>NC_132987.1:122189162-122500526 GCF_048564905.1 Vicugna pacos
CGCTCAGACTGCGATGGCTTCTCTCAACACACTTTCCTTTGACTTGCAAGCTGGCACTGGACAGCGAGGAGGTCACTCTGCAGGGACACCGATACCGCGGCAGCTAGCCGTCCGGACGCCCCTGCAGCCCTCCCACCTGTGCACGCATCCGCTCCCCCCGCATCAAGAGATAGGGCTTGACTCCCCCTCGCTGAAATCCGCAGCCCCTGTGACTGCCTTTGACCCAGCGACCGCAGCAGCGGCCACGCTCTGAGAAGTCCAAGCCTTGGCCTCAAGAGACCGGACGGAGTGCCGAATTCCTGCCGCTGTGGACCCAGCTGCCGCACGGGGAGGCCGTCCGAGCAGCTACGAGGCGCGGCCTCGCGGAGGAGCGCCAGGGCCCCCGGCCGCCCGCCCCCGCGCCCGTGGCCACAGCCACACAGCCTGCAGCCTCGCGGCTGAGGCTGTCTTGGACCCGGAACCCCAGCGGCGCTGGGACAGCTGAGCCCAAACCAGCCTCATGAAGGGCAACAAATGGTCGGGTTTTATTCTTAGTCACCGAGTCTGGGGGGCCTTCGTCACTGAGCAATAGATGAATGAAACAGAAATGGGCACATCGGCCTCTGCACACCGGGTGTTGGCCCAGGCTCCAGAAACGGCTCGGCCGGAGCCTGGAGCCCCGGGTGCCGGCGGGCCAGTGCCCTTGTTCTGAAGCCAGCGATGCTTCTGCAGAGCCCGTGTCGTGTTCCTAGAAACCACGTCTCGGGAGGACCCCGCGGTCCTGCGACCCCTCCCTGACCGTGGCCGGTTTCCTCCGACCTGTGCTCAGCCTGGAGCAAGAGGCTTCCAGGCTCCCCTGGGAAGATCTTCAGTAACCTCGGGCGGCTGGAGGCGGGCACCGGGTGTTGGCCTGAGTCTCGGAGGTTAGGGACGTGCCGTCTTCCCTGGGGAGGAGCCCCTCCTGCCACCCCCCGTTGAGGGGGGGGTGGAGCTGGGACCCCCTAGCCCGCCCTGGTCTGGAGGACTGCTGTCTCTTCACCGGCGGGTCCTGCTCCCGCCGCATTTTCCAGGAGTCACATGGGCCTCGCGGCGGGATGGGTGCCAGGCTGGAGCCACGACAGTCACCCACAAAGACTCTCATGTCTCGATTCTGGGCGACAGACTCTCTGAGAGACTCTGTTTCCCACAGAATGTGCTACCCGACTGTGGACTCGCCTGTGCATTAAAAACCCTCTGGAGGCCGGTTCCTCCCTCAGCACTGCCTTCCCCGCAGGAACAAGACCGGGGGACCTCCCTTCCATCCACGAAGGCGAGAAAGGCAGGGAGGCGGGCGGATCCAACGGGCTGGGTGCAAACCAGGGAACCATCTGGCTCCCGTCTGCCTGCCTCCCCCATGATGGAATTTTCTGGCTTAATGCTCTCCCCATCCGTCCTTCTGGAGCTGGACACCAGCTCCCCTTCCGCCTTGTGTTCTGGCGCTTTCGGGCCTCTCCTGTGGGAGCAGGAGGGCGTGACGAGGACGGGGGTGGTGACAGCAGCGCCTCTCCAGGGAGCAGCTCAGGTCCATATCGCACTGCCGTTCCCACGTCATCGGAACATTTTAGGAGGCACACGCCACGGCCACACGACAGGAAGGTGGCCAAGGTGCTGAAAGGCCGGCCCTGGCTCCCAGCCTGGGAAGTTCCGGGCCGGGTGGGGCGGCGGGGAGGGGCTGGGCGAGGGTGCAGGCAGGGCACGGGCTGGTGTTCTGCTGGTGCTGATGACGCTTGTCCCACTGGCCGAGGACACCTGAGACTGACCTTCCCGCCACCCCCTACCCCGGGGGCTGTGTGAGTGTTGGGGGTGGGACGTGCAGAGCCCTGGGCAACATCCAGCCAGCCAGCACTCGCCAGGGCTACTGAGACTGCCTCGGCCTCTGCCGGGAGCGGCAAGTCCACCTGCGACAGGGACCAGGGACCCAGCAGCCTCCACGACTTCACCACTTCATCTCCAGTCCTCCCCGGGGAGCGCTGGTCTTAGCCATCGATGGAAGGAAGGGGGGCGAGGGATGAGCCCGGGGAGTGTGTGAATGTGGTACTGGAGCCTCCGTCGGGGCCTTGACCGGACTTGTTTGAGTGGCTCCGAGGCCCTGCTGTTAGGAGTAAGCGTGGGGACCCCGCCCTTCTCAGCATCTCTTGGAGCTGCGGGTCTTGGGGTCCCAGGCCTGTGAGGAGGGGGTGGCAGGGGAGGCACAGGGCCTGCAGCCTTGCACCTGCACCCCCTCTCGCCCATCTACACCTCAGGTCACACGTCAGAGCGTTTCCCACCCCACCCCTGTCATCCCCCACCCCCAGACACGGCTGGGCCAGGTGGCAGTAACTGGGCAGGTGGCCCTTCTAAAGCCTGGGTGTGAGGGGCTGGTAAACAAAGCTGTGCAGGGACCACCTTCTGGGGAAAACCGCACTGCAAGCTCAGGAGTGTTTCAGGTTGCCCTCACTCCTCATGGGGGCAGCTAAGGCCTTCCTTACACTCCCCGCCGAAGCCCAAATTCCTGCTGGATGCAGCGGGCAGCTCTGGGCACTGGGCTGCCTTGGTGTCCCCAGTTGCCTGCGGCCTCCAGCCTGGGCTGAATCTTTCAGCCACCGCCAATCCTGCCCGGGGAGCTCTGACAAGGCCTCACATCCCAGCAACAGTGGCCCATACAGCCAGAGGGGACGTGGGTAGAGAGAGGCCTTCTCTCCTGCACTACCACCCCGCCTACCCTCAAGGAAGCCCTGATGGTGAAGTTGGAGGGCAGCAGCTCTGGGAATTGAACCAAGGTTCTAGTTGTCCCTCCAGGACCCAAGCTCATGCAGAGTGAAGTGGCCCAGCTCGAAGGGTCTCTCCTGATGTGAGGGCAGGCGCAGGGGCAGCTCTCCTGCTTAGCTGAGGCATGGAACAGTGAAAACTGCTCTGTGGGTGCCATGAGGACCAGTGTGATACAGGGCATGCTCAGGGCTGGCTCTTCGGGGCACTCAGGTCCACATTCTCCCTCACCTGGTGCTGATGACGAGCTGGGCGTGTCCTGCAGGTGCCCTTCCCTGGAGTGGGTGGGCTTCCTGACGTAGCTGTGTCCTCTGACACAGACAGCATTTGTGACTTAGGAGATTCAGGTGATGGTCAAGCAAAAAACAACATAAAATGTTTAGCAGCAATTCTCCTTCCTCCTCAATTCTCTCCCCAGCCCTCTCTCTTAAAAAAATTTAATAGATTATTTTTAGATCAGTTTTAGGTTCATAGCAAAATTGAGTGGAAGGTGTAGAGGTTTCCCACACGCTCCCTGCCCAGACACAGGCACAGCCTCCCCACCTCAGCACCCCCCCGGAGGGTGCATCCGTCACAGATGCCCTGATGCATCGTTGTCTCCCAAAGCCCACGGTTTCTGCTGGGTTCGCTCTTGGTTTTGCGCATTCTACAGGTTTGGACATGTGTCTGATGAAGTGAATCCACCATCACGATATCCTGCAGAGTAACTCCACTGCCCTAAAACCCTCTGTGCTCTCCTCCTGGTCCTCCCCCCTCTCTTTTTTAATGGATACTTTAATAGATTCCAGACCTCGGTGCACAGACTGGCCTGATGGTGAGCTGTGGTTCGCAGCACACTCTCCACATCGGTCCCTGCTTGATGCACTTTTACTTTACGATAATGATAATCGCGTAATGACCACCACACCCGCCCAGCAGCCCCAGAACCGGGACTTGGCCAGTAACTTCCATCTGCCTCCACGTTCCCCACCTCAAGCCCCTCCTCCTCCAGCACAGGTGAACGTGACTCTGCTCTTGGCGTCCATTTTATTTGTAGTTTCTCAGCCTTGATTTTTCCTATTCAACATTATATTCCCCAGGTTTGTTTGTGTCGACTGAAATGAAAGGCATAACCTAAAAGCTGAGTGTTCTGTTTTATTCAGTGGACTTTCTGAGGACTTAAGCCCGGGAGGCAGCCTCTCAGATCGCTCTGAGGGACGGTTCCAAAGGGACAAGGTAGAAGCCAGGATATAGGAGCTTTTGCAGCAAAGACCAGGTGGTTGGAACATCAAAAGATGACTGTTAACTGAAGAAAACCAGACCTCTCACGTCAAGGGAGTCAGCACTTTCCTGTGTGGGAAGGTGCAAGGTCTGGGCTCGTAGAAGTCACTCCACTGATGTGCACCTAACAGTCCAGGGCCCGTGACCTGTGCATCCACATCCTGAGTCCCCTCGGGGCACCGCTGGGGGCGGCAGCAGAGGCCGGGCTGCCCGCCTGTCTGCATCCCGAGTCCCTGCACTCGCTGTCGGGGTGGCGGTAGCGGCGGGTGACCCGGTGGCCGCGCCGTCCTGTGTGCGGATGTGGCTGAGGAGGTCCCCGTGCACACTTGTGTTCTGTGGGCAGCTGCAGGCATTCAGTGTCACCGCGGCAGAGCTTCTCATCGTGTGGTCACACCACAGATGATCCGTTCTCTCTTGTCCGGCTGCTCCGGCGTTCGCTCTTACGAACAGGCCTCCTGGACACACCCACTGAGGACCCTCTTGGGAGGGGAGCTAAGAATGAAATTGGGGTCACGGGGACGCAAAGCTTTAACTTGACAAGAAAATGCCTGTTTTGCAAAATGGTTGCATCACTTTACACTCCACCAGCCTGCAACGTGTAAGAGGCCTGGGGATCCACATCCTCTCCAACACTTGGAATTATCAAAAATGTTTTGGGCCAGCCAAGTGTGCGCAGAGCTTCGTCTCCTCCTGACCGCAGCGAGCGCGGGCCTCCCCCGCCGGCAGTGGCCCTCCGCTCTCCCAGGCGCGCCCGCGCCGCTCCGCCGCCCGGGTTCCCGTGCTGTGGCTGACGGAGCCCTGGGGCTTTGTCAGTCCTGACACTTGTCCGCGGTTGGCTTTGCGTGCAGTGGGGATTAGCGCCCAGCTTGCTGCTCTTCTTCGCACTTCCATGAAGGCGTATTTTGTTGAGTAAAAGTACTTAATTCTAATATAGTCAGATTTGTCCATTTTATCTCATCTGTTGTTAAGGTTTTTGTGTCCTCATGCAGGAAATCCGTCCCTACCCTAAGGGCACATAGATGTCACCTGTGCCTTCTTTTTTTCTCTCTTTGGTGGTGGTGGGGTAATTAGATATTTATTTATTTACTTACTTATTCATTTCTTTATTTATTTTAATGGAGGTGCAAGGGATTGACCCCAGGACCTCATGCATGCTAAGCTCGCGCTCTACCACTGAGCTCTACCGTCCCTTCCCTGATGCAACCATCTTTGTAGGACACAACCTGCCGCATCTGTGCAACCAGCACCCAGATCAAGGTGTAAAATATTTCCAGTGACCAGCTGGCTCCCTGGGCGCCTTCCAGCCCACACCAGCCCCCGGAGGTAATTATTGCTCTGATCCCGATCACACACATTCGTTCCGCAATCACAAATACCTGCTGAATATGGCCGTAGAGCCCTGCAGGGGGCGCTTTGGGGTCTGGACTCGTGGCTCAACATCCTATTGTGAGGGCCTGAGCCGTGCTCCATGGACGCCAACCTGCCCGTCTTGCGTCTGTGCGGCGTCCTGCTGTGCGATGTGCAGTCTGTCCATCCCACTCTGGACAGAGCGGTTGGCTGCCGTGTTGACGGTTGTGGACGACAGTGCAGTAAACAGGGCCGCTCACTTCTGTTGGGTCCTGGGTCGTCGGAGGTTTGCACGTTCAGACTCAGTAGACGCTGGCAGACAACTTTCTGAAGGAACTGTACGTTCTACTCACCAGCAATGAGAGGGAGCTCCGTCCCCACAGCCGGTAAGTTTCAGCCCTTCTGGTGGGGAGGGGGGTGTGGCGTCGTCTCACTCGTGTCTTAAATGGCGTGTCCCTGATGGGTGACGGTGCTAGGTCCTTTTTCTGATTTATTGGTCATTTGGGTAACCTTTCTAAAAAGTGCTTTTTCAAGTCTTCCACTCATTTATTTAAAATTGGGTTGTCAAGCATAAGTGTCCATCAACAGATGAATGGATAAAGATGTGAGACACACACACACACACACACACGATGGAACACCACTCAGCCATAAAAAAGGACAAAACACTACCATTTGTAACAGCATGGATGTACTGGGCGGTGTGAACCGTAGTGAAAAAAATAAGTCAGACAGAGAAAACCAAATACCACATGTCATCACTTACACGGAACCTAAAAACTAAAACTAACCAGTGAGTATAACAAAACAGAAACAGACCCACAGACGCAGGGGACAAACCCGTGGCTCCCGGGGTGGCGGGGAAGGGAGGCAGGGCTTTGAGAGGCACGAGCCTCTGTGTGAAGTGAACGAGCTGCAGGACGCGCTGCGCCTCCCAGGGCAGCGGCCGGTGTGTCACGGTAACTGTAAACAGCCTCTGAAAGTTGTGAGTCACTGTGGTGTAGACCTGAAACCCCTGTAACACTGGATATCAGCTACACGGCCATTAAAAAAAGAAGAAACAGATTGGGCTGCTAGGCTCTCTCTTACTTGTGGGAGTTTGTCACCCTGGGCGCAGCCGTCTGTTGGGCATGACCTGGAGGTGACAGGCTCAGGGTTTGGGGTGTGTCTTCTGCAAGACTGTCCTCACTTCGGACACCGGCTCAGGGTCCCTCAGGTCTCCAGCCTGACCCTGCTGCCTTCCCTGGGGGTGGGGCTCTCACACTTCAACTGACTGGTTGTCTGACTCTGGGCGACCACTTCCAGGAGGCAGAGACCCCCAGAAGCCTTGGGGTCGTTGCGGGGAAGGATGACTGGCCCTCTGGGCCTGGGCTCAGGGCCCCAGAGGAGGTGTGAGCGGGGGCGGCCTTCTGTGAACAGCCGCTGACCCACGTTTCCCAGATGGCAGACAGCTCTCAGGCCGGCTCTGGACCCTGTGTCGAGGGGAGGGGTCCGAGGGCTCCAGGGGCGCCCGAGAGGAGTGGGCCCTGCTGCCAGCGCTGCCCGCTCCCCGGCCCTTCTCCCCCCGGTGGAGATGGTGTGCGGTGCTCAGGGGCAGTGGAGGAGGGGCTGCGTGGAGACCGGCAGAGGCAGGAGCGCAGGGGCCAAAGGCCCCCTCCCCGTGAACTCCTCAGGGACCTGGGCTCAGCTGGCCGCTCAGGGGGTGGAAGTTCTCCCAGGGGGCATTTTGAGAAAGCTGGCAACTTCTTTCGGAAAAGCACGAGAAATGCTTGCTGTCAGGACTGGATGGGAGAGGCTTTGCTCCATGACCAGCTCGGGGGATGGGTTGGGGACATCAGGGGCTGTGACCAGAGGGGAGCCAAGCTAGTCGGCCGCCCGTGCTGCGCACGGCTCAGACCAGAGGGCCAGGCGGGCTCTGGGATGGCCCTGTCTCTGGGGAGAAGGATGGCAGACCTGCCCACGCACTCACACGCACGCACACACTGACACACACGTTCACACTCCTGTGCATGGACGCTGGCACGGAACCGCCACACACCCAGCACACGCCCAGGCGTAAGGAGCCGCAGCCCACAAGCGGGCAGCGCAGACGCGGGGCGCGGCCCTCGGATGTGCCTGTCGTGGGGGCAGCTCTTCCCCGGGGGTGCGCTGATGCTTCATTCCGACCTGAGACTCGTGCGGGAGGCAGGCGCCAAGCGCTCCCAGCAGGAGGGCCGCCTGACTGTTAGATGTGGGTCCTGTTGTGTCATCAGCTTTGGCCGGGGTCTCCTGTGTCCACGGAGCAGGCAGCTGTTGCGGGGGGGGGGCGTGTGTCACGTCTGCTCAGGTGAGGGGGGGCACGGGGAGCACCCCCAGGTCCCCACAGTCCCCACGTTCTGCCGCTGTAAGCTCAGGCTGCCCGTCGTGCAGAGCTGGGGCTCCTCATGGGGACAGCAGGCTCCCTTCCAGGCTCAGCCCCAGGCAGCCCGTTGGCCGCAGCCACAACCCACTGGCCGACGCTCAGCTGGCCGCGTTGTCCACCCTGAAAGTCGCCCCCATCAGGGTGCAGGGGGGTCCTTTCCTTCGTCCTCCCCCGACTCCCCCGGGGGGCCCTGAGGCTGTGTGTTAGTATTTCACAAAGTGCTTCTTTGCAGCAGTCCTACCGCATTGCAAGGGGTTTTATTTAAACTCTTGAAATATACTTACTTTTGGCCCAAGTTCAGGTGGATGACAGCTTCGCATTGAAAGTGAGCTTCCGGAGCCCTGGGGTCTGTGGCACACTCACCTCTGGGCAAGTGGGGTGATGGTGACTCACCTGGAGAGAGAAGCGTCTCTGAGCAGCGAAGCCCCCCACACACGGGGCCGCGGCACCTGGCGCGAGATGTTCAGACCAAACCGGCACAGAGACAACAGCCTAGAAAAAACATCCTTGAAACACACGAGATGGAAGGTTATGGTTCTTTTGCATGAGAGACATTTGGAAGCAGGCATTTGTAGCCAGGCGCAGCAGCAGGGGCCTGCTGGCCGCGGCTCACTGCGTCCCCACCCTAGTACAGCACTAAGGTATCACCTGAGGTCCCAAATGGCTCTGGGGCTCCAGTCAAAGCCTGGGCACACATAGCTGGGCCCTTCGGGTGGCTGGTGCCCTCCTGGCCTGATGGTCCTCTTTCCTTCCCTGATTCCATCTGCCTTGGCCTCCCAGCCTGTTTATTCAGGGCCTGCGGTCACTTGTGGATCTCAGGGGGTTGGCCCTGCCCTTTGAACCTCTCGAAGTGCCACCCCAGCCTCCCAGGTCATCTCAGGTCCACCTGAGGTGTGAGTGGACAGGCAGTGTCCTGGGGTGAGATTTCATAGCCTGGGGGGATTGCCTCTCCTCCCCGTCACTGCCCCAACTCCAATAGGCAGCTGTCGGTTGCAGGAGGAAGTGTTTGGTGTGAGGACGAGGGATAGATTTGCACATAACCCCCTGAGAGGGGACTTTATTGACAGTCCACTGCCTGCCTGCCACTTTGCCTGATTTCCTTGCCTCCGTTCAGGGCCTCTTGGCAGGGCGGGGGAACCAGCCCATCCTGCAGGTGCAGAAACTGAGGCCCTAAGTTCCCATTGAGTCTGTGGCTGGGAAGGAAGGAAAAGGCCGAGAGAGCTCAACTCAGGCTCAACTCAGGTAGGTTTCCTGACGGCAAACACAGGACGCGCTGGCCCCTGCGGAGGCACCCGGCGCTGGTCCCCTCCCCGCCCAGCCGCCCAAGCCTCCTGTGTATCCAGGCCCATGTGTGCCCCTGCAGACCCGTGTCAACACAAGAAACCCACACGTGCTCCACATTCCCGGCCAGAAGCCCGTCCCTGAGGACAGCAGGGCGGGCAGCACGCGTCCCTTAGGAAGCCAGTCCTGGTCATCTGACGTCGCCCTGCGGCCGGCACATTCCGGAGGTCCCCGGGGATGCTGCCCCGCGTCTCCCAGTCCGGCCACCTTCCCACGAGGGTGGTGGCCTCCTCTCGTACGTGACTGCCCGCGTGTGCACATGCCTGGCCGCGTGTGGGCGTGTGCCCAGGGCCGGGGCGCAGGAGCCTTGCTGCGTGGACTTGTCATCTGAAGCAAACCAGCAGGCAGAGACGTCAAAGCCAGCGGCAGCGCCTGCCTGGTGGGGGCTGAGCAATGCGGCATTTTTCAGCCTGACAACCTGCAAGCAGCAGGAGAGGGGAGAGGCGATGAAGGTGCTGCTCCCCCTGCCAAGCGGGGGATGAGACGGGAAGCCGCGCGGGGCGCGCTGACGTCCACGGTCCCCAGGGCAGATGGGGTGGGCGGGGGAGCTGCTCCCCGGGGAGAGCCTGTCACTCGGCCTCTGGTTCTTGGCTGCTGAGGTTGTTCCCCGACTTGGGGCTTCAGAGACCACTGCTGATGCTGGGAGGCTGCAGGACCAGAAAATCCATGTACCAGGTGAAGTTCGCCTGCCTTTTCCTCCCCGAGAAGACTCATTAGGAAGTATGTGTGGCCTTGCTGTTGGGGAAATAAAAACCAAGTAAGGACTGTGGAACGCACTGGAGCTTCACCGGGCACAGTTCTTCCCGTAACACAGGCGGTCCTCAGTTGAGACAGCCAGCACGGAGCCAACATGCCGCGGGCCGGGGTCTGTGCGGGCCCCCAGCCCCCTCCGTGGGAGGGCGACGCCTGGTGATGTGCACATGGGCCCCCAGGCAGCCAACGTGGTGATGGCGCTGCGTAACCACGCGCACTGGGGCCTGGTCCCAGGACGGCCCTTCCCCGCAGGGGCCCCAGGAAGCTGCAGCGTCAGGACAAACCTCCAGTTCTCGGCTGACCCAGCCGCATGCCCCACTCACGGGGAGGCGGGTTCGGAATCGGGAGGAAGACCCTCCCAGCAGGTGCTGTTTCGGGAGGGCCCTCACCTGGTTCTGGTTTGGACGCAGACCAGCTGATGAGCTGAATTACCTGCGCGGTGGCTTTGGGGGCCTGACCACACCCGACCCTCCCACTCCGTCAGAAGGGCCTGTACCCGGCAGCCTCCACCTCCTGGGGCCGCTCCCATGCCGGCCCGGCTTGCACTGGCCCCGGAGCTGGGGAGCGCGGCTCACCCTCGGTGTTCCTGCGGGTCGTGGAACCGAATGCCCCTTGATGTCATCGCATCCCCCGCTCATGCCACCTGCGGGGACCTGCTCGCCCCAGCAGACCCAGCAGACCCACCCGGTGTGTGGTTGGAGCGTGGTCTTCGCCCTGGCACGCCAGCTGGGGTGGCTCTGAGGGCCCCTGCAGGGCCACCCGGCTCTCGGGCCCTCCTCTGGCAGCTGGGAGCCTCCCTCCCGCTCCCCTTGGCAGACGGACTGAGCCGCCCGGGCCTTTCTGCCCTTTGCCCGCCAGCCGTGGGGACCCCGGGAACCCAGTCCCCACAGTGATGACAGGGTCTGCCTGACACCTGTGCCTCACTGAGGGACCCGAGGGCGGGGGCAGGGCGGGTGTGTGTGCACGTTGCACGTGCCTGTGCACTTGCTCACCCTAAAGTACACGTCATACACAACATTGTAAAATGACTGTGACTCAATAAAAAATGTTTAAAAAAAATACACAGTACTGCATGTGACCCAATTTGATCCCTTTCTGCTACATTTTGTCGAGATTATTCTTCTGGGCTGTCAATTCTAACGTGCGCTGCGCCGTTTCCTGAGCTGCCCTAGCTGCTCCACGGGCTGGTCAGTTTGGGAAACACCGCCACAGCCCAAAGGCTGAGGAGCTCAAGCTCTTCCGGGTTTGCTGGCCAGTCCATCCTCCCTGACTCCCACACCCCACAGGCAAGAGAGGAGCCCGCTGAGAGGACTCTGAAACTCTCCGGGAGGTTTCTATCAACACTGTGGGGGGTGGGGGGCCCAGACAGGCTGCAAGCCCTCGGGCTGTGCGAGGGACACCGGAAGGGGACGCAGAGCCGCCTGGCTGGGTGCCCCCGCATGCTCGGGGATCAGACCCACCGGGCAAACCCCACAACACCCTCACACCAGAATGCCTGTCCTCTCCTTGACTCCCACGGGTGAGTCTGAGCACCGAACTAAGCGTCAACATCTAACAGGAAGCTCTGAATAATGTTGCAGAGGGATGTTAATTACAAGGCGAGAGTCACGCCACCGGGCAGTGGTGACGATCAGAGCCTTGCAGACGGGCTGTGCTGGGAAGCTGCTTGAGCGTCAGAGGCCACGGCCGGTTTCTTCCTCTGCAAGTGGGGTTCTGATGGCTCCTACCCAAAGGGCTGAAAGGCTCACAGGGCTGACACGTGGGAAGCTTTGGCACAGTGCATCACGGAGGAAGGGGTCACGGGCTGAACTGTGCCTCCCCCCGCCCCCACTGACATGGGGAAGCCCTAACCCTCAGTCCCTCAGAATGTGACTGTGGTTGGAGAGAAGGCCTTTAAAGAGGTAGCTAAGTTAAAGTGAAGTTGCACTGGTGGGTTCTAACCCAAGGTGGTTTGCATCCTTGTAAGAGAGGAGATCCGGACAGAAACACACAGAGAAAAGGCCACATGAGGACATGGAGGGGAGACGGCCGTCCACACGCCAGGGAGAGGGCCCTCGGGAGAAGCCAGCCTGCCCACACCTGGATCCCCAGTCCAGCCTCCAAACTGTGAGAGAATAAATGTCTGTGGTCCGAGCCCGCGGCCTCCAGCCCAGCCCTCCAAGTGGGTCTCAGCAGGCAAGAGCTGCCACCAGCCTCGCTGATGCAGGGACTCTCTGGTGTGTGAAGCGCACATTTGAAGATGTGTTTTAGGAAGGTAACTATGAGCCTGCTTTGTTGCTGTTCGTGGCATCCTTTTGGATGTACTAGCGTGCTTCTGTTGCACGGAGCCCTGGGCATCGCTGGTCCACGTGGCCAGGCTGGGGGCGTGGGGTCAGACGTCCAGTGGTGGGGGAGGGGCCTCCTCCCAGTTGTCCCTGTGTGTCGTTGGATGGCTCGCTAGCTCGTTTTGGGGTCAGAATTAAGCCAATGCCTTTGCTGGTGGCTTCTGTTTGCCTTTGTCCAGGAGTCGGTTACTAAGCATGAACACCGAGGACACACGTTTGGAGGCCCTAAGAGCTGAAGGGCAGAGGGAGGGCCCTGCTCACTCCTGCCAGGGTGAGCGGCCCAGCCTCTACCTCCGTCCATGACGCCTCGACATCCGTGTGGCCTGTCACTTAGCTCCCTCGGCCTGGGAATCCCAGTGAGCTGCATGTTTTCTCCGGCAGCTGCTGAGCGGAGCGGGGAGCTCTGAGGGGGAGGCCTGGCCGTGGAGCTGAGCCAAGTATGCGTGAGCCCCGCTGCCCACCCTGGGAGCCCCCGCCGCTGACCGGGAGGACCAGGAGGAGGGGTGGACTGCACTCGGGTCCCCACGCCCTCCTGCTCACAAGGCCTCACTGTGTCCTTCGTCACACACACACACACACACAGGGTGGCCGGATGGGGGCATGACCTGCAGCTAAGTGGTAGGAGGGGAACAGCAGGAAAAGAGGCCTGGCCCGGCCCGGCCCCAGCCCCGGAGAGACCCATCAAAACTCCGCCCAAACCCGCAAGCAGGGGCCGATCTCCTTTTAGCAAATTAAAGCCAGAAGACACTGAGAAAGTGGTTGAGAACATCCCTAATAGGATTGCCTTCCTGCTGGGAGACTTCCAGAAGGTGAGCAATGAAAAATTAGGGGATGACATAAGACCAAGGTCCCTCGAGTAAATTCCGGCGGAGGGTCCAGGTCTCCGGGCATGTGTCCGGATGACGAGTGACCACTGTTGATTTGGGCTCCTCGGAGGAAGCGCCGGTTGGAGTGAGTGAAGGTCTGAGTTATGGGAGAGCTGACAACAGAGCTGGTTCCAGGGCTCCCAGGGGTTAGAGCCGCGCGAGGACAGTGGCTCTCTTCCCCAGCAGCACCCGGGGAACCACGGCAGGCTCTGTGACTGACTTGGCACTGTGATTAAGCGTCTGTCTCCAAGCAGAAAACATGTTCTCAGGAATGTTTGCGAATCCTTATTTGTCTGGTGGCCAGTTCCCCCTGGGCCACCCTGGTCTGGTGGACGGTAGGAATGGCAGGTGTCATAGGTGTGTGACCCTCAGGGTCTCACCTGGCTCCTCCAGTGTCTCAGAGGGAGCTGCCCCTCCCCGTGCCAGGCAGCCGCCCGGAACACGTTCTCTTGTCCAGGCCACTTCTGTGCAGCGTCCTCCCTCGGCCGTCCAGGTGGCCCCGTGGCCACCGGCATCAGCCATGACTTGCTGTGACCTTGCTGAGGGCACTGCCCATGGCCAGTGGGCTGTGGTCACCCTGTGGTTCCCTCCGGCCCCACCCCTGCTGCTGAACACTGTCCCCAGAGAGCGGAGCTCTGGTTGTTACCAGGAACCTTCACATTGGGCCACAGCAGTTGCCTTCTCACCCTGTCTAGGCCTGGAAGGGCCCCGTGGAGTGACAGGGACCATGCTCTGTGCTGAGATGCCATGTCACAAAGCTCTGAGACGGGGCTGGGTCAGCAGGGAGAGAAGGGGTCCCGGGAGCGAGGCTTCGCCGGCCACCGCCCGCCACGGTACTGGGCTTCCTGCCGTGGGCAGTGTTTAAACTGATTCTTTCACTTTTGTTTGTTTGTCCATTCACTGAATTCAGATGGATGCCAGCCCTGTGCCCGGCACTGGGGCTGCACCAGGGACCTTGACAGTCTCTGACCTCCCGGGGCTTAGATCCGCGTGGGGGAGACCACCCACTGGTGCGTGGACAGTCAGTAACGAGGGGGGGGGACGCTGAGTGGGGTCAGCGAGAGACAGGGTGGGGTGGCAGCCCTCTCGCTGGGTGGTCAGGAGGACCCTGGGGGCACTTCTGCAAGACCCAATGAGGAGGTGCCCTGGGGCTGCCCTGGAGCAGAGGGCAGGGCAGGCGTCCAGCTGGACACGAGCTGGGCCAGCGCGACTGCAGGGGTGCGAGCCGGGGGGAGCGGCTGGAGCCGGGTGTGGGGAGGGGCAGATCCTGTGTGGCCTGTGTGTGCAGAGGGGACCTGACCTCCTCTGTAGCATGGGTGGGGGTCCTGGTGTGTACGTGGGCAGAAGCCTGCGCCATGAAGGAAGCCCCCAGGGGTGTCCTGGGGGTCTGCAACCCCTCAACACGGTGCACTTGCAGCCCCAGCCAAGTGGTGACTGTCCCCAGCCAGAGACAAGCATGCCTTGTCCCAGGCCTGTCCCTGCTGTCTGCGCAGTCATCTCCTCCCCCATCCCTGCTGTGATGACACATGGGGCCCAGGGCGCTCCACTTGCCCATCAGTCCCTGCCACTGTCCAGCTCCTATGACCTGGGGCTCCTCCCGCCACCTCCTCTCCCCAGTGCCCTTCCCCTTCTGGCAGCTACTGTCCCCTTTTGTGCCGTGGGGGCAGGAGACTCTTACAAAGCAGTCCCCACCTCCCTTCACAAGAAAAGAACCCAACATCCATTTCGGCCCGAATCCAGGCAGCACCCGGAGCTGCCGGACTCGCTCTGCCATGACCGGCTGGCCGTGGCCTCCTCTGTGGTTCTGCAGGGCTCACCACGTGGCTCTGCAGCTTCGCAGGTCCTTTGTGAGAATCATTGTCTCTGGGGGTTTCATCTGACCTTCTCGAGATGCACAATTTTCCTCCAGGTCCCAAGTCACTGTGTGGACATCTGTGATCTCAGCTGGGATCCCAGAGCTGAGCCGACCAGAAAGGGGAGCAGCTCATCCCAGACGCAGGGGGCGGGCGACGTTTCCCCAACACTATGTCCAGCTGGGGTGGAGGTGAGGTGTGTCCATAAGCTGGCCGCTGCCCCTGACACCCGCCTGGACCACCACACAGCACGCCCAGTCACTCCCTGCCCCACGGATGTCCTGGGGCACTTGGTCGGGGTGAAAGAGGAGAGATGCCAGGATGGCCGTGTCCCAAGAGCAGCAGGAGGGAGCAGGGCGTTTAGGACCGGGCTGCTCCAACCCCAGGCCCAGTGCTCCCGTGGGAGTCCCCCTGCTGGACCTGTGGTTATAAAGCTCTGTGGCCCTTGTCGGTCTCCTGCAGGCCTGATCTCCAGGAGAAGAAGGGGGGGCTGGGGGCTGGGGGCTGGGCGGCAGTCAGGTCTGTGCCCCCAGGCCCAGGCCCGCAGGGCTTAGCAAGGGATGAAAGAGCGGGTGGTGGATGACTTGACCCACTGGGAGGGCTGGGGGAGCCTGTTGGGGAGGGGAGGGGGGCGAACAGAGTCCTGGCCCTGCCTGAGGCCTCCTCCAGGGCCACCTCTGCCAGGACTGGACATACATGATGGCATGTCAGTTTCCTGTGGCCGCCGTAACAAAGTCCCACAGGTTGAGTGGCTTAAAACAGCAGATATGTATTCTCTCACCTTTCACAGCTCTGGAGGTCAGAAGTCTGAAATCAAGGTGTCAGGAGGGCAGTGCTCCTCCTAATGTCCCATGTCCCTCGGCAGCTGGTGCTGCCAAAAACCCTCGTCCTCCTTGGCTCATAGACGCATCATTCCCAGCACAGCCGCTGCCATGCAGAGCCGCCTCCGCCTGCATGCCTGTCTCCTGTCGTCCTGCAAGGACCCACCCTCCTCCAGTCTGGCCTCCTCTTAACTAATGACATCCTCAAAGACCCATTTCCCCAGCAGGTCACAGTCAGGGTGCAGAGGTTAGGTTGGGGACAGTCAGGGTACCAAGGTTAGCGTGTGGGTATATCTTTTGGGGGAACGGAATTCAACCCATGACAGATGACAAAGTGATCCCCTCTCTTTAAAGAGCCAGACTGGATGGAAACACAGGGGGCGGGCCACAGAGATGTGGCCTGTGGCTCAGTCCTCACCGCCCGGTCTCCAGGCGTGGCCCAGGCCAGCTGCTGTCATCAGCACCCTGGGGACAGTAATGCTGTCCCCTGCTGCACGGCTGTCCTGAGGGTCACCAGGGCTGCCTGTTTCAGTGCCTTTGTGAGGACGCCCCAGCACAGAGACCAGCTCCGGCACCACCCAGTGGGGACACCTCCCCGCAAACGCTCCCCTGGGAAACTAAGCAGGTGTGAGAGGCTCGCAGCGGGGCTACACGCAAAGTGCATCCTCATCTGTGAGGTGGACGCAGCAGTGACCGAGTCCCAGCGAGGCTGGGACTGGAGGGGAAGCCTGCGGAGCAGCCAGTGAGTTGTCTGGTGCAGGGCAGGAACGAGTAAGTGCGGATGAGCGTCATTAATAAAGCTGTGCCGGGGGCTGCACGGCCGCGTGCCATGGCGCAGCTGACCTTGAGCCGAGGCATGTGGGAACCTGACTCCCAGCCGGGAGGGCACCGCGCGCTTGCTGAGTCCTGGAGGGCTGCACCAGCACTGGCACGTGTCCGCCCCCCAACCCCTGCCCCCGGCGCCCTGGTGTTCTCCTGAGCTGGCGACATCCCCGGGGCTCCCTGACCTTGCTGTCACGGACCAGAACCACACCCTCCAGAACTGGTTCTCCTGAGCCCAGGGCCGGGCAGGGCAGAAACTGAACAGGCTGCACCCAGGAATGCAAATGGCCCTGCCCGAGAAAAGGGAAGGCCGTCCAGCCGCAGCCCAGAACTGGCCGCCCCTGCCCGCCCACACAGCCGGCGCAGGAAGTCCTCCTGCCTCAGGGTCAGCTCTTTCTGCCTTATTTTTGGAGGGGGGCAGGGAGGGGTTGTCCCTTATTAGTGACACCCAGTGCTAACTGGGCTCACGGGACAGCTGCTCTGTCCCCCAGCCCCGCAGTCCCCTCTTGTCCATCTGGCCATGGCAACCCGGGGGCCCCCATGGTGACCAAGGCCCAGAGCTGGACAAGCCAGATGGCAAAAGGGCACTGCCAGCTACTCCACCAGGGCTCACAGGGCCACAGTGTGGAAGGTTCCCAGCTACACGGATGCTCCGGGATCCGAGGCCTTGGGCAGCTCGGACAGGGCTGTGGGAGAGAGGTGAGGACACCGGGGTGGGGGGCAGTCCTTGAAGGAGGAGCACTGCTCTGTCCGCTCCCCAGCCCCCAGGACAAGCAGGGCCTCCCTCAGAGGAAGCCGTGGACAGCTGGCCCTGGAAGGACCATGGGTCATCGCAGGAAGGGGAGGCCCCTGGTGTTTCCGGGCAAGAGGGGCTGGCAGGGCTGATGGGGGAGCCCTGCCCCTGGGCGTGGACACCCAGAGGCCCCTGCCCAGGTGTGAGTTTCACAGTGGCCGCCGGGCAGCTGTGGGGAGAGGCCCTTGCAGGAATCCTGCTGTGGACGGAGCAGCTGTGGCTGGAGTCTGCCGAGCTTGACCGCCACCTCACAGGGGGCCGTCTGTTGCCATTGAGGGTGGCCTCTGCCTGCTGCTGGCTGGTGAGCGAAGGCTAATAACACAGTTAACGTAGGTCCAGGACCAGGCAATCATCTGTCCCTGTATCAATACGTGTATATTGACCTGAAGGAGGACAGTTAAGTGTGTTCAGAATTTGCCTCAAAGCCTCCAGCAGTGCATCTGAGAGCTCTCCTTCCGCCCCTCACCCCCCGCCACATCACCTTCCCCACCCCTGATGGTTACACGCATCCTCACGCATGTCTGAATCAGGAGATGAGACCAGCGTGCTGCAGGTTTTGAAGCACCCACGCATCTTTATTTCCACCTCCAAATTACTGTTTGCAACATCTAAATGAGACTTTTAAGATGCACTTTGAAACTAAGCTCACTGAAATAGGAAGCTGCCCCTGCTGTGATCGCCAGGAGTCCCCACGGACCCTCTCGCCTTCCAGATGTGAGGAAATTCTACAAAGGAAATAACCATATTTCATTTTTCACATCTCACATGCTAGCTTCTCTTTCACGAGGTGTTAGCACCGTAGAATGATGTTGCAGGCTCTATAAATGTTTACGTCTTCCCCAGGCCTTCCTCTCCCCATCCCTGAGCTGGGGAACAGCTGTTTCAGGGACTCTGTTTATGAGACAAAGAACCAAATTAAGTGGGTTCGACTGGGAGACAGAGGCACGGCTTTTTCTGGAGTGTCTGAGTCCTTCAGATGGCTATATGTCGGGGTCACTGGCACCATGACACTCCACCTTCTCCCTGAGCGCAGGGAGGGGACACCTGCATGAACATGAGGAGGACCGTGTGTGTCCCCGGGGGCTCTGAGCCCATTTCCCTCTGGTCCAGGCCCACCCTTTGGGAATGAGGCTGGCCTATCCCTGCAGCCGGGAGCTCAGGCTTACGTGCCAGCTGCCCAACCGCTGCTGGGCCCATCCTGGGGCAGTTGAGGGACACCCAAGCCCAGAAGGACATTCTCCAGGACGGCCACACCTCTTCTTGAAGAGAAGCCCCTCACTTCCAGCAAAAAGCACCCCATTTCTCAGGGTTTCTCAGGGCAGAGTAGCCTTGGAATGCATGCATTTATGCGTTAAGACCCAAGATTAAGCTCCTGGTAAGACTGTGGGAAGCAGGTCGGCTTAGTGCCCTGCTGGCAGAGGGAAGACCTGCTGGGAAACGCCGTGGGTCACACGGAACAGACGCGTGAAGCCGGGAGGCTCCTCGGACCTTCTCTGGTTGGATTCCGCTGGAGCATGCGTGGTGGGGGGGCGGCCGGCGGGGGTGGCGCGTCCCAGCCGCCATGTCACAGACACCACGTGTCCTCATCGCAGACTCCATGCCCCGACAGCAGATCCCAGCAGCCATGGCTCTCACCTCGCCAGCTTCCCCTCTTCTCTTTTTTAATTAAAATATCTTTTTCTAATGATAATTTTCTGTTTCCTTTTAGCAAGTTTAAGAACTGTTTGTTTAATTGTGGTGAAATACGCAATGCAAAATCTCTCATCTTAACCGTTTTTACATGCTCAGCTCCGTGGCACTCAGTCCATTCACGCTGTTGGGCAACCATCACCACCATCGTCTCCAGAATTTCCATCTTCCCAGCAGACACTCTGTCCCCATTAAACACTCACTCCTCCTCCCTCCCCCGGCCCCGGCCCCCCTCTCCTGCTTTCTGTCTCCGTGAGTCTGACTCCTCCAGGGACCTGATGTAAGTGGATCAGACAGTGTTTGTCCTTCTGGGTCTGCCCCGCGTCACTGAGCACGACGCCCTCCGGGCTCATCTGTGTGGCAGCCTGTCAGTGTACTCCCTGTTTCAGGCCGAGTAATAGTCCATGTGTGGCTGGACCACAGAGCTCATCCGCCCGTCTGTCCAGGGACGCCTGGGTTGTCTCTCCCCCAGGCTGTTGTGAGCAACGCCGCTATGAACACAGATGTACAGATATGAGCTTCAGTTTCTGCTTTCAGTTCTTCTGGATCTATGTCCACAAATGGAATTCCTGAAGGATGTGGTAGTTCTACACTTAATTTTTTGAGACTTTAGGGTTTATTTGGAAGTTTCCCTAATATTTTTATAATAATGTCTCACAACTAATATGACAAAAAAATTCTCATTTCTCATTCTGGGGCCACATCAGGATGATCTGAATACGGTGTAAACGGGCCTGAGTCCAGCTGTGAGGCCAGGCCCTGGGCCTGCGCAGAGGCTGTGCGTGTGTGTTGGCTCCCCAGGCCGGGGGGACGGGGGCCTCTCAGGAACGGTATTTTCTCAGGGACTGTTCAGAATTACAGCACACGGCAATAGGGGTCGATTTTACTATTGTTTTAAAATTCTCCGGGGTAATACATCCTCTAGTTGCCTGCCAAGTGCAAAGAGTCGGGTGCAGAGCAGGGCGTGCCCATGCTTCCCGGGACACACACGCCTCCATGGGGCATGCACGCACGCCCGGGGACACACGGAACCCCAAGGGCACGCAGCGTGCTCCCGGGGACCCACAGAACCTCACGACAGCGGCATATCTACAGCTGGCACGTGGATGTGATGTCCCGGGGTCGCTGCTATCCAAGTTCCACACACTAGTGGCTAAGACAACACATTTATTCTTTCATGGTTCTGGAGGCCAGAAGTCCAAAACCCAAGGAGTCAGCAGGGCCACACTGCCCCTGGCCTCCAGGGGAGGGTACTGTTCTGCCTCTTTCAGCTTCTGGTGGCTCCCGGCGTCCGTGGTGTGTGGCCGCATCCCTCCAGCCTCTTCTTCCGTCTCCACGCGGCTTCCCCTCCCTGTGTCTGTCGTCTCCCTTCTCTTCTCACCCACGAACGCTTGACAGGGCTTGGCCCTCCCCCAGTCCAGGACAGCCTCACCTGGACGTCTGCAAAGACCCCTTTTCCAATGAGGTCACATTTCTGGGCTCTGAGTGGACGTACCTTTTAGGGGCCACCGTTCCACCCACCA
This sequence comes from Vicugna pacos, assembly GCF_048564905.1. NCBI lineage: Eukaryota > Metazoa > Chordata > Mammalia > Artiodactyla > Camelidae > Vicugna > Vicugna pacos. The sequence continues at coordinate 122,209,719 of NC_132987.1, forward strand.
CGGTTGGAAACTGAGGAAAGAAAGATAGAGGTGTTGCCTCTGGGATTTCATGCCCTGTCTTAGAATGACCGATTCTCAGGATGGTTAGCGCCAAGTGTCTCTGGTGTTGGGGAGGTCTGTGCAGAAGTGTCCAGGCCGCGTGGCTTTCCTGACGGGGGAGGGGCAGGAGGCGTCCCTGCGGCTCAGGACAGGCCGGGAACCCCAAGACCAGGGACCTCCCCCGGGCACTCGTCTCATTTCGCAGGGTGGAGGCCATCTCTCCTCAAATGTCTGTACTTATATTCAATCTCTTCTTTTTGTCATGCAAATACTCTTCATTACTTCAAACACTTGCCAATTTCACATTAAGTCATTCATCTCTTATTTTAACTGAACTCCAGCTCCGAACGACACACGCACATGCTGCTGGCTGGGGGGCCAGGGGTGAGCAGGTGGGGCGGGCGCCCTCCTCCCTCCCCGCGTGGTGCCAGGAGCAGCCTGATCCTTTTCTGGCCCAGGCCGCACTCCCCCCCCCAGCTTTGCCGCACAAAGGGTTTCTGTCACCCCCGGGGCCCCAAGAGTTTGCATGTTCTGAGAGTTACTCAAGTCACTTCTCCATTCGGAGGGCGTTTCACGTTTCTCCGTGCGGCCCTTGCCCTCCTGACCTCCCTCTGCTCCTCGTTCGCCTCGAGGACAAGGGTGAGCCAGGCTCCTGCCCCTCCCCGCCCACCTCCACCATCTTCCCCTGATTTCTCCCTGTGTCCTGGCACCAGCCGCTTCGGGGCTGGAAAGGCACTGGGGGCTTCCACCTCTGTCCTTAGCCTGGACCGTCTATGTATCAGAGGTTCTCAACAGGGTGTTGAGGACGGGGACACGTGGGGGTGAGGACCTGGATGTGTGGCGATGTCTGCAGACGTTTCAGTCGCCTCCACGCGGGGAGGTGCTATTGGCCTCTAGTGGGTGGAGGCCAGGGAGGGTGGAGGCCAGCGAGGGTGCTGGAGCCTCCTGTGCAGGGCGGCCCCACACCGAGGATTTCCCGGCCCCGAATGTTAGCAGTGCTGGGTGGGAACCCCTGACCTGAACTACGCCAGACACAGGAGTCAGGGCAGGCGTTAAGGGTCATCAAGCAGCAACCGGTGTGGAGGCTGCCAAGGCCAGAGGACCTTCGTTTGGGGCTTAAGGATTGGAATTTGGGAGACACGAGCTTTCCAGGGAAGAGAAAGAGCCAGGGGTTTATAAAGGCGAAAGCCACAAAGCTGTCTGTGCTCTGACAAGTGTTTGTCCTTCACAGGTGGCTCTCATAGGGTGGGGGTCCCATAGGTGTCCCAAGTGTGTGGCAGGTGTCCTGGACGCCAGCGTTGGACAAGAAGGGGTCACAGGGTCAGATTCCATCCCCGTCCTCAGTGGCCTCCCGGCTTCATTTGAGAGACTCTCCGAGCAACAACTCCATTTTGATTTTCCCTCCACAGACGTCGGGGACAGACGGTGAATCCTGTCCCCCCTCACCAGGCCTGCGGAGGGACCACCGGAGGACCTGTGAGTGTGTGAGGATGGGTCCATTCTGCGGACCCTCCCACGAGAGAGCACCTTTGTCCATTATGATGGCTGGTGTCGACGAAAATAACCAGCAAACAAGCAATGATTAGAATAGAAAAGTTTTATTTGAGCCAAACTGAGGACCAGCCCGGAAGCCCGCTTCCCAGGCTCCTCCGAGAACCTGCTCCGGAGAAGCAGGGCTCCCAGCACAGTTTTGTATCTTGTCAGAACAAAGAGCATTCAACAAGTCAGAGTTACATTTTTTCCCAAGGTTTCAAAAAGAAAAAGAAAAAGAAAAAAATAATAACCCAGACCGGCACGGACACGTGCTTCACGTCAAGCACGGCCTCGGCACCTGGGCGGAGTCTTACCGTCGAAGGAGGCCCGGCACCGGCGCCCGGGGAGGGGCGCTTCATCTGCGTTTTCAACACAGACCTTCTTTACTCCTGGTCAACGTGGCCTTTTCTGTAATAATTAAAGCCGATGGACGGTGCGTGTTTGACGGGCCGCAGACAGGCTGTTTCAGTCAGCATCAGGTTCAAGGGCGCCCACGCACAAGCCGTAACCACTTCCCTGTATGTGAACAGGTCTCATATCACTGGTCACTGCTTAGGGATGGCGAGGCCCACTTACCCACACCCCTGCCTGCGTTTAGCTCACGGCCTGAGGAATGTGGCCGCCACACCAGATGGAGACCAGGCCTGTCCTCCGAGACCCTTCATCGCATGGCCGCGCGTGCGGTGTCCCCTTCTCCTCCGACTCCGTGCCCCGTCCCCGCCCGCTGTGCTTCCGTTCCCCCCTCACCTGGTAGGGGTGGGCTGTCACTAGAGAGGTGACGTCTCACTGCGTCCTGTGGCCTTTGGCCAACCCAGGCCCTGCTCAACTAAAGACAGGTACCCCTTCCTGTTCAAGGATTTACAGACCACCTAGCGGGGTGGCCCTGGCCAACAAGGCTGAGTAGTGACAGTGACAGCAATGGGGCTGGTCCTAACGGCAGCTGAGCACTGACAGTAATACAGTGGGGTCGTGGCCGGGCACTAACAGTAGTAGGACTGGTCCTGATGGCTGCAGGGCCATCCACGCAGGGCAGTCACAGTAGGTATGGCTGGAGGCAGTACATCACGCTGGTCCACTCTGCCTCTTACCCTAAAGGCAGTCCCTGGGGCGGGCCTGGCCGTGGACATGGACCCACCCCCCGGGCTGTTTGGAAGGGGGCCGCACAGGTAGGAATCAGGGAACCTGAGGTCTTGGTTTGCCTGTATGTGGCCACAGCCCAGTCCAAAGGCAGAAGAGGTGTCCCCAGCCTCTTCCAATCCTGGTCCAGCAAAGGGGAAACACGGGGGGCAGCAACTGAAGGAACCAACGACTTCCAAGTCGGATGTGTCGGGAACCTGTCTTGGGGCGGCGATGGAGATGAGTGGCTCTGCTCCCAGCCGCGGCTACGGCCATGTGGGCATCTCAGTTCTAAGCACTAGCTCTCGAGAACATGGGTCATTTAGCCCCCGGAAAGCCAAGAGCTGCGCGTGCTCCCTCGGCGATTGAGAGTGGCTTCCTTCCACCCCGTCTCTGCTCCAGGGAAACTGGGCGGCACCCTTGGCCTGGCTTCATTCTCCTGCTCTGTGGCAAGTCCCCAAGGGGTCACTTCCTCACCCTGTTGCCCAGGCCCCCCTGCAGGGCGACTCGCTGGAGGGTTCGGCTGCTGGGAGCACCTGCAGAGGTTGGGGGGAGGAGGGAGGGGTAGGGCTTGGGGTCCGGGCCCGTGCGACCCTGGGTGGTCCCATCCCTGCTGCTGCCCCGGGGGCTTCCAGTCCGGGAACTCTCCTGAAAGTTCTCCCGTCTGGTGGGATTCTGCTTGTTGCAGGGACATGGTAGAGGTAGCAGGGAGACGTCTGAGGTACCTAGTTGGCTGCGAAGTCAGGGACAGGCCCTTGGAGCTTAGGTAGAGGGTGGGGAGCGAGGTTGCAGGTTCACAGGGTGCAACAAGGGTGCCAGGGAGTGGCTTCTGGAAGTGACAGGCAGGGTGGGTTGGCTGCAGCCTGGGCTGGTCGTGTGACCCCCAGGACAAGAGAAGATGCCACCAGAGGGGCTGGACCTCATGCAGGGCTCCTGAGCGGTGGTCCCCTAGGTGGTCCCAAAGGACTGGCAGTGAGGAGGAGGATGGAGGGGTGGGGACTGGGGCCAGGGAGAGAGGAAAGTTGGGGAGGCTTTGCGATTGTCTTGGTGAGAAGTGTCCCTTTGCACAACTGCCGGGGGCACTGCTGACGAGGGTGTGAGGCCGCTGCAGGAGGCTGAGGGGCAGAGAGGAGGGGGGTCAGGGCTTGACCGGGATGACCCTGGGAAGGGGCACTGAGAAAGCATCTCCATGTTAGGGGACCCCTCCCGTGGGCTTGAGGTCCGCTCCCACTCGCTGGGGGGTGGCAGGAATCCAGGGCTGGCCTGACTCTAGGGTTGAGGTGCCTACCTCCTCCACGCATCTGCCCCTTGGGGCCCCAAGCTGACCCTGAGGGGTAGGAGGGTTGAGAAAACCCATGGAAAGAAAACACTGCCAACACCAGTTTCCCGAGTGTTGGGGGAGGAGAGCCGGTGACGGCAGGGGACCCCAGAAGGTGAGGAGGCATGCAGGTGGGAGGGGTCCAGGGCACCAGGTGCCAGAGGGGCGGTCAGGAGCCCCTCCAGGCAAAGGAGCGCTCAGGACCCTGAGCCCAGCGGATCCTCCGACAGCAGTGCGGCGCTTGGGGTGGGAGGCGGGGGGCAGAGAGGAGCAGGAGCAGCTGGGGAAGCACCCAGAAGGATTTATCTCAGCCCAGGGGCCGCCCAAGTCGGTGGCCAAGCCCCTGCAGCCAGGCTGGGAGGCGGGTCCAGGTGTGCGGCCGCAGGCTGCGCTGGGCATAGCAGGCCCAGGGGCGTCCGAGCCGCAGGGAGGAGCCTGGGAGCCTCCTGGGGCCGCCACAGGCTGGCCGGGACTTCCGGGGTCTGGAAGGCCTTCTCCAAGGCCGTTTGTGTTCTGTTTACGCTGACTCACGGTGGCCAGCCAGTAGGAGGCCCCCAGAAGGCATGTCCGTGTCAAATCCCCAGAATCCTTCCATGTGACCTTATTTGGGAAGGGTCTTTGCAGATTCAATTAAGAACCTCAGCGGGAGACTGTCCTGGACGATCCAAACACACCCTGAACCCAAATTACCCAAAGGCCCTGAATCCCGTGGCGAGCGCTCTTACAGGAGACACACAGGGGGAGACACAGGGAAGAGGCGAAGCCCGCATGATGATGGCGCCAGAGATGGGAGGGGGCGGCCACAAGCCAAGGGACGCCTGGAGCCCCCAGGATCTGGAAGAGGCAGGCAGGCTCCCTCCTAAAAGCTGCAGAGGGGCATGGTCCTGACGGCATCTTGACTGCAGACTACCGACCTCTAGGACCGTGAAAGAGTAAATTTCTGTTGGTTTAAGCCACCGTGTGTGATAATTTACTGGGGAAGCCTCAGGCGACATAGCCTATTTGGGGAAGATGAGAGCTGGAAAATGTGTATTAGCTTGTGGGGTAAGAATTTTCAGGCAAAATAATTCCTTCTTCTTTCATTGGAAAACCAGAGCAAAAGCCAGACACGTGCAGGTTTCAGACAGATGCTGTATCTCAGAACATGTTGCAAATCAAAGACAGCTGGGGGGCAGGGGGAGGCGCCCCAGCCCGGACGGAACGCCGCCCGGTGCTTTGCCTCTGCACCGTCAGCAGGCTCCCTGCCTGACCTGCACGGCCGTCCAGGCTCCCCACCAGCGGACGGGCGACAGAGGAGGCGGTGTCAGTGTGCTCCGCTGCTGTAACAAAACACCGCAGACTGGGGGCTCACACAACACACGTTTCTTCCCCTCCGTTCTGGGGAGTCTGCAATCAGGGTGCCTGCAGAGTTGTGCTCTGGTGAGTCCCCTCTTCCTGGCTTACAGACGGCCTTCTCCCTGTGTCCTCCTCACCTGGCAGAGAGAGGACTCTGGTGTCTTTTCCTCTTCTTATAGAGACACTAATCCCATCATGGGGGGCCCACCCTCATGACCTCACCCAAACCTCATCTCCCCCCAAAGGCCCCATCTCCAAATACTATCACACTAGAGGTGATGGTTTCAACATATGAATTTTTGGGGGGACACCATTCAGTCCACAGCAGAGGGCATGGCCCAGCCACTAGGATGTTTTCTGGAAGAGACATGCAACATATCTGCCTAAAATTTGTTGGCCAAAATTTAGGCACATAGCCACATCTAGCTGCAAGAGAAGATGAGGAATATGCCCAGCTAACTGGGGTTGGGGGGTGATCCGGATTACAATGTGCTCAGATAAGAGTTGGGATTCAGACTTCTTCCACATGCTGCTCCTTCATACTGACCATGCCACCTCATGGTCCAAAATGGCTGCTTGAGCTGCAGTCATCACCTCTGCATTCCAACCAAGAGGACATTCCTCACTTAGTCATAATGTAGTGTGGGGGATGTAGCCTTTCATCTGAAGGCAATGTACCCAGCTAAAAGTTGGGGTTCTAAATACTAAGGGAGAGGGATGGGAAGGATGTTGGGGGTAATTAGCAGTCTTCATCCACCTTCCTGGTTGCCTCAGGAATGTCATCCAGAGCTTGACATATAATAGTGCCGTCTGGTTCTGACATAATCTTCTCAGAATCCATCTCTGCTAAGTCTACACTGCAAGCATCTCAAGAGCAGGAGTCACAACTTTCTCTCTCCTGTTCCACGCAGAGTCTGGACTGCCAGCCAGCAAACAACAGGAATCATGGGCCTAGTGTTTGCTGAGCTGAGGCTGACTTGTACGCAGTGTGGAACCGGGAAGCAGAGGCCAGGTGTTGTCATCTGACCTCAAGGTGACCTACCACCCTGTGCTAACGCCTACCGTCTCCCCAGTTTCAGAGCTCCTCCTCCAATTCAGTGTCTCCAATTTCAGAGTCTCCTCTGATTTCAGAGTTTCACAAGATCCCCTCAGCACCCCACATCCCTCTGTGAGGCTCAGAACTCTTTCTAAGGAATCCCAGATGAAAGGAACATTTTGCCTAGTGGCAAGATTCACCTCCTGGCATTCTTGAGACCCTTAGCAGCAAAGGACTGTCCAGAGCTGGGAGAAGGCCATGAAGGACAGACACACGGCCTCCAAAGGTGACAGGAAATGGGAGCAGGGAGGGACACAGTCCTCAGCCGTTTTTCTGCAGCCAGGGGTTTCCAGACGGCTCTGCCTCCTCTGTGGGCACCCCCTCATCCCCTCTCTGCACACCAGGGCTGGGGTGGAGCAGGCCCTTTATCTGCTCTGGGCCTGGCGAGATGGCCCAATCCTGCAGGGATGAATTTGTGGGTGGCAAGATGGTCCCTGCCCTCTTGGCCTGCAAAAGCTAGAACTGCATCACCAGTGCAGGGCGCAGACACCCCGAGCGGACGCTCCAGGCTGAGCTGTAAATGCTGAAGGCTGCAAGGCCCCTCCTCACAGGAAGCTGCTCACGCTGCCCACCCCCCGCAGTGCCTACATCCTGGGGGAAGGCCCGTAGTTATAACAAGCTCTTTCATGATGGGCCTCTGGAGGAATTAGAAATATAATTTTTCAGGCACTTACAGAATACCACGTAATTAGAGCTCCCGCACATGAAAGGGGCACACCATGAGATTTGCATCTCGTTTCTCAAAAGAACCAATTTAGATTAAAACAATAAAATACATTCAGGGGAGCGCTAGCCCTGTGATGCTTTCAGCGTCTGCTCTACGCAATTCCAGACATCTCCGCCTCCGGAGGAGACCAAGGAGACCGTGCCCCTGGGCTCATCCTCAGGCCGTTCGGGGCTGTGTTTGGCCAGATGGAGGAGGCTGTGAAATTCTCACGCATCGCCCTGAGGCGGCGGGAAGAGGCTCCCCGGTGATGCTCACTCACCCTGGCAACGTGCCCACTTGAATCAGCTCAGCGTAAAACAGGGGGAGAAAATCTGCTCGTCTTTCCGGGTCCTAAGGTAGAAATTTAAGTAGCAGGAAGGATTTTTGATGTTAAATTTCCAGCTCGTAAAGCTGGATGCAAGTTTGTGATTGCGTGTGGGTGGGGAGGCGAGATGTGGGGGGAGGGTGCAGGGAAGTAGGCACGGCTCAACAGGCCCCTCTTGAGACAAGACTCACCTCTCCCTGCACAGGGGGCCCTGCGGCCTCCCCCACCTCCCCCACCCCGCCCAGATGGCAGCGTTTGTGAGGAGAGTCACCCAGGGGACAGCGAGCAGCTCCACCGAGACTGGACGACCCTGGAAACACTCTTCAGGGTGAGGACGCGTCTCAGGGAGCCTGGGAGCCAGCTGCGGCCCCAGTCGCTGTGGAGTTGGGGGTGGGTGGGGTCCACGCGGTGTGGAGGGGGTGGGGTGTCACTGTGCACAGCGGGGTGTGACACGGGGACCCACGAGGCTGGAGCATCCGTGGCAGAGCAGCGCGTGGCGGCTGGAGCATTTGCGCAAACACTGGAGACCGCCGGGAGGGAGGGGGGCGGAGGGGCGCCGGCGTTAGCTCCGGGCAGCCCGCTGTCCGCCCCTACTTCCTCTCCATCATGGAGAACCAGTGAGGGCCAGATGAAGCCCCAGGGTCAGGCCCACTGGCCCGTGGCTCCCTGGGGCTCTGACTCCAGGACAAGCCTCAGCCCCCTTCCCTGTCCTCAGGGGCTCCCCCGGGTGAGGACAGTGACAATGTGAATGGACCTAAGCTTGTTTTGTCAGGCACAACTCTTGTGGTGACAGTGGCCCCAGAAGGCAAGCAGGCTGAGCTGTGACCCATACCATCTTGCTGCCTGAGCAGAGATGCTTTGGGAGTTGGCCTGTGTCAGCGAGCAGGTAAGAAACAGCCCTGATCGGCTCTGCAGCCACTGATGCCCTGCAGTCTGTACCATGGGTGCTCCGGCCACCACGGGGAGGGGCCCAGCTCCCTGAGGCTGGAGCTCCAGCCTGCAGGACACTCCGACCAGCACGGGACACAGGACTCAGCAGGGGCAGGCCTGCTTGGATGCTTTCCTCAGGCCTGCACACTGCCCACAGGCGGGCACTTCCTCAGGCCTGCACACTGCCCACAGGTGGGCACCAGCTCTGAACCACTCTTGGCATCCTCGCATCGTGAACACCGGGCATTCACCCATAAGAGCCCTTTCTGATGTCCCCTGTGTTAACGAAAAGGCTGTGGATTTCCCGGGAGAACCCCACAGACAGCTTTGTGCCCATCGGCTCAGCCACAGGGCGGAAGACCATGGGGAGCCCCCACCACGTCGGGTTACGTGTTGTTGGTCGCCACCCCCCCATCTCCCCAGGTCGCTTCTGGTTCTGGGCAACTGACAGCCTTGGCAACGAAGAAGCACACGTTTAAAGTAAACCCCAGCCCGTTCAGAGCAGCCTGAATTTTCCAGAAATGCCTTCAAAGGCTGGCAGCTGTTACGCTGGTTCACGTGGGAGCTGAGCTCACGGGTCCTCTACCCGCTCTGTCTGTCTGTCTGCCTGTCCACAGCTCCTCTCTGGGGGGGCCCACTGCAGAGGTGGAGACCGCAGGCTCCAGGGCAGCAGAACAGGCCATGACTCAGCCTGAGCCGACCACTCTCCCCGGCAGGTGCCACACAAAGGCCCCCTGGACATTTGAGACGGCACAGGGTGACAAGGACCGCACAAGCTAGGGGTGACGGCTGGGGGGCGGGTGAGGAGACTGCACGGGCTCACATCGAGCAGCTCCTGGCTTCGGCTCCGCATACGCCTTGGTGCTGCAGGCAGAGCCTGGGTCCCAGGCCAGAAACCAGGGCAGAGGCCGAGAGCCAGAAGGTTCTTGGAGGACTTCTGGCCCCAGTTCCCCCTTTTCTCCAGAAAACAAGGCCTGGAGGTGGCGCCAGGGCTGTCCAAGGACACAAAGCTGGTCCATGTGGCCTTGGCAGAGGGTCTCAGCATGGCTGTGGGGGCCTGTGGCCCATTAGCTCCCTGGAGTGGGGGTTCACACCACAGCCTCCGGCAGATCCTTTAAAGTCCACGTTCCTGGCCCTGCCTCTGTGTTTAGTGGTTCGGGGCCTGGGGTGACACCCGTAGAGGACCTACGCTCCTGTGTGTTTCTCTCTACAAGCCCCAGTCACCACACCACCTTACTTACCGGGTCCAGGCGTCCAGAGCCAGGGCCCTGAGGGGCACAGCCAGGCCTGCAGGTCCGCTGTCACGCACCATACTGCTCTCCTGTGGTTTTCCACAAGCTGTCCGCCCGCTGCCTCACATCACTGCCCGGCTCTGCTGGCCATCTGGGTTTGCAGTCCCTGCCCTGGCCTCAGCTGCATGGGGCAGGGGCTGTGGCTGGATCGTCACTGTGTCTCCAGAACCCTGGACAGTGCCTGGCTCCTGAAGGATGGATGGATGGATGGATGGATGAGGCAGTGGAGGGACTGCATGTGGGAAGGGTCCTCAGAGGCTTCCACCACGGAGGGGAACCCTGGGGACAATGTGGGTCACCTAATTTCTCCTCAGAATGTGACCTCTCATCTGCTGTGACTCAGCCCCGTCTGCTCCCCGCCCGTCAGGCCCTAAACCTCCAGTCCTGCCCGCAGCCTGTGAACGAGGACGCGAGACCTGGCTGTCCTGCCAAGCAGCGTGCCTGCCTCGTTCCAGCTCGTCTGCCTGGGGTGCGGGCAAGCGCCTCCGTATCGCTTTTTAATGGTCTGCTTTGTTCACCAGGCTTTACAGTCACAGCCAGCCGGCTTGGCTGCCAAGTGGCCACGTCGGTCATTAAGACAGCAGGTCAGCCGTGGAGCTGGACAACTTCCTGCTGCCCTGGGGAGCCAGCCTGAGGTGGCCGCCCTCCGCCTTTTCTGGGGAAGGAGGCAGTGGGAACATGGGGCATCCAGGGGCTTTGCTCGGTGTTTTCTGAGGTGCAAATGCCAACCTGCTGTACCACCTCCCTGGGGGACCTGAGTCCCCCGGGCTCAAGAGGAGCCCCTCAAAGTGTTTGTGTTTGGAACACAGTCGGGAGCTGAGTGGGAAGGAAGGAGGGCTGGGGGAGGGCTCCCTGTGATCTGTCTGAGGGGTGCCTGCACCCCCCCCGACCGTCTCTTCGCTCTCCTGCAATTTCACAGGGAAGCACAAGCAGGTGTCCGCACTGCCAGAGGCCAGGCCCACCCTCTGCGTCCACCAGCTTCGCTCTGGGCCAGGGACCCTGGAATGCTGGCCCACTGGGGCGGGCGGGGTCTGTTAACACAGAGTCAGGGGCTGCAGGGCTGCTTTTCCAGGCAGTTCTCTGTAACTCCCGGGGGACGGACACGAGCAGGTCTGGGAAGCAGCAGATCCAGGTCATTCACCCACTCACATGCTCCAGGGCAGCACCCTGAGGCGGGGGGTGCCGGGTGCAGCACCCTCACTCTGCAAGTCCATGGTCTATACCCTCCTGGGGTTGCAGTGCCCGCTGAGCTTCCTTTTTCCAGCACTGTTCTGAGATCCTTACCTCGCTAAACCTTGGAACCGGGACCACCATAATGCAGAGGCACAGAGAAGTTAGGCAACTTTCTCAAGATCACACAGGAGCTGGACCCAAGGCAGGTGCTCTGGACCCTGAGTACATGCCCTGAGCACTAGACACACTGCCCACCAGACGAGTGCTGTGCAGAGTGCACAAGAGTGTAATGAGAAGCCATGCTTGTGCAGCTTTAGGTAAGAGAGTCAGGGAGGACTGCTTGGAGGGGGTGACACTCCAGAAGGAAGAGGCCGAACAGAAGAGCCCTCTAGCCAGCGGCTGTGAGTGACCTCTCCCTCCTCTCCAGCGAGAGACCCCCAGATGGCTTACAGCTCAGTGGGGATCGGGCCCATGAGAGGCCCCAGCTTGTCTGAGCTGGAAGAGCCTGGAGCCATTCTGCTCCCGCGTGGGCTGGGGCTGAGCCTTGGTTGGGAACACGAGAGACAGTGGGGTGGTCCTGGGAGGGTGGGATCCCAGACGGCAGCTCTGGGAGGAGCCCTGCGACATGAGCTGAGCCTGGAGCTCCATATGGATGTCCCCTTGCCGAGGACAAGCTGATAGCGTCCCTTGTTGGCTGGCCCTGGCCCTGGCCCTGGTCTCACTGGGGCTGTGCTGTTCCTCCTGGGGTCAAGAGCCTGAGCCCCACAGAGTGGGAGTCCCAGGCCCCGCCCCTAATGAAAGATCCCCCTTCCCCCAAAGGCTCTGCACACTGCAGGGCAGGTGGCCTCACTAAGCCACTCAAAACAAAGCAGGACAGATCAGGTGTGTGTGTTGGGGCGGGGGGGGGGGTCTTAAAGCAACCGAAGTCTGTTCTCTCATAGTCTGGAAGCCAAAAGTCTGAAATCAAAGCATTAGCAGGACCAAACTCCCTCCCAAGGCTTTAGGGGAGGTTCCCTCCCTGCCTCCTCCAGTTCCTGGGAGCCCCGGCGTCCTCTGGCTCGTGGCCACACCACGCAGCCTCCTCTCTGATCCTGGGACCCTCCCTGTGGGCTGTTCAACCGTCTCTGCCTGCATCTTCTGGGGTCACGTGTGCTCGGGGCCCAGGACCCCTGCAGGCCACATCGCTGGAGTGTGAGGACCCGGGGACTCTGAGACCCTCTAACCAGCAGCCCCACCTGCCGCCAGAGAAAGCCCCCGGGGACCCGCCCCCCTCACCCCGCCTCACCCCACAGAGCCGAGGCTGGCCTGAGCCTGAGGCCTTGTCCGCGAGCAGCTTCCCACTGGCCCCGACACCCCGGGCTGGCCACAGCCTCCGGGGCGCTCGGTCACTGTGCACTTCCCTCCATCAGGGCAGGGACACGCTGCGCCGCCTCCAGTTGGGCCAGGAAGTCAACATGACTGAAGTGACAGGGATTTAAGTGTCCCCATGCCTGCTGCTCTCCAGGCCTCAAGTCATTGTCATCTCTGGGTGCCCACACCATCCACAGGCTTCAGACACACTTGTTGTGCAATAGGCCCCCTTCCCTCTGGCGCCGCTCCTCCCTCTCAGCAGAGCCATGGCGCAGGTGCGAGCCTGGGCGCGTGTGTGCAGGCGTGGCTGTCCAAGGCCCCGCGGTCTCCGCACAGACCTGCCCTCCCTGCCCAGGCAGTGCTGTGAGGCCCCAAGGACGTCCCCGCACACCCCGAGAGGGAGGGTGGGCAATACAGATACCCAGACACACGCACACCACACGTGCGTGCACACACTCAGAAGACACACAGTCCACATACACCCTCCCCACTCACACGCACATCACGCACAGGCACACGCACGCCCACACGCACACCCCTGAGGGGTGACTTGAGCAAACAGCTTTCCGTCACGGTGGTTCCCAGACTCAGGCAGGTGTTGCCGTCCACGCTGAGGGTCACTCTGCACGGTGACTGCGACACTTCTGTGCCAGGGCTCTGAAAAGTGTCAGGACCCCCCTTGGTGTCCCCAAGCCTTGTGCCTGCACCTTACAAATGATGCGGGGTGTCACATGGTTCACAGAGCCCCAGGAGCCGGGAGGGCCCTCCTCACCCACTCTCAGCCCCTCCCCTTGGGCTTCTGTTCCAAGGGGGCCCAGGCGGCTGTGCTGAAACCAGGACAGCCTGGAGGACAGAGTCACCTGCGGCAGCCAGCGCGGAGGTGACGAATGCCCTCCTCTCACAGCCTCAGGCTGCGTACCTGCCGTGCGGAGCGCAGGCAGGCCCTTCCCTTCGAAGGCCCTTTCCCACCCAGGCCAGGAGCCCGCGTGCAGTCTGCCTGCTGACTGGGCTCCCGTCTGGCTTCTCTCTGGGCTGACGTCTCCCTTGGAAGTAAGGAGGCGGGTGGGCCCCCCTGGGCTCTCCAGCAGGGCCTCTGCGCTGGCTTAGGAGAGGGGCCTTCAGGGGGCAGGACGCCCCCAGCTCCCCCGCACAGTGGGTGCAGGACAGCCGGCTCCAGTCTTCAGGTTCATTATTCTTTAGACTTTTTACCCAGTGGGCTGGAAACCCAGGAGGAGGGACAGGAAGGCGAGCCACGCAAGAGGTGGGGGTGAGAACAGGCGAGGTGGGCGGGGCCGCGGGGCAGCGGTCCTTCGGAGGCCGGACCTCCGGCGGTGGCCGGGCCGCCGGCCTGCCACCCAGAGCCCTCAGCTTCCTGTCCAGCCCACATCCAGTGTGGGGTCTGAAAGGGCTTCTCTTTCCCGCAGGGTTTTGGTTCCTGTTTTCTCTCCTTGGACCTGTCAGGACGCTATCAGGTGTGGGCCGGGGGCCCCCCAGGTGCGCCCACGTGGCCCCGGGTCCATGGCTCCCCCCAGGGGCCGGGCACTGGTTCCCAGAGCCCCAGTTCCGGACCCTCCCTGCCTCTGCACAGGCCGGGAGAGGGTGAGCCCCACGCAGGCTGACGTCAGCCCAGCCTTCCGGACAGGAAGCCTGCAGCCGGCATCCGGACCTCCAGTCCGCGCCCGGCCGCGGCTGGCACCGGGGACGCTGCAGCTCTGAACAAGAGGGGCTAAAAGCTCCCTTCGCCCAGTGAAACTCTCAGGTGTGTCCTGGAGCAGCCCCCGTCCTCCCCTGATGGGCAGCAGACATTCTGGTCTGGCCAAGGGGACCACCCCCAACAAGGGCAGAGCTGGAGTGGCCCAGGGCGACCACAGCGCCCCTCTCCCCGGGGATCCAAGTTGGGTCAGTGTCAGGCCAAGCAGGGCGGAAGCTACCCCACCCACGCCCCAGTGGGGAGTCGGCCCTGTATAGGTGTTCAGCTAAGATCTCAGAACCTTCCAGAACCCCGCAGGCCCCTGGTAACCTGTCTCTGACACGCAGTCCGCCCCCACTTATCAGTCTTGGGGCTCCTTTTCTTCCTGGTTCCATTGCTCCTAGGAACTCACAGGACTTTGGACAGATCTGAGTTCAGATCCTGCCCCCTCCTGGGGCCGGCGGGTGTCGGGGGCTGTGGGCGTGAATGCCCCCTCCATGGCGGTTCAGATGCACTGACACCAGGATGAGGCAGCGGGCACTTAAGCAGCAGAGGGAACTTTGGGGGATGGGTAGATTTCAGACCCTGGGTCTTCCGGCTTCTGGGAGCTGCATCCTGCAACCAGACAAATCCCATCTGAAGCCCTGCAGTGGGGCCCAGGAAGCTACATTTTCACAAGGCCCCGAATTTGCAGCATGTCTGAGCTCTGGGTTGTAGCCTCGGGCTGGGGCCCTGGTTCACCAGCTACATCCCTCAGTGTTTCTGAGCTTCAGCTTCCTCATCTGCAAAAGGCCATTCTCACCGCAGCCTGCACAGAATGCTCTAGGCGTGGGTGCTGGGCCATAGCAGGTGTCGGGCGAGTGGTCCTGCCCCAGCAAACACGGAAACCACACAGCACGAGAGTGAAAGGTGCCTGCCGCTCTGCCGTCCAGCGGACATGGGTTCTGAAACATTTCAGTGTGTTTTCTGCCAGCTTACCTTATCAATATAATACAATTAAAAGCTGGGGCCATGCTGTATCTCTACCGTGCTTTGTCCTCTAGGAAATTAGGATTGTTTTCAGTTTTTCACTATGATAGATTTGTGACAACTGTAGTTAATAGTCTTAGAAAAGAACCTGTGCATCTGAAAGATCATTCCCTAAGGCTAAACTTCCAACTGAAACCCGCAGAGGCCTTCACGGTCCCTTGTCGCTTTCAGACGTTGATCTGCCCCCTCTCCCGCGCCCGAAGGCCAGCTGCAATCCCTGCGATCCCAGGCTGTGTCGCTGTAGAGTGCGGTGCTGCCCGGGAAGGGTCGAGCCTGGGAAATGTCTTGGGCGTTGTCCTCCCGCACACACCAGTCTGCCGGTCGCCCAGCCACCTGCCTGCTGTGCTGTCCTTGCTGGGGTGGGGGGCGGCTGCCATGGGATGGGGGGGCCCTGGGTGCAGTCCTGGTCCTTGCTCTCTGGCCGTGCATCTTGGGACCGTGTAAGAGAGGGGCGTGGGTGGCACAGTGCACCCAGCCCTAGTCTCTTGTAGGCTCCCCCACCCGGTCTCTCTGGCCCTGTTCCCCTGGGTCCCTGTGGGCCAGGAGCTGTACGGGGGCTGGGAAGCATGCTCCACGGCTCCGGCTCTGAGCAGCCGCAGGGGTGGCAGGAGGAGGAGTGCCTAGAGGGACAGGTGACTGTCTGTAACCCGAGGGAGACCCCTGGGGGCAGGGCCTCCTTGTGCTTTTGCCAAATGACCTGGGCCCACCAAGATCTGTGAGAGCCAGGGCCTTTCCTCCCTCCTCCAGAGTCTTAAATCCTTTTTATCCTGAAAATGTTTGAACATCCAGAAATAGGAGAATAATCTAATGTCCCACCAACAAATGAACAGGTTTGACCTGTTGCCACATTTGCTTTGCTTTATTATTTGTGTGTATGTGAAACATATTACAGGAGATCACACCCAGCCTGGCATCTCACCCCTAAACATTTAGGATAAAATCTTTGGCAGAGACAAACACTTCAAGTCTCTGGCAGAGACAAGCAATTCTTACACGACCTCTATGCTGTCACCGCAGGTAACCAGAGCAGGCTCCTTCCTCCGTGTCATCCGGTGCTAGTCCACGTTCAAGCTTTCCACGGTCCCCCAGATGCTGTTTCACAGCTGGTTTGTTTGAAGAATGATACAAAGTCCCCACCCTGCATTTGCTTTTATGTCACTTCCATTTCTCCTCATCTGTAAGCAGCCCCTCCCTTTTTCCTTGCATGCCAAGGCTTATTGAAGAGGCCAGGTCAAAGGCCCCTCGTTCAGGATGTCTCTGAACTGTCCTCTGCCTCCCTTTCCTTGTGATTTCCTGTAAATGAGAGTTTAGATCTAAAGGGTCCATTAGACTCAGGCTCATTACTTTGGCAGGAAAACTTCACAGGAGTTGCATCTCTCAGAAGGCAGCAGGCTGTTTGGCTCCGAGGATGATGGGATGGACCACTAATAATGAACTATCACAAAGAGAAATTTTAAAGATAATCCTGTTTATAATTGTATCAAAAATAATAAATACCTGGAAATAAATGTAACCAAGAAGGTGAAAGACCTATATACTGAAAACTACAAGACATTAATGAAAGAAATTTAAGAAGACACGAACAGATGGAAAGAAATATCAGCTCATGGATTGGAAAAACGAATATTGTTAAAACGTTCATACCACCCAAAGCAATACACAGATTCACTGGAATCCCTATCAAAATTCCAATGGCATTTTTCACAGAAATAAAACAGACAACCGTAAATCTGTGTGGAGCCATAAAGACCCTGAATAGCCAAAGAAGTCTTGAGAAGAAAGGACAAAGCTGAAGGGATCGAGCATCTTGGTTTCAAACTATATCACAAAGCGACAGTAATCAAAACAGTATGGTACTGGCACAAGTAGACACATAGATTAATGAAACAGATTAGAGAGCCAAGAAATAAACCCACTATATATGGTCAATTGATTTATGACAAAGGAGCCAAGAATATAAAATAGGGAAAAAAAGATAATCTCTTCAATAAATGGTATTGGGAGAACTGAACAGCCACATGAAGAAGAATGAAACTGGATCACTGTCTTGCCCCACACGCAGAGATTAACTCAAAATGGATTAAAGATTTGCATGTAGGACCTAAAACCATAAAGCTCCTAGAAGGAAAGGTAAGGGGTAAACTCTTTGACATAGGCCTTGGTGATGACTTTTTAAAGTCTGACACCGTAAGCAAAAGCAACAAAAGCACAAATAGACACGCAACTGAAAGCTTCCGCACAGCAAAGGACGCTGTTGGCAAAATGGAAAGGAAACAAACCGAACGAGAGAAAATATTTGCAAATCATGTGTCTGATAAAGGGCTGGTATTTGAAATATATAAAGAACTCAAACAATTCAGCAGCAAAAAGTTGAATCTAATTTAAAAATGGGCAGAAGATCTGAAGGGACGATTTTCCAAAGAAGACACACAGAAGGCCAACAGGGACATGAAAAGATGCTCAGCATCACCGACCGTCAGGGAAACGCACATCAAAACCACAGTGAGGTGTCACCTCGCACCTGCCAGAGCGGCTAATAACACAAAGACGAGAAACAAAAAGTGTTGGCGAGGATGTGGAGGGAAGGGAAACCTTGTGCACCTTGGTGGGAAAGTAAATTGGTGCAGCCACTGTGGAAAACAGTATGGAGGTTCCTCAAGAAATTAAAAATAGAGTTACCAACAGATCCGGCCACTACACTTCTGGGTATTTATGTGGGAAAAAAATGAAACACTAAGTCAAAAAGATACCTGCGCCCCACGTTCACCACAGCACTTTTTTCAGTAACCGCCACACAGGAACGACCCACGGGCCCGCTGATGGACGGTGGACGCGGGATCTGTAACAGGTACTATCCGGCCATAAAAGAGTGGCGCTTGCCATTTGCCACAACGTGGGTGGATGCCAAGGACATCGTGCTAAGTGAACAAAGTCAGGCAGAGAGAGACCAACACCGCATGACCTTTCTTACACATGGGATCTGAAAAACAGAGACAAAAAACCCAAGCTCACAGACACAGAGAAGAGGCTGGTGGTTGCCAGAGGCGCGGGGAGGCGGCGGGAGGGAGCCGAGAGACGGGTGGGGTATTCCTGCTTTCAGTTTAAATAAATTGAAAAAAATAAAGCTTGCGATTACACTGACATTTCCAATTCAAATTTAAGACTGAAGTGTTATACTTAACCCGTGTGATTGTTCATTTGTTCATCTTTCTCTCACACCAATACTTTTGTTTCCTCGCAGCATCCACATAATTACTTACTGCCTTTCTCCTAGAAAACACAAAAACGCTCTCAAATAACAATGCCAGATTTAATGCTAGCAATAGGCCTTACTGAATGAGATTTATGATTTCTCTGTTGTTCTTCTGGTCCTGAAAGCACATCCTACTGAATAAAGGCAAGCACTACGCTCTGGGGTCCTTTGAAATCAATCTTTTCCTTGGTTGTGCTGCAAACTCCATATAGATTTACATGCTTGCTGGTTTCTCTTCATAAGGAAACTTTCTTTCTCAATTCAAGTTTTTTTTTGAATATGGAACACATGTGCTTAGTTCTGAAGCCACGCACGGTGAGATAACAGAAAATCCATGCTGGCCTCTGCCACCGGTGCCCGGCGCGGAGCTCCAGGGTCCCTGGAAATTCCCAAGTGACAAGAGCAGGAGGAGCGTCTTCTGTTCTAGTGTTTAGTCCCTGACCCTAGTTCCTGACACAGGGCTCCTGAACCCTGTCACTTCCTGGGCGGCAGCAGTGTCCTTTGTCCTGGTGAGGAGGCTCCAGGTGGGCTCCTGGGTGGGGGCTGGTCGCCACAAAGAACGAGCCAGGATCAGACACTTGAAATGTTCAGCGCCCCATCCCCAGCTTCTCCAGAGATGCAGGGGATCATGGGCCATGCCTCCATGAGGGAGCGCCCATAAACCCCCAAAGTGCGGGGTTCAGAGAACTTCCAGGCTGGCAGACACACCCACACACTAGGAGGGTGATGCACCCCAAGTCCACGGGGACAGAAGCTCCTGCACTCGGGACCCTCACAGACCTCACCCTGCGCATCTCTCCGTCTGGCTCTTCCTCCTTTATCCAATCCCATATTATATAAAAAACTGGTGAACGTGTTTCCCTGAGTTCTGTGAGCTGCTCTAGCAAATTTGCTGGACCCAAGGAGGGGGTTGTGGGAAGTTCTGATTTTTGGCCAAGGCGGACGGAAGTCGTGGGTCATCTGGGGACCTCCTACTCATAACCGGCATCTGAAGTCTAGGGGGAGGCAATCTTGTGGGACTGAAGGCTTAGCCTGCAAGATCTGATGCTAATTCCAGGTAAGGTAGTGTCAGGATTGAGTGACGCTGCGGGACACCTGTGTCGCAGAATTGCTTGACGTGGGGGAAACCCCCACCGATCTGGTGTCAGAAGGGAAGTGCTCTGAGTTAGCAGCGAGACCCGCACACAGGCGAGGGACTGGGTGCTTTTCCCAGCATAAACTCTGCAGCAAAGCGTATCCAGAGAAGTTTAGCTGCCACTCCTGCCCCCGCTCACCACTTAGGCTCCATTTTTATTAGTTCTTCATTTATTTTCCAGCACTGTTATTTTTTGCAAATATAAGTACACAGGCACACATGCACGTTTTTCACTCTTTGTTACACAAAAGACAGCTCACTACATACTGAACTCTGCTTTATCTCCTTGTCAATCCCCGGAGAAGTAGGGGAAACCCGGCAAGATGGAAACGGGGGTCTGGCGTACTTCCTGCAGGCAGTGGGCGGGGCCGAAGGCACGGCGTGATGAACGTGGAGTTTCTAGCAGTCGATGTTTGCGGGGATGTTGGGAAGAATCTTAGGTGAGACCGTGAACACCAAGTTCGCGTCCAGGCTCTGAAGCTGACTAGCCTGAAAAGTCTCACGGTTTAGGTGAGCCCCTCACCCCTTGCGTGAGGCTGCAGTTGGCGCAGCGGGTTGGACAGGGTCCCCGCAATTCCGTGTCCACCTGGAACACCACAGCGTGACCTTACTTGGAAATAGGATCCTTGTGGGTATAATCAACGTAAGAGAAGGTCACAACGGGCCCTAAATCCAACGACTGGTGTGTGTGTAGGAAGAGGACACACGTAGACACAGGAAGAAGGCCATGTGATGGCGGAGACTCGGCTGATGCTGCCACAGACCTTGGAAGGTCAAGGACGGCTGGTACCCACCGAAAGCGGGAGAAACAAGGAAGCCCCTCCCCTGGAACCTTCAGCAGGACCACAGCCCTGCCTCTCCCGGCCTTTGATCTTGGGCTTCTGGCCTCCAGAACTGTGGGAGAATGGAATCCTGTTGTTTAAACGGCCCAGTTTGTGCACTTTGTGGCAGGAGCCCCAGGACACTGGGAGAGGTGGCCTGATCTCTGAGGCCACTCCCTGCCTGGACCCCGAGGACCATCCCAGATTGAGTGGCACTCAAACAGCAGAAGCAGGCATGGGTGGAGACCACCCCAGCTGCAATCGGTTCCCATGATGCTTGTAATCACTTAAGCAAGAATGGCGACTGTAAACACACATTAAAAGATTCTCAATTACATGGATCTCCCGGGCAAAATTATATTTTCATAAACACTGCATAAAACGACTCAGAGAACTGGATTACAGGGCCAGCCCGGAAACCAGTCTGAAGGCAGAAGCGCCCCCAGTACCCACCAGACTCGGGCCCCTCCTGCAAGCCCTGCCCCGCCCCCCAACTCCAGGTACCTGCCTGGCCTGCTGGGACGCTTCCTCCCGAAGCGTCGCTCGAAGCCCTGCTCAAACCAGCACCTCCACCAGAACGTGGTCTGGGGCCCTTGTCACACACAGGCTCCGCTGGTCTGCTGTCTTTGGACACATTGGTCGGTCAACCCCAGGCTTGCGGGCGCCTGCTGTTACCTGTCCACGTGTGCCCGTCTGTCCTTGAAGTCACAGAAGTTAGATGGGTGATGGCAGTGTCAGCTGCCTGGCCAGCCCATCTAACCACTGTTAACAGAGGAGCCAGAGAGAGGATAGAGGAGGGGGTGCCCTCTCCTGCACCCAGGGCCCCACGCCCCTCGGGCACCGCGGTTCCCGTGAGGCCCCGGTGGAGGTGGGCTGCCCGGCTCAGTCAGGAAACACTGCAGAAACAGCCAGTCCATTCTCTGGGCTCCCCGGGACTTAGGTGTCCAGCAGCTCTCCTTCCATCAGTGGGGCCAGTGATCCACCGTCACCACCAGCAGGAGGGCCCTCACACAGATGTGATCTGCTCACGTGTGGTCCATCCAGATGTCCCCAGAGTACACGGCTGGGCCAAAAACCTGACGATGTGTGTCTAGAGGACCCTTAGTCCCCTCTGCCTGAGGGGTTCTCAGGCCACTTCAGGTTGTCATCACTTTGGCAGGAATTCTTGGCACTAGGCACCCGTGGTTTGAAATAATTATTTGCACTCTGCCCTTAGTTTCAGGAACGAATTCCTGGATAACTGTCCTTTCTAGTTCTTTGCAAAGATTCTTCAGGGAACAGCTCAGCTGGGCCGGGGGGAGGTGGGCTGTGAGGAGACCCGGGATGTGGGGGCGGCACGGGCAGAGGCTGACACTTTTCCAAGGCCCCTGGCTCCCTCCAGGCTGCTCGGGCCTTGGGGTGGGGGGCTGCTGGGGGTCAGCGCTCTGTGCTGTGGGTTGTTCATTCACTGGGATGGGACGTCCCCCCTGCCTTCCTCTGCTTTGTGAGTCAGGCAGTGATGCCCTTTCCAGGCTTTAGAGATCTCCCCGAGAGCTCCGGTGCCTCCCCGTCACCCACGTGGTCTGTCTCGAGGTCACGGCGTCGGGGACAGCCCTTATGGCCACATTGTGATCCGCGTGCCCCCCCGGGTTCTTGTTTGCACCGTCTCCACGTTCAGGCTCCCCTCTGTCTTGGCCTTGAAGCCAGATCTTTCTTTTCAGGGCATTTTTGTGATCTTTCCCGCCAAGTTCTGGGTGTAGGTCTGCTTTTGCCACGCCGCCTCCCCCAAGCTCTTACGGGACCAAGGGCAGGAGGGGTGCCTCTCAGATCCTGCCTCACAACAACTCGGTCAGGGCAGGACCCCCCCCCGGCCCCACACCTGGGTACTGTGCCAGGCCTTGGTCCTTTTAGTCTCCTGGGTGCAAGGCTCCAAATGGGGGTATGTTTGCCTCTGGTGCAGGGAGGAGTGGTGAGATGGCCGTGGCTGAGCTCTCTGCAGCCGGAGCCTGACTTCTGTCTGTGTTACACATCGCTGTCAGCAGGGACCTCTCTCCACTGCACGTGCTGTGGGCCCTGTGGGCCGGGCTCCGCGGGGCTGACCCTCGGGGAGGGGTGGTACATGCGTATGATGGGGTTGGGGGGGCCTGGGGGGGTCAGACTGAGCCTGCTCGACCGCACAGCATTCTGTCTACAGAGCTCTGTGCTGGGGGAAGAGCGGCCGCAGAGGAGAGAGAGAGAACAAGGCTGCTGTAAACACAGCTGCCCCAGTTCTGAGTGATCGGCAAGAGGGTTCCCAGCAGCGGAAGCACCGCCTGTAAGGGCACTTTTTAGACAGCATCGCAGGACAGGTGGGTCCACACGTGTGTCTGCCCACACCTGAGACCTCGGCCCGCTTCTGAGGTCCAGGAGGCCTTACTTACCCGTGCCCTGCGGTCGCTTGCTCCCCGGTGAGAGAGAACCCCGTTTCAGTACGAAGCTGCATTGCTGAGAATTCTTTTTGGCCGCAAATGACAGAACAACAACCCAAGCTCATTTCAGAAAAGCAGGGAATGTGCTGGTTGACTTAACTAGAAATTGTAGGGTGATCTTGCTTCAGGAACAGCTGGATCCAGGAACTCTAAAGACATCACTGGGCACCCACTTGTTCAGACTAAACTCGATTTCAACTGTGTTGGCTTCACTCTCAGGCAAAGATGGCCCAGGAGTGCTAGTCTTAGGGGTCCTTGGCACCTCCAGCCTGGAGGCTCAGGGTCATTCTGCCTTCGCTGTTCCAGCAAAATCCTGCACAGGACTTTGATTCTTTGGACTCAGGTCACATGCTTGTCCCTGAAGTGACTCTGTGGGTGGGGAAATACAATCCTCTCATTGGCTGGCCTTGGATCACATGACCTCAGCCAGCTCATGTGACCATCCTGCTGTGTCAACAACAACAAAAGCCACTATGGGCAGTAAGAGTGAGCAAGGAAGTTTTGCTAAAGGAAAGCAAAGAGGGGTTTTGCTACCAGAGGAGGAGGAAGTTGCGTCTGGGGAGGTGAAGTCCACTGGCGCCTGACTGTCCCAAGGGTGATTTCTGACGTCACCCTGGGAGAAGCTTCTTGCTTTCCAGGGCCCTCCCACCTCCCACCAGGAGCACCCCCTATTTCCTCATGTCCGGGGGTCCCACAGAGCACACAGCTAGGAACACAGTAGGTGCTCAGTACATGTTTGGGGTGTGGAAGCACACAGCAGGCACTGTGACCCAGTGAATCATTGAGTCCTCCTGCCTGGTACCATCCAGGCTGGATCTCTCACCTCCTGTGGGGCGTGTGGTAGGGGGTCTGTGTGTGAGAGACAAACAGATGGACGGGGGAGAGGGGTGTCCCCTGCCTCTGGGACACGATGCCCTTTGGAGGGCTGGCCCTGGGGACCCCCAGGAGTGCAGGTTATCTAAAGCCAGCTTCTTCCCCACTCTGCTCCCGTTGGCTTCAGGTCAAGACCCACATGCATTTGACGCTAATGGAAAACTGCCTTGTGATCCGTAAAGTGGCCTGAGCCAGCCGGCCTGTGACAGGGAGGGGGCTGGGCTGGGCCAGGAGGGCTGGGAGGGCCAGGCCTGGGGGGGCTGCCACGCCCACAAGGTCGGCCTGCGGGCTCCAGGGGCGGGGCCCATGGCTCTCTGGAGAGCACTGCACCCAGCGGCCAGCTTAGAGGGGGCAGCTCTCAGCTGGCCCTGGCTTGGTTGGGTGGGAACAATGCCAGAATTTCAGGCATTTGGAAATAAAGCAGCTGCAGGGACAGGCCACCCCAGAGCCCCCTCCCCTAACCAGCCTGTCAGATCAGCTGCTCACAAACCAGGGCCCGGGGGTCCCCCGGAAGCTGCAGAGAGATCTGAGGAGGGAAGAAAGGTCTCAGCCAGCACTTCAAACGGAAACCCTCTCAACCCCTCAGCGTCAGGGCTTCCTTCTCCTTTGCTATCTGCCTGCCTTTCTGGGTTTCCAGGGGCCGGCGGGGCTGGAAATAGAGGTACATTCCATGCATTCGTTCACTTTGCAAATATTTGCTGAGCATCTCTGGGGGACGAGGCAGGCGGGGCCCACACTGCACCCTCCTCCTCCTCCTCATCTCGTCTCTGTGAGCAAAACAGAGAAACCCCCGCCTTTAGGGAGCTGGTGCCAAGTGCAGGAAGACGGATAAGGAGCAAACGGAGAATGAGGAAGTCAATTAGTAGACCAGGAGGTGCTACATGCCACGTAAAAGCCGGGCGTGCAGGACTGGCGGCTGGGAGTGGGTGGGCTCACTGTTGCCTGTGCTGGTTGGGGCGAGGCAGCCCCAGGGCTGTGAGCAGCGTGCTGACATCTCCCGTCTGTGAGTTTTCAGGCTCCCTTGGCGCCACGTGGAGGACAGATGGTGGCGAGGGTGGCAGGGACACCAGTGAGAGCACGGCAGGTCCGGGGTGACCCAGCAAGGTGGAGTGGGCAGATCCCGGATGTGTCCTGCGGGGAGGGCCAGGGGGCTTTCCCGAGAACTGGGATTAGATCTGGACAAGTGCAAGGGCGTGGGGACCTGCTGCCCGGGGGAGGCGGGTGGGGCCCCCTTGCTCAGCCCTCCGGACATCCAAGCCATGGTCTGCATTCCAGGACAGAGGGCTGGGTTGGGGGAGGCATCCGGGAGCCCTAGCGAAGGTTCACCCTTGTGCAAGTATCTTTAATTCCGAGACCCACGCCAAAGCCCTGCAAACATTTACCCAACCCCCGCGCTGGGCCCTGGAGAACTGTTCTCACCGTGCAGAGTAGGACGTGGTTCTGAGAACTCCTGAGGCTGGGTGGGTGACAGCGTGTGGGTCACCTGACCTTCAACACATTGGGTACTGCCCTTCCAACCCCACTAAGAGCGCTGACCGCCATGTGGGGACAAGGTCTGACAATGATGCTGCTCCTGTGGTCAAGGTCCTGTGATGCAGCGAGAAGTGACAATGGGAGACTCCCCCTTCGCACCACCTTCCCGGGGGGCTGCACTTAGACCTGGGGGTGCAGGCGGAAGGAAGCTGCTGAGTGTGTGTGGGGCACATGTGGGTGTGTGTGCTTGCGCGTGTGTGTGATCTGTCTTGTGTATCTGTGCATGTTGCAGGTGTGCGTGCATGTGTTTGTGTGTATGTGTGCGTGTGTGAGTGCTGAAGTCTGGTTTAAAAATGATCAACTGAACTCGTGCAGAGAGAATCTGGGCTCGGAGGGCTCTGCCGGGTAGACGTGGTGCCAGCACACCCAGGACCCTGGAGGGGAGGGGGTGGGTGTGGATGCTCAGCTGGCAGCCGGCACGTCCCTCCCTGGGACTCACACTCCCATGTCCCCTCCAAAGCAGAGAAGCTGTGCCCTGAGCTGAGGCGGGGGAGGAGGAGGGCCTGAGGGGCAGAGGGTGAGGAAAGGGAGTGCACATGCCCCGGTAGGTAGGCGGCTGGGGCAGGAGGGGTCTGGGGGAGGGCACACCCCCACCCCAGAGGCTGCCCCTGTGAGTGGTGTGCTGGGACCTTGGGAAATAAGTAGCCCCATGAGGTCGGCTGTGGGCACTGGAGCCCCCACAGGAGTGTGGCCTGTGCTGGCGGCCAGCCTGAACGGGGTGGGAGGGTGGGGATGGTCTGTGCAATGTTCCAAGAGGAAGAATGGAGTCTAGGATGCTGACTGAAAACAGAGAGCAAAATGCCATGAGACGGCTCCAGGCTGCCTGGAAAGGACTCACCTCGTTTCCTGCACTGCGGACATCACCACCACCTCTACCACCAGCACCGTCACCATCATCACCACATCTGCCACCATCATCACGACCCCCACCACCTCTGACCACCACGACCACCACCACCACCTGCAGCACCGCCACCATCGCTGCCGCGGGCTCGTCACTGCTGCTCAGGAGGTAGTGACTGAAGGTTCCCCCCACCCCGCGCAGGCTTCCTCCATCCTTGTCTGCCTCGCTTCCCCTGTGCTTCGGGAGCTGCCCAGCAGGTGGTGACTGCTCCCCAGGCTCCCTCCCCGCCGGCTTCCAGCTGGGGCCTGGCCAGTCGGGGGCAGGGGCAGGACATGGCATGGAGGAAGCAGACGGGGCCTTGCTCAGCTGCATCACGCAGCGGCCCGTCTCTGCAGGAGCACAGGTCCTGCCAGGTGGTCCTTCCCAGGGCTCCTGCCCTCACCCTGGGGACAGCTTTCCTTGCTGTGCCCCTTCGGCTGGGGTGGTCGTGGCTCCTACTCTCACGGGTCCCTTGATGCCCCAGCAGCTCTGGTTGTTTCCCTCAACCTTGCCAATACCTCTGAAATGTTCTTTTCATTAACAAATCTCTTCCACCACCCCCCGTGAGTGGGCCATCTGTTTCCTGCTCAGCTCTGAAAGCTGCCAGTCTCGTGGAGCACCAGGCGTGCCACACTCATCCCAGAGGGAGCCAGAGCACCTATCCGAGGCCCTGTCATAACACCTGGCAGTGCCTGTGCCTGGGGCATCCAGGCTGAGCCCAGGGGTCCCGCCTGCCCCCGGGGTCCTACTCCGGAAGCCGAGGTGGGAGCAAGAATGAGGGAGGAATCAGACAGCCCTGGGTGGAATGGGGGTCTGTCCAAGACTGGAGGGTCTGTCCAAGGCGGTCTGGAGCCTGCCCGGGCTGCCCCCACGGCGCTGGGAGGGTCTGCTGGGTTGCGGGGTAGCCTTGGGCTTTGAGGAGCGGAGGAAAGACAGACCCTCAGCCTGGGGAACACAGTACCCTCTCCAAAGAGCGCTGGGCAGGGGAGCGCAAACTGCTGCCCTTTCTTCTGGGATAAAACCCCTCTCACCTCCCCTCTCCCCCTGCCTTCTCCCCCTGCCCACCCCGGCCCCTGACAGGTCTGCGTTCACAAAAGCAGCCGCTTTGCTTTCCCCTCCCTCCGCCACCCCCTGGTTTTGTCTCCCTGTCCTGAAGCCCCTCTCAGATCTCAGGGCTCCACACTGCTGCCAGCAGGTCATGACCCCGTGCGGGGGCTCGGAGCTGGGTCCTCAGCCTCTCCGTCCCCTGGACTCCAGATAGGAGCCATGAGCGTCCCCAAGCCCATCCAGAGGGGCTGAGGAGTGGCCCTCTGCTTCCACATGTGGGACTTCGCCAGGTTTCTGGGTCCAGCACCTTCCCATAGTGTCCACTCCTGGGTCCTGGGGACACTGGACTCCTCAAAGTGGTCCCACTGACTCCTAGCGGAGGCACAGTCCCAGGGCAGTATAGAAATTGTCCCCCTGGAACAAAATGGAAGTTTCTGGAGCGGAGCCCGTGTAGGCAGGGAGGGGCTGGCCAGGGGGTCGGGGCTCTGCTGCCTTCCTCTGGGCTCCTGGCCTCTTCTCCAGGGTCCGGATCCGACCCTGTCACTCCTACTCCCCCGGGGGCCCCCCCTCCTTCTCTTTTTCCCTCGGTTGCAGTAACAGCTGCGGGCCGCAGCACCTGCTGGCCGGCAGACCCACAGCGCCACTTGAGGGGGGCCTCACCCTTTCCTTGAGAACACCCCTCGGCATGCAAGCTGTGAGCTGCACCCAAGATCTGGGAGAGGTCCCAAGGACCACGATAAAGCCACTACTTCTTCGGAATCTCAGGTTTTGACTTAAAATTCATTCTTATAGTGCATTCTTCCCCACCCCAGTCCACACTTCACACGGAATGCTCCCTGGGTGGCAGCTCTGCTCACCGCTCCCCAGAGCCTTTGGGTCTGAAACTTGGGCCAGCGGACGCCAGTGGCTGCTCAAGGCACAGACCATCAGGGTGACCAGATGACAGTGTACTTGCCTGGTGGGCAGGCAGGGAGCCAGGCGCAGAGCCTGGACTTGGCCAGCATTGTGCAGGGTGGGGACCCAGCCGCTGGAAGAAAGGCCTGTTTACTGGAGTGGGAGGATGCCAGCTGCAGGCCTGCCAGGCTCCGTGGGATCTACCCAGAGACAATGGGCAGCCTGGGCCCTGGCCATGCCATCCTCCTGGGCCGTGCAGGTGTGCCACCGTGCACCTGGCACCATGGACGAGGCGAACAGAGAGGGGACGTTGTTTTGAGGAGCTTCTGTGTCCAGATGCACATGTGTGAGGTCAGCCAAGACAGCGTGGGCAGAGCCACAGGGCCACCAAGTGTGGTGGGTCGCCTAGTGGTCCCCAAAGCTGTCCACATTCTCATCCCAGAACCTGTGAATATGTTACTTTCAGGGCAAAGGGGCACTCAGGTTGCAAATTTCCTCCCCACAAAGTGGGAGGATGACTCTAGATTCTCGGGGAGGGGGCAAGTGTACTCACAGGGGTCCCTTAAATGGCGGGTGGGAGAATCAGCGTTAGGGAAATGCAGAGTGAGAAAACTTGACGCCCACCGCTGGCCATGAACCAAGGGAGGGGGCGCAGGACCAGGAGAGCGGGCGGCCCGGCAGCCGGGGGGGCCGGGAGACAGAGCCTCCCCTGGGGCCCCCAGAGGGGCCAGGCCTACCCACACCTTCACGTTAGCCCCGGGAGACCCGCGTGGGGCCTCTGACCCCAGAGGCTGTAAGAGAATAAATCTGTGTCTAAAGCCACTGAGTTTGTGGTCACTTGTCTCAGAGACGGGAACTCTCACTGAGCCACGAGCCGCCTGAAAACCTTGATTCTGTCCACCAAGTGGGATGGGGAGGCAGGTACAGCCTGGGGCTCCCCACCTGAAACTTGAGGATACGTACCCTCTGCTAAGGGCCAGGACGGTTACGCGAGACGGCACGCCCAGGGCCCTTAGCGCAGCCACCGCCTGTGGTAGGATGGCGCCCCCCTGTCGGGCCAGCTCCTTCCTCCCCAGCACAAGCTCCCGGATGCTGGCTCTTCCACGCCTGTGGGTCAGGGCTCGTCGCTGGGTGAGAGGGAGCAGGGAAAGCCGGGGGTGGGCAGTAGGGGAGTGGGCTTCGGGCTTGGGAGACGGGGAGGGGACAGGCTGGGGAACCTGAAAGGCAGCCAGGCCCTTCCCAAGATGACCAGAGGCACGGCATCAATTCGAACCAGGGCTTCCTGCTCTGGCAGCCCAAATGGGTTACAGGTGAGTGCAGCCATTGAGCCCACCTGGCCGGGGCTGCACCTGGGTCCCGGGCTGAATGGACGCCCCAGCGAGGAGCCCCAGGAGAACCCAGCCTCCCCTGGTCATCAGGGCGCCTCCAAAGGTGAGCATTTTCTGCAAAGTCAGTACGTGGGAGACTTTGGGAAACAGGTGCCGGAGGGAGGATGCAGAGTGCCAGGCAGGGTCACTGCGGACGGACAGGGGAGCAGCACGGGGCTAGAGTGGTCTGGAGGGAGGGTCAGGGTCCTTCCCCTACCCCGGTCTCCTCCAACCACCTCCAAGTGCAAAAGGCAGGTTGGCCACTGGGCAAAGGCCTGGTTACCGGGTGTCATGGCCACTGTGGGCCCAGCCTCCAGCTCTCCAGGGGAGGGGCCCCGAGGCCAGTGAGGATGGAGCAGGATGTGGGAATCCTCCCCCAGCAAGTGAGGCTGGGGCGGAGAGGAGTGTCTGTGAGCTGCCGGTGGTGGGGATCCTGCCAGGCCCTCGGGACCCGCCCCCGCCAAACACACACACAAAACACAGAGCTGCCAGTGCAGTGGGGCCCTGACCAGGCCTCTGGAGCAGGACTGCCAGTTGCTCCCCTCGCAGGGGATTTTAAACACGAGTGTCCGCCCCAGGCGGCTACAGACCTGTCCCTCTGTACCCCCGACTCAACCACACGGGGGCCCCTTTTCTCCTGGGAACAGACCTTCCATGCTGGGGCTCCAGACAGAGGGAGCTGTCCCTGGAGAGAGGGTCCCAGTGGGAACAGAAGTGGAACATTCCTGAGACAAAGCCTGGGGTAGGGGCAGGGGGTACTTAGGCTTAAGGCTGAGACAGACCCGCCAAGGGCCAAGGGTTAACCCGAGAGGACCCCAGCCGGAGCTGGAGGACCAGTGGTCTGTGAGAAAGCCCGTGCTGACATCCCCTGACGGGAGCAGGGCCTAGCTGTGGGCGCACCGCATGGAGAACTCACCCTGGAAACCGTCCAGGCCCGCGGCCCCGCCTGCCTCAGAGCCACAGGCAGAGAGGCACTTCGTCCCACGGCGCCCACAAGCCGGGCAAGTGCAGAGTGTGCTGGGGGTGCCGTGGGGCCGCCAGACACTTTCCTGCCTGGAAAACCAGTGGCCCCAGGCCACAGCCGGGGAGGCCACATCACGGCCCCCTGCTCACCAGCCATCACCAGCACCTGGGGCCCTGGGCTGTGGTCCAGGCTCTGCGGGCTGCAGCGCTCCCAGACTCCCCATCCAATCCAAGGGGCTGCCAGGTGTCCCCATCTCTGGGGCCAGTGCTCCACGCCCCCACCTCACCCACAGGTGCCCGGGGGCTCTGTGCCTCAGGCCCACTCCCTAGAGGCCTGGGCTGAACGTGTGTCCATCCGTCCCCTTACCCTGAGCCCCAGGGACGACCCTGCCTCCATTGACAATGCCGGTGGGCACCCTGTGGCCGGCACTGCCTGCAGGGAGGGAGGGAAGGAGGAGACCCCCGGCATCCTGGCCACTCTCTGGTGGCGGGTGTCCCAGCCGGGCACCCCACACTGTTCCCAGGGCGTGGGCCCCGACCGCCAGGCCCGCCCCACCCACTGCAGTGTAGGGGCTGGAAGCTTAGCACGTGCGCAACTGTTTGTGGCCAGATGCCCTTCCCATGTCCCCTCAGCCTGGTCCCCTCCGCCCTCCCAGGAGGACTCCACCATGAGTCACATCTCCACCCTGGTGTCAGGCAGAAGCGGCTTCGCGGAGTCAGATCGCAGAGGCCACACCCTCCAGAAGTGGGGCCCCGACCCAGCTGGCAGCCTGGAGCAGGCTGGGGTTGGAGGGGAGGGAGTCCGTCCTGCCCCTGGGTCCTGCCCTGCTCCCTGCTCCTGCTCCAAGCAGTGCAGGCGGCCACTCTGACCAGTCCGACCAGCTCGAAGACTCTTGCTGGGCCGGCTCTGCAGGCCTGGGGCAGGTCATGGTGACAGTGTGTCATCTGAGGAGGATCCTTTGGCATCACGTTGGGTGGCTCTGCCCTAAGTGGCTCAGAGGCCCAGCTGCGTGCCCAGGAGCCCCAGCCCCAGCCCCTGCTGGCCAGGGAGAGCCAGGACCCAGCCAGAGATCCCTGGGCAAGGGCTGGGGGCCTGGCAGGCAGAGGGGAGGCCTCCAGAGGTCTGAGCCACTGGATGGGGCCAAGACCGACCCCCAGAGTCACCCCAAGCCCCTGCGGTTGGGCGGAGCAGCACCTCCATTCTCGTCCTGGCCTGCCCCTGTCAGCCTTCGTGTCAGACCTCAGTGTCCTGCTCTGGTCCCCGAGGCACCAGGCTGGGCCAATTAGATGAGCTCATATTTAAGACAGGGGATTGTTTTTCCTGCTAACCTGGCGTACAGGCTGAGTGGTGGCCCTGAGAGAGATGCCTGTCCAGACCTGGGGATGTGGCCTGACGTGCAGTGTGGCCTGTGCAGGTGGGCTTGAGGTGAGGATGCAGATGAGGACATCCTGGATCAGGGTGGCCCAAAATCCAGTGACGGGAAGAAGACACGGACTCGCAGGGAGAGGCCACGTGAGGACGGAGGCGGAGATCGGGGGGCGCATTTCTAGGCCCCGGGGCGCCAGGCCTGCTGGCCACCAGCAGGAGCAGAGTAGGCTGGGGTCAGACTCTCTCTCCCCATCCTCAGAAGGAACCAGCCCTGCCCACACCTTAACCTGGACTTGTGGCCTCCAGAGCTGTGAGAGAATGAGTTTCTGTGGTTTAACCCACCCGGTTTGTGGTGATTTGTTACGGCCGGCCCAGGAAACGGCTACACCCAGGATACTCAGAGTGAGGGACACGCCAGTGACTCAACTCAGAGCCCTGGCAGGAGCGGCAGGAGTGAGGCTGGGGTGTGGGGGTGGGGAGGGAGCCGGCGGCCACTGGTCACAGGGCCCGCAGGGCTGCACAGCTGGGGCGGGGAGCAGGCCACGGCCCGACCCCCTCACCCCCTGTCAGGGGGCGGCTGGCATGGGGGGCTCTCCTGCACCACAGCAGACCACGCCTCCTGACTTTCCGTCCCCTTCCTCCCGACCTGACAGGGCACAGCACCTGCGTCCTGCGGTGACTAGCCCAGACTGGCCCCCTGTGGGCAGCCGCCTGGACTGATGGGGTCAGCGGGTGGAACCAGAGAAGCCCTGGGACCCCTGAGTCAGGGAAGCACAGCTGTTGGGCCCCTGAGGTTGATGGCCCCGGAGTGAAGAGTCTGAATGTCCCGTTGGGGTGAGGGGCCCCTCTCTGCATGCCTGCTGAGCCTGAACGGGCGCTCGGCAGGGTGGGGTGGGGGGCGCTCGGCAGGGGTGGGGTGGGGCAGGGTGCCCGGAACTCCTCAGGGAGAAGCGGATTCTTGGATTCTCAGAGGAGAGGAGAGGGTTACCAGCACTCTGTATGAGCAAGGACGAGATGGCCTGTGTGAAGGGTGAGCGTTAGGGGAGAGAGGGAGGCGCAAAACCAGGCCCCGGGCGCCCCGCCGCTCGGCGCGCAGACGTGAGCCCTGCGGTGAGGGCAGCTCGCGGGTCTGACCTCCGGGCTCCGCAGCGCGGCTGGGGGGACGCGGCCCCCACCCCGGGCCTGAGGACACAGCATCCCCCTGCCGCCCATGTTTGCTGCCTGGAGGAGGGCCACTCAGAGCAGGTGAACTGAGCCACGCGCGCGCACACGCACACACGCGCACACACGCGCACACGCAGCGGTGTTGCCCAGGTGCCGAGGGAGGCGGGGTTCCGGCTCTCAGGGTGGTCCCCGTCCAGAGGAGTTGGAGGTGTCCTGTTTCAGGGGTGCCCTGCAGGGGTGCTGGGCTGGTGCCAGGAGGACACCCTACTTGTTTCAGCTCAAAGTGGGTTGAGGGGAGCCGGGGTCACCTTCTCAGAAGGCCTTGTGTGGATAAAGCGTCGTATCTCCGAGGTGACTCACTTTTGCTCCTGTCCCAGAGTGGGGGGAGGGGGCAGTGACGAAGGGGGGCGCTGGGAGGGCCACACAGGGAAGCTGCGGGAGGCAGCAGGGTCACACCACCCCTAGACCGGCTCTCTCCACCCAAGAAAGTGCTGGCTCACACCTGGGCCTCGGGCCCACCAGGAGCAGATCGGAAGCGAGCGTTTCCCCGCACGCTCCAACAGCTGTGTTTCTCATTAGGCTCCTCTGAGGAAGCATTTGTCTCAGTGAAATTGCAGGTTTGCTGTGGTGGCAGCAGACCCCTGCCAAGTCCCTCAATTAGCTGGAGTCCTCCAGTGGCCACAGGGTGGCCAGCCACTGTTCCTGGGAACCATCCCGAACCCACTGGGGCAGAGATTCCGGCTTCCGCTCCCTCCTCACGGGGCCTGACCCTGGGATGCTTGCATCACGGAAACTGCTTTTAGAAGCCCCGTTGCCCAGCTGTCCAGTTCTCAGGGAGGCAGGAGCACGGCTTAGCAGGCAGCGCTCGGTGGACGTGCAGCCCATCTCCCCAGGGACCCCCTGCGCCTGCGAGGCCAGTGCCCAGAGCTGTGACGTCACTGTGATTCCAGGCGGCTGCCAAGCGCCCAGCATGAAGGCCCCTCCTGGCCAGCTCAGCATTGACGCAAATCAAAAGCTTCCAGCTCTCCAAGCAGCTGCCACCCCATCCTCAGCCGGCAGCCCTGCGGTCCACGGCGGGGAGGGCAGGAGGCGGCAGGCTGCAGCGTGGGGCCTGGCATTTGAGATAATCAGCTGCTCTTCAAAGGGCAGCCAGCGTGGCATGTGGGCTCCCTGGAGGCCAAGGAGAGCCAGCCACTCTCAGAGCTCCCAGCGAGGTCAGCCGCCCTGTGGAGCCACAGTTCTGCTTGCCAGGCTGTCTCCTGCCCTGTCTCCCCATCCAGCAGGTGCCCGGGGTCCTTCAGCCCTGGTTGTGGCCATTAGCCCAGAGTGCACTAGAAACATGGGAGGAAGTCAGGCCAGGTGGACCCACCCCAGGGACGTTTGGGAGCAGGGGGCAGGGCAGCCTCTGCGTGGCATTGAGCAGGGTGGGGTGGGTTTCCAGTTTCCTCCAGGTCTCCTTACAGGGTGGGTGTAAACAGTAGCTGTCCGGAGCTGCTACCATCTGGCCTCCCTGAGCCTCCAAGGAGCTGGTGGAGGTGCACCTGTCAGCAGATCCTCACCAGCGCAGCCCACAGACCACACACATCCGGGGATCCTTGGAGGAACTTGGGGAGCCAGGCGTGACGACCATGCAGACCCAGAGCAAACTTCCCAACACCTCTGGACCAGGCTCCTGGGAGCCTGACTGCCATGGAAAAGGCCACCTCAACCCACCTGCCGGAGTGTTCTGTCCTTCCTTACACACACACACACGTGCTCACACATGGATGCACATGTGTGCACAAGTGCTGCACAGACGCAGCAGTGTGCACACAAACACAAGGACTGCGAGCACACACGTATGTTCACCACATTCACACACCATGCACATGCACACATGCATGCACACGTATCCACACGTGCAACACACACACACGCACGCACACGGCAGCAAGGCGTTCAGCTGCTCTCTATTCCCAGATCAGCACCTGCTACCACAGAGAGGGCCCTTTTCAGGATTTTGATCAATTCCTGCTCAATACAAGGACCCTCCTGTCTCTGCGCCCCCACCCCCGCCATGGTGCGGTCGGGACCAAGACGCTCTGCCCTGGACTCAGTGGACGCGGAAGAATAGGGTGGCCGCCTGGGACCAGTGGCAGGTTCAGGTGGGCAGGACAAGGCAGGAGCTGAGGATGAGAACACCAGGCCCCGCCTCAAGGGCGCCTTTGCCCCTCCGGGCCGCCGGGAGAAGAGCCCAGTCCCTGAGACCTCAGCCCCATCACCGGGCTGGCGGGCGTGGCTGGGTGGTTTGCAGAGAAAAGCCCACCCTGGGGGTCCCTCTGGGTGCGGTGGGAGGCCCTCGGAGGGCCGGGACCCCTCCCTATGGAGCGCCTGCTGGAGGGGCCAGAGTGGCCTGTGCGGTCCTGCCTGGAGACCCAAAATGTCTGGCACCCAGTACCGTCCACGTGGGCCAGTTGGGCCTGCTGGGAGGCCGGCCTCCCCGCTTCCTGTCTGGGGCTCTGTCCGGTCCTCATCCAAGGTGGAGATGCTGCCGCTGGACTGTGGGAGCACCTGGGGCTCCTCAGGAAAGAGCTGCTCTCTGCAGGGGGCGTGGACCCTCCCGTGGCCTCCCTCCAGCTTCCCTCTCTCCGCGCTCCGGCCTGAGGTTGGTCTCTGTTCTGTTTTGCTTTAATAACTAAAACAATTGGCACAGGTGAACTCAGCTGATGGGCAGTTGGCTGATGGTCACACTGTCCACATGGCCAGGCCGGCGGCCGTCACGTGCAAGCCGGGAGGGGGCTGGTGGGGGGAGGGCCTGGCAGGGGTGCCCCAGGCTCAGCAAAGGCACCCCGGAGGTAGAAGGACCCCCTCCCCTCCCCACCCCAAGCCTTGTTTCCCAGACAGGAAAGGGGTCAGAAAGGTTGAGGAGCACTGTCCCCCTCGCCCCACCACAGGCGAACAGAGCCCTGGCCGCCAGACCGCGCCCCAGACAGAGGGGGCGTCTCTCTGCCGGTTCTAGCTGAGCAAGGCCGACCGCGGCCAGCTGTCTGCCTTCCTGCTCACTCCCTGTCAAGCCGCGGTGGCAGGGCCCCGAAGTTGGTATTCTCACACATTCCAACCTGCCCTTTGGTTTATAAGACTTAAATGTTTGCTCTCCCATTAGGAAAATAATCAGAAGTCATCCCGTAAGTGGAGCACACACACTGGTGCCCTTCAAAAGCAAATGCTGCTCTTTCTAAAGGAGGGCCGGGCTGGGCGGCTCTCGGAGCATACACCCCCACCCTCCCCACACTGCCTCCACCTGCCTGAATGTTCTAGAAGCTCAGGGCACGTGGATAGAGCAGGACGCAGGAGCCCTGGCCTGAGACAGGCAGCTCACGGGCCTCACAGCCAGGCCCCACACCCAGAGGAGTCCCCACCTCGCCTGGGCCAGGGCAGCAGGGATGCTGGCTTCTGCCAGGGGGTGAGCGTTTCTGGGCCCCAAGTCTTCCCAGGCATCGCTGGAGAAGCTGCTGGCAATGAGAGAGAGCGAGCTTTGCTTTGGCATGGAAGGTCTGTATTGGAGTCTGGGCTCTGTCTCGTGCTTGACACACGGCAGGGACAAGCTGCGTGCCGTCTCCAGGTTCCAGCTGTCTTAGGAAATGACGGGGTCCCAGCTCCCTGCACCGCAGCTGCCCTCTCCAGCGAGTGAAGACACAGCTGGTGGTCTGGGCCGTGCTGTGTGGAACCCTGGGTGGGCACATCCCCACGCTGCCCTCGGTGGCCTCGCGTCCGCCGAGCTGGGAGTATTTATACCGCGGGCAGCACACGTGCGGGAAGTCGGGGCTGTCTGTCCGAGCTGCTCCCAGCGCACCGCTAGCTCTGGTCTTCAAAGCCCCCTCACCTGCCGGGAGGCTGAATCAAGGTCTGGAAAGACTACATGAAATGCCAGCACATGGGAGGCCCTTTCCCAAAGATTTGCAGGAATACACAGGAAAGCAAGTGACCCCAGGCCACCTCTCTCCAGTCCCCAGCGGGCCTCTTCCTCGGGAGAGCAGGCGCTCCCCGAGGCCAGGCTCCCGGGCCCCAGCGGGCTGCCCACTTCCCGGGGACACGCACACACGGCCCCGCACGGTCCCGAGGGCCGAGATGCCGACATGCGGGGAGCACGTCTGCCGGGCTTCTCACAGCCGTTCCTGAAATATTTCTGGAGAAGCCTGGGGCCTCTTCGCACCTGGGTGTGTGTGCTCCTGAGGCCCCGCCCTGGCTCTCCTCCCACGGGGCTCCCCCTGCAGGACGCGCATCCCAACGGGGCCGGCAGAGGAAGCCCCACGGACGGCGGGCCGGGGCCAAAGGTGCCGGGACCCCCGGGACCTCATTCCGGTGCATTGGTCACCCCCCCTGGGGTTGGATTGCGAGGATTACGTGGGTAGCGGACGTGAGGAGCTCCTGCCTGGCTGAAGCTCAGAGAGGAGGAGCCTCCATTCCCACCATGTTTTCCTGCCACTCTGGATTTGCCGAGAGCAGCCTGGGTCTGGGTGGGGAAAGGGCGGCTCCGGTTTCTTTCCTGGCAGAAGGCCGCAGAGCACCTGAGTGAGGGCGGGGGGCGTGCATGGCCCACAGGAACCACCAGGTGGGCAGCTGGGGCACTTCCAATAAGGAAATCCTTGGGTGTGATCACACGCTTATGAGTGCGGGCTGTTCTCTTTTTCCTCCTCAAAAGCATGCCTCTACCTGGAGGCCCTCCGGGCTGGGCTCTCCCTCCTTCGGGAAACAACCCCACCCTGAGCCTGTCGGGCCGTCTCCCTGTCCTTCTCACCCGTCCCGGGTCTCCAGGGGACCCCTGTCGAGAGTTTGTGGATGGTCTGCCACCCCTTTGGCCCGGAGGGCTCCTCCCCATTTGCCGAAAGACAGGCAGCTTCCTGCCAGGTCCCCTCTGCATTCTGTGTTCTGGAAGGTTCCCAAGGGCCGACATCCAGTGAAAGGCAGGCCTGCCTCTGCAGGCACATGGGTTTCCAGCCAGCATCACCCTCTCCTTTGATGGGCGGCCCCTAACACCCGCCTTGGAGCTGGTGGGTTTGGGAGACGGTGGGGTGGGAAGCACAGAGAGTGTTCTGGGCGGGCCTGCCAGGGCCAGGGGTGAGCGGCCACTGCCCGGAGCCCTCGGTAGGCTGCCTGCCCAACGGCTCGGCAAAGGGCACACCATCCGAGACTCTGAATTCCCACGGCAGACAGCTCCGCAGGTGGGCCTCCTTCTGCCTCTGGCTCAGGTGGGCCTCCTTCTGCCTCTGGCTCGGGTGGTCCGTTGGCCTTTGCTTCCTGGCTCTCTCAGGAGGGAGTCCCCTGCCAGGGATGCTGGGGACGCTTGGCTCCATCCTGCATGTTGTGACATCTGGACTCTGCAGTTTGGGCCAAGATAGAAACAAGCGGAAGGTTCCTGAGATGAGACTCCCCATGCCACTGTCCAGCGGCCCCCAGACGTCGGGTGGGTCATGGCGCCCCTCTGGGGTGGCCGTGGGGCGTCTCCTTTACTTCAGGTGGGAAGTGGGGTCCACAGGGCTCTCTGGGGCCTTATGGTGGGTAAGCAGGAGCATGAGGACAAGGGCCTCAGGGGACCTCAGCCCAGACTTCCTAGTGGACACTGAAGGCCACGCCCCGACCCCCGCCACGTCCACATGGCTCCCCCCCACCTTAGACATCTCCCACCAAAGAGCCCGCAGCAGCCCCCGACCCAGCGTTGGACCACAGGCCTACCTCTCCCTCCAGGGCCCAGCTGGGGAGGCAGGGACAGCCCCACACCAACAAAAAACATAAGCCAGATACCCCAGGCTTCTCTCCACTGTCCCAAAGCGCCAGTGACTCTCAGACTTCCGCTCCCTCCCCCTCCCACCACGCTGCTCCCAGTCACGTAGCCCAGCGCTCGCTCGGGCGGGGGGGGGGGGGGGGCGGCCCTCCTTCTCCTTGGACTCCTTCCTTCCAGGGAGCTTGACGGAGTTGACACTCGTAGTTTGGGGCTGACTCAGGGAGGAAGGCGGCGACTGGAGACACACAGAGTGCCCAGATTCCTTTCCAGACCTCAGGCATCAGCTGTGCCTCTGACCCCAGAAGGCTGAGCACCCGCTAGGCTGGTGACCAAGGTGGCCACAGGCAGGGAGGGGGCACCAGGGCCAGAGAAGCCCAGTGTCCAGTGGGAAGAGGCCTCAAGGTCAGCGGGGCCATGGGGACCCCACGCTGGGGGCAGGAGGAGAGGGACAGGATGCAGTGTCTGCTTCTAAAAGTCCTGTATCGATTTTCTTGTGTTTTAGGAAGAATGCAGTGCATCAGAACCACGGTTGCAGGGTTTTACCACTTACGGTCAGGACTGAGTCAGTAGCGGAGTTAGCCCTGAGCTGACCAAACGAAAACTATGAACCGAAAACACATCTTGGATCTGCTAAAATCTTGCTGCAGACCGCGAATAAGGGGCGTGTGGGAGGCAGGGAGCTGGCCCTGGGCTCTGCACACTGTTTCTGGAAAGGGCCAGGGAGTAAATCTTTTAGGCTCCGCGGTCACACAGTCGCCGTCGCAGCCACTCGCCTCGGCCGCTGTGTCATGAAAGCCGCCTGGGAAGACAGGCGAGCAAGTGGCCGTGGCCACGTGCCAATAAAGCGTTATTTATGGGCCCTGACATTTGAGTTTTCTGTAATTCCCACATATTGTAAAATAATCTCCTTCTCTGCCTCCTCCTCCTCCAGCTATTTAAATATGTTAAAACTGCCCTCAGCTGGAGGGTCGGCTACAAACAGGTCAGATCTGAGGATAGTTGACACCCCTGATCCCCTCAGATGCTCTCATTTTGGGTGAAGTGACAGCCCCAGAGGCAGGAAGGCACTTGCTGAAGCGCACAGGGCAGCTGGTGGCAGAACCTGGCCTGGGGGCCATCCCCATGCTCGGCCCACAGTCCTTGGTCACACTTCCTGGGGCTCCTTGGGTGTGGTGGGGCTGGCGGGGCTGCCGGCCTCATATGTCACCCCCTCTGACGGAATGCTGTGGGGGAGCGGGCGCAGCCCGACTCCGGGTGGATCTGGGCTGCCGATCTCAGAGCCCAGCCCGCACGGACCCTGGGGACCTGTGAGCCCCCGTTGCCCAAACATGGTACCCACCTCCCGGCTAATGTGGCTGGCCCAGGAGTGGGCTCCAGGCGGCACCGTCAGGGCGTCCGCGGGCGAGGGGAGGAAGGGGCTCTCGTTCTTCTGGGGTTTCTAACATGGACCACCATGCAGGCCTTGGGGTGCCACGGCCAGGACCCCAGACTCCTGAAGGAGGGCCCTCTGCAGGAGGGGAGAGACCCCACTTGGAGAGGAACAGGACGGGATGGAGCAGAGAGGTGGTGAGACGTCTGGGCCGCCGCAGCCCTGAGACCACCCCACCCAGGACTCCTGATGAACTCTTTTTTTTAAAGTTATTCTGAGTTGGGATTTTGTTTTCTGAAATTCTGTATCTTGAGCTCCCCCTGGACACTTCCTGAAGGAGAACCACAGAGAGGATGCTGGGCCCGGAGATCACGGTACAGCAGCCGCAGGGGCTCCCTGCCGCGTGGCCAGCGCCCGGTGGGGCGGGGAGTTGGGGAGGGCCCCTCACTTGGGGGCAGCGAGGACACACTGGGAAGCCCAGCGCCCCCGTGGACCCTCCTTAGAGCCGCCCCAGAGACGCTGGGACACCACTGGCTCTCGGAGGACCTTGCAGACTTGTCCCTCTTTACCCCATCTGCCCCGACCCCTCCAGGGGATGTAGGCGCCACACCGCACACTGTTACTGCACCCCGATGAGCCCTGGGCCTGGCAGCCCCGCCGGAATATTCCAGAGGCCCAGGAGGCCGTCAGACTGTGACGTGTGATAGAAATCCCCAAATGTTCCAGGACAGGCAGCCGATTTAACCTCCACGTTTCCCTGCTGACGGCTCCTTCAGACCCGATGGTCTCACAGCAGAAACCCGCTGGCGTTCTGTGCTGGACCATCGGCTGACCCAGCAAGGGCCTGGGACACCTTTTGGCTGGCGGCGGTCAGCAGAGACATGAATGAAAAATCAATTTTATAAAAGCATCCTTTGGCAAGGGCAGCACTTCCTTTTGTCTCTGAAAGCAATCAGGGCAGGGACCCGAGGGAGACGCTGCCCAGAGCGAGGTCAGAGGCCAGGCGTGGGCACCACTGCCTCCTGCGGCCGGGAGGCTGGGGCGCCCCCGGGGGGCTGAGGCCTGCTCCCCGCCTGCCGGGACAGTCTGGGTCACTGGGCTCCCGTGGGAAGGGCAGGCTGCTGGGACCTGGCCGGGCCTGTCCTGTCTGTGGGCCCCGGTGACCTCAACTGTGTGCTAACGGAGGAGGTGAGAGGGCGACCTCCCTCTCCTCTCTGGGGAAACCACGGCAGGAGGGAAGCCCCTGGAGCCGCCCCGGCACCTGGAAGCGGACTCAGTCTGACCTCCAGCAGGTGCTCCTCCTCCTCGGGGGAGGCTGGGACTGACCCTGAGCCCCGTGGCCCTGCATGGGCTTGGGCGACGCGCTCAGGCAGAGAACAGGTCACAGAGGACGGACGCCCGCAGGCCGGCGCCCGGAGGAGCGGAGCCCGTGGGGCCCGCGCAGGGCCGGCTCTGCGGGCCGCGCTCCCTCCTCCCGCACTCCTGCCTGACGTGCGCGGCTCTCCGCGGAGCCCCGGGTGGGACGGGAGCCCGGCCCGGCGGCAGCCCGCCTTCGAGTGAGGCCCGGCCCGCCCCGGCCCTCCCGACACGGCGGCGCGAGGGAGCTGCCCGGACGCCCGCCCCTGCCCGCGCTGCTCACGGTGCCTGGGGGCCGTTTTCACCCCAGACGTGAGAGTCTGCCTGCAGACCCCGCGTCCGGGCACGGAGCAGGCTGACTAGCAAAGGTGTCTTTCGTCATAATTTCAAAACAATGTTCCATGTAGAATGACTGTGGTTTAAACCACCCGGAAAAATGTTAATGAAAGGTTTGAGTCTGCCGGCAGCCTATCTGACCTCATGAAGGCCATGGCTGAATCAAGGTATGTTTCGGAAAGGGCAGCTGCCTGGGTCACCTCAGGATGTGATCCCAGAGTGACTCTCTTCACCCCTTAATTTACTTCCCCCTTCCCCCTTCCCTCCCCTTCTCTGCCCCTCCCCTCCCCCTTCCCCTCTTCCTCCCTCTCTCACCAGCTTCCTCTCCCCACTTCTCCCACACATTCACATACACTCCCTTCTCCAAACAGTCAACAGTGTCAGGCCCTTCTTGCTCCCTCCCTGTGGTTACAGGTGGTCGTGCAGGTGAGATGTGTGACAGCCCCCACTTTTGTGCCAGCCCCCCAGGCTGTGGACCCCACAGAAGCAAGCTTGGGCCCCGTGCCCAGGAAGCGGCTGCTCTGGTGTGACGCTCTGTCCCACAAAGCAGCTTTCCTGACTGTGTCTCCACCCTGGTCTCCCCCAGCCGAGGGCGGTGAGCTGAGTCCTGGTGGGTTCTCGTGCCCGAGGCTCAGGAGAGGGGTGCTGGGGACGCCTGCAGGGCCAGTGATCGTCACACAGCAGAGCGGATCCTTAGTCACCGGCACGATCCTGCTATGGGTTCCTCACCCCCCCTTTAAGGCCAGCACCTCCGCCGCACACTCTGATACCTCCTTCCCTCCTGGGGCTGTGACACACCCGCAGAATGAACCCAGCTGGACCCCTGGGCAGATGCAGGGTGGGGGCCGGGCACTGGAGGGGAGGCTCAGGGCCGATGCTCAGAGGCCGATCCTGTGGGCGGCCGCATACGTGGCTGAAACCTTCTTATCCTAGTATATGTGCTGCCGAAGCGAGCACATGAAACCTTCTTATCCTGACTATGAAATATTACATATCCACCCATAGAGAGTTTGAAAATGAAGAAAATTATAAAAAAAACAGAAGGAAAAATCACCAGCCATCCATGCAACGCACAGAGAGACACCATCAACGTTTTTGGAATGTTTCCTCCAAGCCCTGCCTGTTTCTATGCATTTTAAAAACAGAGTTAAATATTTGATGTGGGTGCTCTAACTGTGTTTTCTTAGAGCTTGGATTTGTCTGTTCAGCATCCTTTCACCACAGGGCCAATGGTTCTAACTCGACTTTCTTATGCTCTGTTTTCCTGAATCGTCGGTGCTCTTGGGCCCCCTGATGGGGAGGGACCGCCCCTCCCAGGGCCACTAGCCCCTAGGTTTCCTTTCATATAATTTTCTTCATCTTTTCCTGCAGAAACCCCATCAAAGCTCTGCCCTTGGCCTTCCCCTAGATGCCGCTTCTGCCTCCTGACTTAAACCTGCTGCTCCCCCCTGGGGCCCTGCGTAGCACGTGTGCCCCTTCTCTCGGGAGATGCAGGCGGTAAAAGCATCCTCTCTCAGTGGCCTTGACCTCTCCGTATCACCGGTCGGCCACACCTGTGTAATCAAATCCCAGGAATGGCTTTCATACTCTTGTGTCCCTTAATATGGAAACAGGAGCATTTTCCAGTGCCCTTCACGCTCTTTTTAAATGTAATTGGCAGCAAGTGGATATCTTCTCCTACAGATACACCAAAATCTCTCCCTCCTTTGCTATATTTGGTTTGCTTCTATTCATTTTTTTTTAAGCTGAAGTACAGTTACAATGTGTCAGT
The DNA here is from genome assembly GCF_048564905.1 of Vicugna pacos. Taxonomy (NCBI): domain Eukaryota; kingdom Metazoa; phylum Chordata; class Mammalia; order Artiodactyla; family Camelidae; genus Vicugna; species Vicugna pacos. The sequence goes on from NC_132987.1 coordinate 122,252,993, forward strand.
CTGGTGCACAGCACAACGTCCCAGTCATGCGTGTACATACACATATTCGTTTTCATATTTTTTCCATTAAAGGTTGTTGCAAGATACTGAACACAGTGCTTCTATTCATTTTTTAATCTCCCTGAGATGAACATTTTTGTGCATCAGTATCTCTGCATCTTTGGAGACTATTCCTTGGATTAGACAATCAGAAACAGGAGCCCTGGATCAACGGGACATTTTCAAGTGGGGTGTCCATGTGGAGTCTTCCAAAGGCGCCTGCTTTTATGCACTAATCGTGGCCAGGGCTACTGATGATCAGTTATACAAAATGTCACCAATCTGACAGGGAAAACGCGGCGCTGTGGTCTGCATTTCTTTGACTACTGGGAAGATTAAACTGTCCTCCGTGTATTTTGTGATCACTGATGTTTGCTTTCTTGAGAATTCCCTGGTTCTGTTCTTGGCCTAGTTTTCAAATTGGGATCACTGAGAATTTTTTTTACTTGGAGAAGTTCTTTGCATATTAAGGGAATTCTTATCAGTCGAATTGTGTTTCTCCCTAACTTGTGTGTTGAAGCCCAAACCCCCAGTATCTCAGAACGTGCCCTTATCAAGAAATAGCATCATTGCAGAGGTGATTCAGTTAAGACGGAGTCACACTGGGGCAAGCGGGCCCTAATCCAACACGACTGGTGTCCTTGTAAAGAGAGGACACTTGGACTCAGGCACATGCACCGAGAGACACCACGCGAAAAGGCAGGCAGATCAGGCGATGTATCTACAAGCCAAGGAACCCCAAGATTGTCTGCAAACCCGCAGAAGGTGGGGGACAGCCTGGGACGGAGTCTCCCTCATGGCCTTGGGAGAACCAGCCTGCCCACGCTTTGATTTCGCACTTTCGGTCTCCAGCGCCAAAACCACACATTCCTATTGTTTGAGCCTTTCTGTTTGTGGTGCTTACAATGGCAGCCCCAGCAAACAAACACAAGGATTAAACCTATGTCTTCAATACTTGCCAACATGGTCTCTGGTTTCCCCATGGAGGGGATGGAAGGCATCTCTGGTCACCCCTCCCCAGGTGCCATGGTGAGGTTCCTCGGGGCTGGCCCCGCACATCCCCGTCACAGAGGGTGCTGAGCTGCCCGCTCCCTTTCCTCCTGGACAGGAGCTGCGGGCCATCCTGGAAGGAGCTGAGATCACAGGACACAAACAGCCCTCTGCCCGAGCCCCCCTCCACAGCCCCCGCTGTATCTGTCACCCCAGCGACGGGAGGAGAGCCACCGTCTGGGGGCCCCCAGCTGCAGGATTGGACAGTCCCACCAGAGAGGGAGCTCAGATAAGAGCTGCATATGTCCAGTTGTAGCAAAGAGTCAAAGACTGAACCGCCTTTCCTCAGCGGGGGGCAGAGTCACTGCATACTGACTAAGGGCCCCCGAACAGCACTTCGGAGTGTGTGCCACGACACAAAACACGTGTGAGTGTGCCGTTTGTTCAAAGAGTTAATTTGGAGCAAAATGATTATTTTGGAAAAGATCCTGGTGTCCGAGGCAAACCATGGTGGGCAGGCAGCCCCTGGGGGGACACACTGTTCCAGGTGACATGGAGTGTCAGGACCACCCCCGGCCCGCAGCAGACCTTGCAAACCAGAGGAGCGGGGCCTCAAGAAGCCCCAGCCCAGGCACATGGCCTTGAGGGCCCTGGTGAGGGAGGCTCTGCCCACACCCAGGCCCCGCGAGGGCTGTCTGGGGGCTGGAGAGCGCGCCTGCTGACCTGGCCGTAACGCACAGGTGCTGCCCCGGGCAGGAGTGCCTACGACAGGCCCGGGCCCGCCCCTGGGGCCCACTTCAAAGCCACACGCTGGCACCGAGGGACGCCGTGATCGGAGCCGTCTGGCTGCTACTCCTGCGTGTGTACACCACGCCACCCCCAGCCCGCCAGCAGAGCCCGGCGGGCTGCCCCTCAGGGAAGCGTGAAGGAAGCACTCCTGTCCCGGCCCCAGGGGGACAGGCCACGCAGCAGCCAGGAGGCCGGTCTGCCCTCGCCTCCCATTGCCAGCAGGAGGTGGCCAGCAGGGAGGATGGAGCTGCTGGGGCTCGAGCAGATGTGGGCAACAGAGGAGCTGGAGGGCAGGCTGGCTTCTGTGCCCTGCCGAGGTCCACGATCGCAGACTGACCCGCGTGCCTTTAAAAAATCCAACTTTCAGTATTTCTGTTTCAGTTTGAGATTTGCAAAGGTTAACCACTATATAGAAAAACAGATTAAAAAGCAGATTTCTTCTGTGTAGCACAGGGAACTATATTCAATATCTTGTAATAACATTTAATGAAAAAATATGAAAATGAATATATGTATATATATGTATGACTGGGACATTGTGCTATATGCCAGAAACTGACACACTGTAACTGACTATACTTCAATAAAATAAAGTAAAATAAAATAAAAAATGTTTTTATTTCGAACACCAGTGCATCCTGACAGCAGATTATGTGCTGGAATCTGATTTTAATGTTTCTTTGTTGAGACCTTGGGATGGCAGGGCTTGAAAGCGCCTCCAGAAACCTCTCTAGCTAGGTCCTGACTTGCTTGTTCTCTGCTCAGAGGCCTCTCCTCTGCCTTCCATCAGCTCCATGCTGCTCCGTGAACAGAAGGCCCTTCTTCCCTGGTCCTCCCTGACGCTCAGATGCATGGCGTCCTCCACCACGGACAGACAGATCCCACAGCGGAGTCTGGGCGCAGGGGGCCCGACCTCCTGCACCGACTCTCCCTGGTCGCTGGGCACACCCTTTGACGGGCCAGCCAGGGTTGATGCCACTTTTGGAATTTGCCAATGCCTTGGAGTCTGGAACTGTCTGGCTATAGCTCAGCAGTGCTTGCCTCTAAGAAGCCAAACTCGGACTCTGCACCTTAAACACAGTGAACGAGCAGAGCAAATCTTGAATATGAAGATCCATGTTCCAGCAGGTTCGCCAGGTACCTGTGCCTCTCCTGGCCCAAAGCGGCAGACACTGGGGGTCCCCTCACAAGTTGGAGTCCATATCCCAAATAAATGAGCTGCAACACTAACCAGGCACTATTAATTAAGCACACACACAGTTTACTGATTTTAAAAATAATCCACTTAAAAAGAAATTAGGTGATGTCACTAAGAGGGCAGACTAGGAGGTCCCAATGCTCATCTCCCCACAGAAACAACAAAAACAATGGATAAACAACTATGTACAGATGAAAATAGCTCTGGGAGAGCGCCACAGCACAATAAAGACGCTGCCAAAACCCAGACGTGCACAAAAACAGGACGGCTGTGTAGACAATCACAGCAAGCAATTCACCTGCATCACCTCATCCCCAAGTCCAGCACACCTCTGTTCCAAGGGGACCCCTTGGCACGACTCCCTCCTGTGAGGGAAGGACAGCAGGAGATCCTGGAAGCCCTTATCACCACTGCCGACACCTGCAGCTTTCACTGCCAAGGGCCCCCTCCCCAGCCTCAAGCCTTCACCATGGGGCACCAGCTGGCAAAAGTGCCTGGGGTCTACACTGCTGCCACCCACCCCAACGCAACCCCACAGCGCTGCTGCACCACCACCAAAAAAGGAGCCACCATGTCCTGCTACCCCAGGGCTGAGCCTCCACGTCCCCTGTGAATGCACACCCTGGCACCCACACCACAGCTGCTGCCCCCACCTGTGCCTCAGACTTGGGTGCCACTGCTGCTGTGTGTGTGCCCACCTGCTGGGCCCGGTAAAGGGAGAGCGCCCCTTGGCCACAGCTTCCCCACAGGAGGACAGGGGAGCAGGAGGATCCAGCAGCCTTCACCACCGTGGACCCTTGTAGCCCTGGTGGACACTGGCCTCAGTGGCTGCAGAGCCACAGAGCCTCCACTGCTGTGCCCTCCAGGAAGCTGGCATCAGCACAGCCCACACAGCTGGCGCCCTCACACCAGCCTGTAGGTGAAGGTCCTTCCCCACCAACGCTGGTCTGTAAAGTCTGGAGGAGGTGACTTCTCCCTCAAATGCACAGACATCGACACAAGCCTGCAAGAAACATGAGCAATCAAGGAAGCATGATGCCACCAAGGAGCGCGGTCAGTTCTAGTAACTGTCCCCCAAGCAACGGAGGCCCACAAAGTGTCTGACAAAGACTTTACAGTAATTGCTTTAAGAAATCTCAGGAAGTTACCAAAGAACACAGTGAGACAACTTGATGTTATCAAAATGATACATGAACAAATGAGACTTTCAACAAAGAGATAGAAATCATGAAAAAGTACCAAAGAGAAGTCCTGGAGTTCAAGGACACAACACCGGGAATGAAACAGGCAGTAAAGACCTTCCACAGCAGACCCAGCCAGGCCGCAGAAGGGTGCCGCAAGCTCGGAGACAGGTCTTTTGAAATTATCCAGCCAGGCAAAAAAAAAGAAAAGAATAGAAAAGATCAAAAAGGCCTGCAGGATTGAAGGGACACAAAAGAGAACTAACACACGCACATGGAAGTCCCAGAAGGAGGAGAGAGAAAGAAAGGGGCAAAAAGCATGTTCAAAGAAATAATGGCTGGAAGCTTCCCCGGTCGTGGGAGGGGAGTGGACATCCAGATTTACGATGTTCAAATGTCCCCATCAGGACCAACTAAAGGAGACCACTCCAAGACACATTATAAGCAAATGATCAGAAGTCAAGATTAAAGGGAGAATTTTGAAAACAGCAAGATAAAACCGCGCATCACATGCATGAGAATCCTTGTATACAACCAGCAGTGGATTTCTCAGCAGAAACTTTGCAGACCGGGAGAGACTGGAAGGGTCCACTCAAAGTACCAAAAGGCAAAGTGTTAACCAAGAACATAATGCCGGGAAAATGATCCTCTAAAAAAGGAGACAGATCATTTTTCCCAGACCAACAAAAACTGAAATAGTTTATCACTACTAGACCTGCGTTATAAGAAATGCTTAAGGGAGTTCTTCAAGTTGAAATGAAAATACACTAAACAGCAATGTGAAGCCACAGGGAAGCATAAATCTCACAGCTTTGTAAAGGTAAATATATATACATCAATGTAACACTGTAAAGGTGGTGCATTAATTACTTTTAGCCTAATATAAAAGTCAAAACATAAAAATTGGTTAATGGATACAGAATATAAAAAGAAGCAAACTCAGCCTATAAGAAACAAGGGGTGTGTGTGTGTGTGTGTTGGGAGAGCAAAAAGATAGCTTTTGTTTGTGTATGCAATTGAAGTTAAGTTGTTATCAACTCAAAATAGAGGGCTATAACTAGGAGATATTTATGCAGGCCTCAAGCCAACCCCAAAGAAAAAATCCTACAATGGATACACAAAAGATAAAGAGAAAAAAACAGAGCAAATCACTACAAAAACATCATATAACAAAGGAGGCTAGCAAGAGAGGAAGAGAGCGACAAAACAACTGCAAGATGAACAGAAAACAATGCGCAAAGTGGCAACTGTAAGTCTTCATCAATCAATAACTACCCTCAATATAAACAGATTAAACTCACCAGTAAAAAGGCATATAGTGTCTGAATGGATTAAAATAAAAAACAAGATCCAGCAATATGCTGTCTACAAAAGACTCACTTTGAAATTAAAGACACACATAGCCTAAAGTGAAGGGATGGGAAAAAAATATTTTATGCAAATGGTAACCAAAGGAGAGCAGGGGTGACTACACTTGCCTCAGACAAAATAGACTTTAAGCTTAAAATAGTCTCTAGAGACAAAGATTAGTATACAACAAGAAAAGAGTAAATTCAAGAGAAAGATGTAACACTTAAAAACATACGCACCCAACATCAGAGCAGCTAAATCTATAAGGCAAAGATTGACAGATCCAAAGACAGAAACAGGCAGCAATACAATAACAGTAGGGGACATCAACATCACACTTACAATGATGGATGGGAAATCCAGGCAGAAAATCAATAAAGAAACAACTGACTTGAACAACACTATGGACCAAACGGGCCTGACACATACAGAATTTTCCACTCAATAGCAGAAGACTACATACTCTCAAGTGCACATAGAACATTCTTCAGGATAGATCATACTTTAGGTCACAAAACACTCCTTAACAAATTTAAGAAGATCAACATCATTCCCAGTATCTTTTCTGACCACAGTTTCATTCAAACTGTAAATCAATAACAGCAAGAATTGGGAAAAATTCACTAATATGTGGAAACTAAACAACACACTCTTGACCAGCCATTGGGTCAAAGAAAAAATCAAAGAGGAATTCTAAAAGTGTCTTAAGACAAACAAAAGTGAAAACAAAACATACTAAAATATATGGGATACAGCAAAAGCAGTAATAAGAGGGAAGTTTACAGAAATAAACACATAAATTAAAAAAGAAGAAAGATCTCAAATAAACAACCTAAATTTACACCTCAACAAACTAGAAAACAAAGACCAAACAAACCCAATGTTAATGGAAGGAAAGAAATAACAAATATTAGAGAAAAAAAAAAATCAAATAGAGGACAAAAATAGAAATAAAATCAACAAAACTAAAAGCTGGATTTTTTAAAGAATAAACAAAAATGACAAACTCTTAGCTAAGACTAAGAAAAGGAGAGAGAGAGGGCTCAAATAAGTAAAATCTGAAGTGGAAGAGGAAACATTACAATAGATGCCTCAGAAATAAAAGAGATCATAAAAGACTATTATGCACAATTATACACCAGCAACTGAATAACCTAGAACAAATGGATATAGTCCTAGAAACATACACCCTACAAAAGCTGAGTCAGGAAGAAATGGAAAGACTGACAAAAAACAAAGAGACTGAATTAGTGATCAAAATCTCCCAACAAAGAACAGCCAAGGACCTGATGGCTTCACAGGTGAATTCTACCAAAAATTCAGAAAGAGTTAATACCAATATTCTTAAACTGTTCTTAAAAAATAGAAGAGAGAAGACCTTCAAACTCATTTTATTAGGCTAGAATCACCCTGATACCAAAACCAGGCAAAGCACTATAAGAAAATTACAGGCTAGTATCCATGATGAACATGGATGCTAAAACTCTTAACAAAATACTAGCAAACCAAATTCAGCAGTATATTAAAAGGATCAGACACTGTGATCAGTGTGTCTTGGGATCTATCCCAGGTATGCAAGGATGGTTCAACACATACAAATCAAAGTGATACTACTTGGTAACAAAGTGAAAGAAAAAAGCCACACAATCACCCCAATAGACTCAGAAAAAGCACTTGACAAATTTCAACATTCATTCATGACTAAAACACTCAGTAATATAGGTACAGATGATCTCACCTCCACACAATGAGGGCCCTATAGGAAAGCCCGCAACCAGCATCATAATCAAGGAGGAAAAACCTAACGCTTTTCCTCTGAGATCTGGTACAGCGCATAGATGCCCGCTCTTGCTGCCTTGTTTCAACATACAACTAGAAGTCCTAGCTAGAGCAACTAGACGAGAAAAAGATGTAAAAGACATATCAGAAGGGAAGAAGTAAAATTGTCTCTATTTGCAAATGACAAGGTCATGTATGTGGGAAACGCCAAAGACTCGACACAGAAAAACCATTAGAACTAATAAGCAAATTCCATAAAGTTTCAGGATACAAACTCAACATACAAAACCCAGTTGCATTTTTATACACGATGAATAACCCAGAAAGGAGATTAAGGAAACAATCCCATTCACAAAAGCAGCAAAAAGAGTGACATGCTTGGGACTAAGCTTAACCAAAAACGGGAAAGACTTGTACAATGAAAATTACAAAATGCTGATGAAGGACATTTAAGAAGACATGGCTAAATGGAAAGACATCTTATGTTCATGGATTAGAAGGATTCATTAAAATTGGTAAAATATTTGTACTACCTAAAGTGATCTACAAATTGAATGCAATAGCTGTCAAAATCCCCATCGTATTCTTTACAGAAATGGAAAAAAAAATCCTAAAATTCAAATGGAGCCACCAAAGACCCTGCGTAGCCAAAGCAATCTTAAGTAAGAACACAGCTGGAAGCACCACAAATTTCTGATTTCAAAATGTATTACAAAGCGACAGTCATCAAAACAAGATGGCACTGGCATAAAAAGAGACGATATAGACCAACAGAACAGAATAGAGAGCCCAGAAGTAAATCCATGCACATATGATCAACTGATTGTCAAAAAGAGAGCCAAGAACACCAAATGGGGAAAGGGCAGTCTCTTCAGTAACAGGTGTTGGGAGAACGGGACGACCTCACACAGAAGAATAAGATTGGACCCTTATCTCACATCATATACGAAAACCAACTCAAAATGGATTAAAGACTTAAATGTAGGACTTGAAACTATAAAACTACTAGAAGGAAACATAGGGGAAAGTCTCCTTGACACTGGTCTGAGCGATGATTTTTTTTAATATGACACCAAAACCTTAGGCAGCAAAAACAAAAATAGAAAAATGGGGTTACATCAAACTGAAAGGCTTCTACACAGCAAAGGAGACCATCAACAGAGTGAAAAGTCAACCTAAGGAAGGAGAAAGAGTATTTGCAGACTATACATCTGGTAAGGGATTCATATCCCAAATGTACATGGAACCCATACAACACAGCAGCAAAAACCCACCTGATTTTAAAATGAACAGAGGACCTGAGCAGGCATTTCTCCAAAGAAGACAGACAGATGGCCAACAGATACAAGGCAAGGTGCTCAAAGTCACTAATCATCAGGGAAAAGCAAACCCAAACCACAATGACATATCACGTCACTCATTAGAACGGCTATTGCCAGTGAGACAAAACACAACGCATGTTGGTGAAGACTGGAGGAAAAAAGAACTCCTTTACACTGCTGGTGGGAAATTGTTACAGTGTTATGGAAAATGGCATGGAGTTAACTCAAAAAATTAAAACTAGAACTATTTTATGATCTAGCAATCCCACCTTTAGGTATATATTGAAAGGAAATGAAATCAGATCTCAAGAGATATCTTTAGGCCCACGTTCACTGCAGCATTATTCATAATAGCCAAAATACAGACACAACCTACATGTCCACTGAAGGAGGAATGGATAAAGAAACTGTGAGATAAATATAGGTATATATATGAATATTGTATGCTATTAAATTTTCTTCTTTAAAAAAAGAGAAATACTATGTGATCTCACTTATACGTGGGATCTAACATAGCAGAGCTAATAAAAGGGAAGAGTAGAATGGAGGTAGCCAGGGGCTGGGGGAGGGGAGGACAGAGAGGTTGGTGCGAAGTTTCAGTTACAAAAGATGCGTAGGTCCTGGTGCACAGCAACGTGACTGTGACATATGTTAGTACGTGCCTGAAATTTCTAGGAGGTGGATCTCAAATGTTCACACCACATGCAAGGAAGGAAGGAAGGAAGAGGAAAGGGTGATGAAAGGAAGGAAGGAGGGAAGGAAGGAAGGGAAAGAGAAAGAAAGAAAGAAAGAAAGAAAGAAAGAAAGAAAGAAAGAAAGAAAGAAAGAAAGAAAGAAAGAAAGAAAGAAAGAAAGAAAGAAAGAAAGAAAGAAAGAAAGAAAGAAAGAAAGAAAGAAAGAAAGAAAGAAAGAAAAGAAAGAAAGAAAGAAAGAAAAGAAAAGAAAGAAAGAGAAAGGAAGGAAGGAAGGAAGGAAGGAAGGAAGGAAGGGAGGGAGGAAGGAAGGGAGGAAGGAAGAAAGGGAGAGAGAAAACAAGCCAGCCTATCTGAGGTGGTGGGTGTGTTGACTAGCTTGATCAGAGTCCATCCTTCATGATGTATAGGTACATTAAATTATTAACTTGTACTCTGTAAATATACGTAGCTTCTAATTGTCAAATATTCCTTCATTTAAAAAAGAAACCAGCAGTGGCTTGGCCTTGTACCCAAAGCGGGATCCCTGCTGAACCCCTGCTGCCCCTGAGAAGGAAGCCTCCTCCCACCCACACGGAGAAGCGGGTCGTAACCCTGCCAGCTCCTGAGTCCGCCAACCAGCGCACTCGGGTGTGCGGCGGGGCTCGCGCCGCGCCCACAGGAGGACGGGGCGTCGCTGCGGCTGACGCTGGGCACGTTGTTTCCCTCCTGCCCATCCCGCCGCTGGAGAAATGGCCCCACGTCAGCGAGGGAGATGCGCGCTGTCTCCTCTCCGGATCTGAGCGGTCTCCTTTCTAGCTTAGCCTCAGTACTGAGCGCTGACGTCTTCCATCCCAGGCACCGAGGTTTTCCAAAAACAGACGCGTCTGTCTTCATGGCCTCCGGTGGCAAGCGTTCGAGCTCTGCTTCACAGATGGAAAAGGCAGAGAGGTTAATTAAATCTTTTGTTGTCCCACACGGAGTTGGCTTTGGGGCCGGGAGCAACCATGAGGCTGCCTCCCGCCGACCTGGGCTGAGCCCGGAAACGGCCGAATGTTCCTGCCCTCACGGGCAGCTCCCAGACCAGCCCGGCGGAGAAGCCAGGGTCAAATCTGCAGTGATTTGTTTCCATTCTTGTAATTTATAATTACTTTGTTCCTCTGAGTTTCCAGGAATAAAAATTTGTGCCTATCAAACAAACCAAGGAGCAAATTATATTTACATTGTTATGTGAGAAAATCTTACACTAAAGGACACACTGGGTCAGTTTCTGTCCCACATTCTAAAATACTCGGCCCTGGGGCTCACGTCCCTGCTTCTCAGCTTGCAGCCTGTCCTGTTCCCCAGGAGTGCCAGCAGCTTGTAACCAAGGCCCCCAAGAGACCACCTCTGAGCCGAGCTCACACCAAGAGACAGCCCCTCCCTTCTCTGAGAAGTGGGAAGCTGGGTGGGTCCTGCCTCAGGGTGGCTTCCCCAGAAGCAAAGCCAGAGGCAGAGGTTTTTGGAAAGTGACTTACTGGGGGAACTGACCCCGAACATTATGGGGTGAATTATATTCCCCCAAATTCATATGTTGAAGTCACAAGTCCCAGGACCTCAGAATGTGACCCTACCTGGAGACAGGGTCTTGCAGTGATGACTCAGTTAAAATGAAACCATTAGGGTGGGTCCTAATCCAATCTGATTGGTGTTCCCTGCAGGAAGAGTCACCGGAGCGCAGAGAAAAGACCCCGTGAGCACACGGCAGCAGGCAGCCGCCTGCAAGCCAGGGAGAGAGGCCTCAGCACGCCCCCCGGCCCACACCAGGGTCTCGGGCGCCCCACCTCTGGACTGTGAGACATGTGTCTTGTTCAAGCTGCCCCTTCAGCGCCGTTCTGTTGTGGCAGCCCCAGCCAGCTACTGCACAGGGAAGGCCGGAGATGGGACCGGGGAGACATCCAAGCCAGGACGTCGGGGAGGCAGCTTCAGCCTGCTCCAGCGGGGGCTCTGGATGTGAGCTGCACCCCAGGGGGGGACCCTCTTCCAGATTCACAGCAGCTGTGAGCCCCTACAGCACCCAGTTGGAGAGGGGCCGCCACCTGGCAAAGGAGATGAGGCGAGGCACCTGCAGCACCCACGGCCCCCCCAGGGCAGCTCAACTGGGCCCTCGTGGAGCCGACGATCCCCGCCCCCAGCAGGGTGCCATCGGCGCCGGGACGTTAGAGCCACAGAGGAGCAGGCCGGCGCGTGGAAGCCACGTGGCTGCACACACGAGGACGATGTGGGGAGCCGAGGCCGAACCCTGACTGGCGGCGGGGTCCCTGCTGCCCCGTGTCCTCTGAACGGCGCTAGGACAGCCTGCGGACTCCTGCTTCCCCCACAGTTCCTGTCTGTCTCAGTAGGGGACATAAACCTCTGCTCACCCGTGTTTGCCAAAGCTTTAGAGTCTTTTCCTGACGATGTGAAATAGACTTCAGTCCATGAATCGCGAATAAGAAGTATTGCTGTGAAGGAGGCCCGCTAACGCAGGGCGCGGTGAGAGCTGGAGCTTGGCTGCAGCGCTGGCCGAGGGGCTGCCCACACCCACTCGAGACAGAAGTGCTGGGTTGTTAATTGTGTAAACACACACACACAGACACACACAGCAATGCTTTGGAAGGTGCTGACACTCAAAACTTGCTGTCTTTCAAGCTGTGGATTCTGGTGCAGGAGACTGAAGCTAGTGTTTGCATTTCAGCACATTTTAAAGTAGGAAATGGGTTGTGGGTCCTGCAGGCAGGGCAGCGGGGAGGTGGTGGGCAGTGATCACGGCCCAGAGACGAGAGCCTGGGGTGCGCGGAAAACCTTGCCAAGAAACAGTGCCGGGAGGGCTGCGGTCCTGGGGAACCCAGAGTGGGCCATCTAGAACCACCCTCCGGGAGGATGCAGGACACCCCCTCCTGGGCACGCAGCACAGGCCCGATGCCCTCCCTGGGAGCTGTCTGCACGTCTGGCCTCCCAGCTCCCTGCAAACTGAGCTGCAACCCCAGCTGCACCCCATCCTGCAAGCCCTGCCCACCACCGGCTGCTGGCAGGGATCCACTCGTCCACCCAGTCCCAGCAGAGACGATGACCAGGGACCCTGCAAACTATCACTGCAGGCCTGGGGAGGAGGGCTCACTCTGTGAGATTATTTTCCTGCACTTTTCTCCCAACAATATGAAGTGGCCTCTGCGTGATGATTCCCGCTTAAAGGTACAGGGGAAAGAAAAGACGCACGGGACAGTGCAGGCAGCAGCCCGGTTTCCCTGCCCAGACGCCCGCCGTGGTGCCTGAGTGAGCACACCCTCAGCTCCTACAAACCAAACAACAGTTCCGGGGGCCTCGGGGCGACGACGCGGGAAGTATCTGGAAGCCCAGAGACCACGAGGCCGGTGCAAAGGGACAGGGCCCCCTCTGGGTCCCACCTCATGGTGGTGCTCAACGTGGCGCCAGCTTATTTAGGTGTCTCTGCCTCAGTCTTCTCGTCCAGGAAATGGGAGCGTGGGTGCCGCCTGCACAGTAGCCGAGACGATTAAATCAGACTCCGCCAGGCCCAAGTGGGGAGCCCTCGGCGACTGCCAGCCGTCCTCGCCCCCGCCGACCTCCCGTGGAGGAGCTCCAGTACACTGCACGTGATTGCCCCGGCCCCCAGGCCCACCCCTCCCCCTCCCCACTGCTCTCACCACCAGGGCAGCAGGTGCAGCAGGGCAGTGCAGTGGCCCAGGTGTCAGTGGTGGCAGTGATGCTGGTGGCCTCTACCTGGCCTTCCCCTACCCCGCACTGCTAGGGGTCATGGTTGGGCCAAGACCAACAAGGAAAGTTGACTGCACTTCTGGAAGTCATTTGCATCTCACAGCAACGACTACCCTCCGATGTCGGCCCAGCACACTACAGTGTATAAGCCCCTTGAACAACCACGATCTCCTCTGACATTTCCGAGGCAGGTGTAACAGTCACACTGTCCTCCCCATCTTATAGACACGAGAGCAGAGCCCGAGATGTACCAACGACTTGCCTGACGTGGCTTCAAATCCATTCCTTCCCCTGAGGGGTTCCACTCTCCCAGGGACTGTCACCACAGGTCTCAGATTTCACCCGAGTCCTCTGCGTAAACACCAGGCAGAGTGGAAGGAAAGCTGGGAACACCTCCAGGCACGAGCATTTTATAAGCAAACACTTTCCACTATTGACTGCACATGCTCAGGACAGCAGGACAAAGAGGTACCATTTCCTTTTAAATCAGAACAAAAGCAGAAGCAGTACCATAGCCATCATGATGGAAACACCTGGACCTGCTCTCTGGGCCGCCCTGACTGCCTCCGTCCTACAGAGATGAAAGGCTAGTTTGTCTTCAGAAAGTGGCCTCTTTCAAAGGACCGCTTGTGTGCCAGCAAACAGCACGCACGTGCACAGCCCGCCCGGGTCAGCCCGGCCACTCAGGTTTTTCATTATTTTCAGTTCCCAAACCTCGTGGGATGTTTTCGGTCACAGGGTTTGGGCTGCGGCCCTGTCCATTGAGATGGGCAGTGGAGGGCCTGGCCCGCCTGAGTTCCAATGTCCACATTTGGGAGAGCTGGCCCTGGTGGGTGGGGTCCCAGAGTGGACGCTTCGAGCTCAGAGCCCTGTCCAGCAGTCTGGTGAGCTGCAGCCTTTGTTCATAATGGTCTGGGATTGGTCCCTTATGCACTTGGGCGGCAATATACGTAGAAATAAGTTTCAGCCAAGAATAGGGGGAGGCGGGGGAGGGGAGGCCAGAAAGGATCCCAGCTCCAGAAGGTGGCGAGGTTTTGTCTGACTATCCATGAAGGGCTTTAAGCCCAGCCCAGCCAGACAGCTCAGCCCGGGCAGGGTGCTGGGCCTTGGCCCCCCTCCCGCCCCTCTGCCCTCTCACTGCGGAGCAAAGGAGTCTTTGATCCCACTCCCACCCCCGACCCCAGCCTGTCCACAGCCCCTTTGTGTTCCTTTGGGGACTGGCCTGCTCCCTGGGGTCACGCAGTGGGTGAGGGGCACAGAGGGCTCTGAGCGGGATGCCACCCGCCCCGTGGTGCCGGTGCTGCTTGATTTAGACGCAGCGTGGGGTCGGAGTCACAGCTCGGAGGGCTCCGCTGCCTCTCCCAGGGAACGCAGTCCAGGGGCCTTCTCTCCTTGCGTACTTTCTCAGGGCCCCTCCCTTTCCCTCTCCTGTGTCACATTTCACGGCACGGCCCCCTCTGCCGTCACACGTGGCGTCATCCTGCCCTACCCACCCCCCGCGTCAGCTGCTCAGCGAGGCTCCACTGCGTCACACGCCTCGCATCTGCGGGGGCGAGGCCACCCCACCCCCAGCTTCCAGGGCAGGAAACGCCCAGCAGAGGAGCGGGCCCACGACCCTCTGGCAGGTCAGCCCCCATGGCCGTGGGGGCTTCTGGAGCGCCAAAGGCTTCTTCACCCACTGAGCTGGATGTGTTCCCGAGACGCTGTCTCGGCTTGAAAAAATGAATCACACAGTGAATTCTCTCGGGGAAGTGGCTGTTGGTGCTGCTGGAAAATTAAGAGTGTTCTTTTCTGGGAAAAAAAAAGAGATTATTCACTGTCCTTTGGAAAGTGAATAATCTCTTCCTAACTTCCTTGATAGGAGGACGGGTTTTGCATTCTGGGTCTCTTAAGGGGAGTCATTCCCTTGGGATCGTGTTCTGGATGGAATGTGACTGGGTGACCCCGTGGTTATTGTCCAGCGGGGACCCTGAGGGTGGGGAGGACCCAGGAACAGAGACTCCAGACAGCAGGCAGCAGCTGGACCCTCCCCGGGCCACGCGGTCTCCGAGGCCACCCTGAGCGCAGAGGGCTCCTTTGACCTCCCTTAGGGTCTGTCTGCACTGTTTTCTAGAATCACCTCCTGGGTTCAGGGGCTCTTGGTCCCCAGTCCCCAGGACAGGGGTGGGGGCCTTTCCTCTGTCCTCTGGCTACAGTCTTGTGACCTGGTTTCTAAAGCCACCAGCTCAGCAAGTGAGAGGCACAAGGGCCTCCCCCCAGAGCTCTTTTGCTTCCGGTGCTGCAGGACCAAGAATGCCCATGGCCTTGAAGTGACCGACCCAAACCCACTTCCCCGCCCGCCCACCCTCATTCTGCGCTGGATGAAGCTCCTCCATCAGGCAGCAGTGGTGCAGAAGGGCACCCCTCGCGGCCTACGGGGGCAGGGGGGCCTGCGCTCAGCGGCTCCCTGCTGTACGTCAGGCCCAGGCAAACGCCCTCTGCTCCTGGGTCCTCCGAGGGGTCCAGGACCCCCCAGCGGCTGTGCCTCAGAAAGCCCTTCCAAGGGCAGGCTGGTGGCGGGTCCTGCGTCCCAGGAGCAGGAGCAGGGGTGGGCGCCAGTCACACGTGAGCCAGTGAAGGCACCGTGAGCAGGAATGGGTGACCCGCTTCCTCCCACATCTGGGGGAGAGACAGGCGGGGGTTGACTCAGGCCAGGTCAGCCTTTCCAGTCCCACGGGCCATCCCCGGGACCTGCTGGGAAAGGGAACCGCTGGAAAGCGGCCGCCCCGAGGGCACGCCGCGCAGCTCAGCAGAGGGGCTCGCATGCTCAGAAGGCTTGGTGTCGGGGTCAGGACGCGCTCACCGGACCTCGAGGCGGGGGACACTCCTTGGGGGAGTAGCTGGGGGGACCCCTCCCTGGGCCTCATCCTCCAGCTCAGCTCCTGGGCCCAGGGAAGGCAGAGATCCCAGTGCCAGGCAGCACTGGGACGAGGCCCTCAGAGAGCCACCTTCCCCACGGTTCTTGTCCCTCTCCTCCTGTCTCCTGTGCAGCAGAGAGGGGCCTGCACAATAAGATGGGGAGGGGCCGGATCTTGCTCCCTCCCCACCAGGGGACTAGACTTCCAGGCCTGTGAGCAGCAGAGCCCCCGAGTAGAAGCCACAGGAGATGGGCACGGTTGCAGAGCGAGAGGCTCAGGTGCGCGCCTGCACGGCTGGCTCCTCACCGCATCCTTCGCTGGGTCGGGTGCTCGCCGTCCCTGGACCAGGGCGGTCCTGGAGGATAGCCCGGGTCAGCCCTGCAGCTTCCATCCCTCGCCCCAGTTTCCACACGCAGCTGCAGGACGGGCCATGGACTTCTCCAGAAGTGCTGGGAGAGAGGCCCGGGCTCCAGGGGCAGAAGCCCCAAGGAGGACGGCCCTCAGAGAGAAGAGCAGGACGCGGGAGGGGTGGCAGCCTGGAGCCCAGCCTCTCCTGGTTCCCTCCAGGGCACAGGCTTTATTCACTGCTCGTCTACAGTGTGAGGACCACCTGTGGTCTCGGTCACATACTCCTCTTTGTCCTGCATTTTTACAGCCATTTGGAATTGTGCGAACACCGTCAGCGCGGGGCCCTGCACGCACAGCCCGCACTCGCCCCTGCCTCCTGCCTCCGTGGTCAGAAAGGCCCTCTGGTCAGGCCGGGAAGGTGGGGCTGCCCACGTGATGACAGTATTGCTGGGAGTGCGACCCCGCTAGCTGGACGCAGCTCAGGGTCCTGCCTTTGGAGACCCTACCGGCACCCGAGGCCCTGCTCCCAGCTGCTGGCCAGAAGAAGCACGTGCCTGGGTCCCAGGCCTCCCACCCACGCCTTGGCACAACCAACAAACGGCTGAATGGCATCAGGCTCCGGAGCCAGGCCGGCTGAGGAAACCCCCTGGAAGATCACTTGGGGGCTGGAGGGAGCCTGGCAGAGTCCTCTCTGCCCCATGAATAATTCATGATGATGGAGGACTCCCCAGGCCTGGCGCCAGCCCCTCCATGAGCCCAGCCCCAGAACTGAAGGCCAAGTAACAGCCAAGGGGGAGGGGGAGGCATGTGAGAGGAGACAGAGCAAATGGTGTCTGAAGAAGACACCGAGGGTCAGGGTGGCCCCTGGTCTGACCTGGTTGGGGGTGGACAGACTACTGTGCCAGTGGATCTCCATGGCAACCGGCCTAGATGCCACTGATGAAGAACTGGGGAGGCTGAGGCTGTTCTGGACCCTGCTGTGTAAGAGGCCCCTGGCTCGCGGCATGCAGCCAGAACCTAGCTCCGGTGCTCTGGAATTGGGCACTGCCCTTGTGCAGGGAAGACTTCTCACATTTCCTGTGAGTGGAATGCTGCCTGCCTCCAACAGACACCAGAGCCCAGCCTCAGGTCTCAGGCAGAGCGCTCCAGGGCTGCCCAGCACGCAGAGATCCCGCCCACCACCCCAGGAGGCATGCCACAGATTTTTGGTTTTGTTTTCCCTGTTCTTGGCTTCCTTCATTGACTTTCAAGTCAGCAGCTTCATTTATAAAGTCTCAACCATGGAGAGAGTGAAAACCCAGTGACTGACAGGGGCTCAGGCAGGAGGGATGAGTTGGGGCTGCCTGGGGATTTTCAGGGCAGTCACGCTGCTCTGCACCGTCCTGCAGCGGCAGACACAGTAGTCACTCACTTGTCCAAACCCACCGAGTGCCCAAGGCCAGGAGTGAGTGACCCCTGCCGTCAGCAAAGGACTCTGGGTGATGATGACGTGTCAGCGTAGGTCCATCACGTGTACAAATGGGATGGGGATGTTGCGCAGGGGCAAGGGAAATGCGAAACCTCTGTGCTTTCTGCTCAGTTTTGCTAGGAACCTAAAACTGCTCTAAAAAATTAAGTCTATTTAAAAAAAATACAAGTCTGAAAATCTTTCAAAATGTATCTTTCCCCAACATTCAAATTTGTGTTCATTAATAAAATACCATATATTTAATGTTTAAATCTCTGCCAACACCCGCCTCATGGTTGCGTGACGTGTTCTCATCCTGCTTGAGATGACAGAGAAGCACAAAGAGTCTCACAGCGGATGGGTGTCCCTCCTTCCCCTGTGACCTCCAGGGATGCCCAGGAGAGCACGGGAGGGGCTGCCCCGAAGTCTAGGACAAGCCCCCCACCCCTCCGCCTGGCTCAGCTTCCTGGAGACTCCCCAGCACCCTCTTCTCTCGGTCCAACTTCCATCCTTCCAGAAGCTTCCCTGACTCTGCTCTACCACCCAGGGCCTGGAAGTAGTAAGACAAAGAATACAGGGGGTGGGGGGTATAGCTTGGGGTGGAGCGTGTGCCTGGCGTGCACGAGATCCTGGGTTCAATCCTCAGTGTCTCTGTTAAGAGAAAAATTTTAAACAAAAACAAAAACAAAATTATGTCCGCAAGATGTAGGCACAAAAATGACAGAATGAGAAAAGAAATCGCAGCAAAGGCCACATTTTAAATTCCACACACAGGACAAAATCCAAAAATAAGACGGAAATTTGCATTAATTAACCGACAGATCTGGGTGATTCCCTTTCTTCTGCATTTTCAGCTGGATACTGCACTTGCCTCTTCACGTAACAATGATGTTACAGTATTTCCTATAAAGGGGATAAAAGGGTAACTCGGGCTTTCCTATCAAGTGGTTGATCAAAACATGTTTCTAATTATTGATGGAAAAGTTTCTTTCCTTGGTTCAACATATGCAAATCCATCAATGTAATACATCACATCAACAAGAGAAAGGACAAAAACCACATGATCATCTCAATAGATGCAGAAAAAGCATTTGATAAAATTCAACACCCATTTATGATAAAAACTCTCACCAAAGTGGGTATAGAGGGAACATATCTCAACATAATGAAAGCTATATATGACAAACCTACAACCAGCATAGTACTCAACAGTGAAAAACTCAAAAGCTTCCCACTACAATCTGGGACAAGACAATGCTGCCCACCATCACCACTCCTATTCAACATCGTCTTGAAAATCCTAGCCACAGCAATCAGGCAAGAGAGAGAAATCAAAGGGATCCAAATTGGAAAAGAAGAAGTAAAAGTGTCACTATATGCTGACGACATGTTACCATATATAGAAAACCCTAAAAGGTCCACACAAAAGCTACTAGAGCTGATCGAAGAATTCAGCAAGGTAGCAGGTTACAAGATTAATGTTCAAAAATCAGTTGCATTTCTTTACACCAATGATGAGTCAACAGAAAAAGAAAGTAAAGAAACAATCCCCTTTAAAATAGCACCCAAAGTAATAAAATACATGGGAATAAATCTAACCAAGGAGGTGAAAGAATTATACACAGAAAACTATAAACCACTGATGAAGGAAATTAAAGAAGACTTTAAGAAATTGGATTGGAAGAATCAATATTGTTAAAATGGTCACACTGCCCAAGGCAATCTACAGATTTAATGCAATCCCTATCAATTTATCCAGGATATATTTCACAGAACTAAAACAAATCATAATAAAATTTATATGGAACCATCAAAGACCTAGAATTGCCAAAGCATTACTGAAGAGAAAGAAAGGGGCTGGAGGAATAACCCTCCCAGACTTCAGACAATACTATAGAGCTACAGTCATCAAGACAGCATGGTATTGGTACAAAAACAGACATACAGACCAATGGAACAGAATAGAGAGCCCAGAAATGAACCCACAAACTTTTGGTCAACTCATCTTCGACAAAGGGGGCAAGAAATACAATGAAATAAAGACAGTCTCTTCAGCAAATGGTGTTGGGAAAACTGGACAGCAGCATGTAAAACAAGGGGGGAAGCTAGAACACTCCCTTACGCCATACACAAAAATCAACTCAAAATGGATCAAAGACTTAAACATAAGACAAGATACAATAAACCTTCTAGAGGAAAATATAGGCAAAACATTATCTGACATACATCTCAAAAATTTTCTCCTAGAAGAAATAAAAGCAAGAATAAACAAATGGGACCTAATGAAACTTACAAGCTTCTGCACAGCAAAGGACACCATAAGTAAAACAAAAAGACAACCTACAGAATGGGAGAAAATATTTGCAAATGAAACCGACAAAGGCTTGATCTCCAGAATATATAAGCAACTCATACGACTCAATAAGAAAAAAACAAACAACCCAATCCAAAAATGGGCAGAAGACCTAAACAAGCAATTCTCCAAGGAAGACATGCAAATGATCAATAGGCACATGAAAAAATGCTCAATATCACTAATGATCAGAGAAATGCAAATCAAAACTATAATGAGGTAACATCTCACACCAGTCAGAATGGCCATCATTCAAAACTCCACAAATGACAAATGCTGGAGAGGCTGTGGAGAAAAGGGAACCTCCTTCACTGCTGGTGGGAATGCGGTTTGATGCAGCCACTGTGGAAAACAGTGTGGAGATTCCTCAAAAGACTAGGAGTAGACTTACCGTATGACCCAGGAATCCCGCTCCTGGGCATATATCCAGAAGGAACCCTACTTCAGGATGACACCTGCACCCCAATGTTCATAGCAGCATTATTTACAATAGCCAAGACATGGAAACAGCCTAAATGTCCATCAACAGATGACTGGATAAAGAAGAGGTGGTATATTTATACAATGGAATACTACTCAGCCATAAAAACCGACTACATAACGCCATTTGCAGCAACATGGGTGCTCCTGGAGAATGTCATTCTAAGTGAAGTAAGCCAGAAAGAGAAAGAAAAACACCATATGAGATCGCTCATATGTGGAATCTAAAAAAAAAAAAAAACCACGAACAAAGCATAAATACAAAACAGAAATAGACTCACAGACATAGAATACAAACTTGTGGTTGCCAAGGGGGCGGAAGGTGGGAAGGGATAGACTGGGATTTCAAAACTGTAGAATAGATAAACAAGATTATACTGTAAAGCACAGGGAAATATATACAAGATCTTATGGTAGCTCACAGAGAACAAAATGTGACAATGAATATACACATGTTCACTTATAACTGAAAAATTGTGCCCTACACTGGAATTTGACACAACATTGTAAAATGATTATAAATCAATAAAAAAATGTTTAAAAAAAAGTTTCTTTCCTGATGATGTCAAGCGTGTTTTTAGCATAATCAGATTTCGGAAAACCTCTGCCTAGGTGTTCTGTTCTGTTTTCATACCAGCTGTCTGATTTGGAGGAACATTCCACAGGCAAGCTCTGGCTGTGGTCCCAGAACCGGTTTCTCCTGTCCTGTGTGCACACTCCCAGGACCACGACCCGCTGGACGTGCTGGGGTCCAGACCTGACCTCTGACCTCACAGCCTGTGTGTCACGGCCTCTGAGGCAGGGGCGGCAGGCCATCTGTGCTCCGGATGGTGAAGACTTAGGTGCACCCAGAGGCAGCCAAAGATCATCAGTGCAGACACCTCACTGCACCCCAGCTAGATGTGGCCCCAGCACTCTGTCCTCACCAGCCTGGGGCCTCCTCCAAGGGGATGTACCTGGGGGCAGGGAGGGGTCCAGAGTGGAGGAGCGGGGCTATAGCTGGTTATAGTGGAGTACTTCACTTTTGCAAAGTTTATGCCAACTCAAGAGGGCCCGGGGTCTGCGCTTCCCCTGTGCGAGGCCCTGCCTTCTCGGAGGCCTGAGCCTGCATTTGGAGGCCTGTGGCTCCCTGAGCATCGCCCAGAAACAGCATGTGCAGAGAAGAGAGGGCTCACTGGATGGGGGGACAGGCCTGGGGGAACGACCCCCAGAGGACAAAGGCTTTGGTCTCTTCAGGCCCTCAGTGGATTTTCCTCCCAGGTCTTCGAGAAAGTCCAGCCCAGGTCTGCAGGTGGCGCGTAGTAGGTGGCGCGGGGCAGTGGACGGAAGCAGCCCTGTGTCCCTCCTGTCCGCTCCCCAGCCTCCCTCAAATGAGGTTGACAGTCACCCGCACAGAGTGTAGGAGGCTTCCCCTGGAGAGCAGTGTCCACACCCGCAGCAGCGTGAGCAGGCGGAGATGTGCGCAGGCACTGAGTGAAGCAACAGCCTTGAGAAAGAGCCTGGGGCCAGGGCTGTGTGGCCAGCCTTCACGGGCCGAGGTCTGGGCCAGAAAGGAGGGGCCGAGGCGGGGTTCCCGAGTGCGCAGGGAGGGAAGACAGGTGAGGGCACCCAGCGCTCTGCCCTCACCCTCCTGAAGGCTGGTGGCTCACGGCCTTGAGACGTGGGAGGCCTGCCAGGCAGCAGCGGGGCGGGTGACGGGGGCCGGGCAGAGGGGCCCGGGGCTTCCTTCCCTCATCCCTGTGACTGTCTGCGCCGGGCGGGGGCTGAGGAAGGAGGAGCGGCCAGGACGCGCCTCCGCTTCCAGAACAGCAGGTTGCGGGTGGAGGGCCAGGCCTTCGTCAGTCACAACAGGAGAAGTTATGCTGATGTAACAAGCAGCCCCAAGGTCTCAGAGGCTGAAGGCCTCCTGATTTATTTCTCACTTGCAGGAGCACCTATCACAGTGGACACTCGTGGAACCTGCGGTTACCATTGCAGGAGATGGAAGGAGACCTGGAGCTAAGGTGCAGGGCCCTAAAGGCCACCCTCAATGTCCTATGTCACCCAGCTCACCTCCACTGGCCAGAAGAGTCTCGCAGCCACGACGGAAGGGCACACACTCCTGCCTTGTGGACACAGGCTGGGAGCAGCTCTGGGACGGCCGCTCCTGGGGCTGGAGGGGATACAGCTGGGAGGGGGCAACGCAAGTCAGTTTGGGGCCCAGGGGGTGAGGCACTGAGAGAACGAACCTCACCAAGGCCCATCTGAGCCATGGATCCCCTGGTCTGGGGGTGATGGCACCCACAGAGGGGAGCAAGTCCCAGAGGGGCTGACTCCTGGCCCCGACAGCCACAACCACATGGAGGGGGAGCTCCAATCAGAATAAAGAGCAGAAGGTGCCCTCCCCAGGGCCAGGGCTCGCCATGTGTCCTCCTCCTACTGGGTGCCACAGGGAGAGAAATAATTCCGGGGATCTCTTTACTGGGGTTTAAGGCCAGTTTTTTTGAAGTATAGTTGATTTACAATGTGGTACTAGTTTCAGGTGTACAACGAAGTGATTCAGTTATACATAATACGTATTTTTCAGATTCTCTTCCTTTGTAGGTTATTTCAAGATATCGAACAGAGTTCCCTGTGCTGCACAGCAGGTCCTTGTTTATCTGTTTGTATATAGCAGTGTGTGCATGAAGGCTGGTTTTGAAACAGCCGTCTACCTGATGAGCTGGGAAATAGCTGCTTTCCTTGTGTGGCAGCGACTGCGCACACTTCATGTCCATCCTGAGGTCTGGGGAGCAGAGTCTGGGCTGCCCTTCCCTACCCCACTCCAGCTCCTTAAACTGCTCCCAGCTCCCCCCCCACCACCCTAGGACCTCTCCCCTCACTCACACACCCTCTCCTGCCTCACATGCTTCTCCCCTCCTTCATCTGACAAGTATTACGAGTTCTTCCAGACACCTTGCTGATGTCACCTCCTCCAGGAAGCCTGCTGAGCCTGCTCTGTCAGGCTCATTTCATTATCTTCCACCATAGCCCCTGGCAGGCTGGGCTGTGCCACTATGGTTCCCCCTGTACCCCCATGGCCTCCCACAGCCCAGGGCCAGGCTTGTCCCACTGACCTCGAATTCCCAGACCTGGCTCATGTCCTCCAGCAAGGGGTCGCCATGAGGAGATCCAGCAGAGCTCCACGCAGGGATGAGACCTGTGGCAACCGATGAGGCCAATGTAGAGACGTGGGGCCTCTTAGACACCAAGCCCCTGGCAGCAAGCCCAGCCTCTGGCAAGGCCTCCGGGGGCTGGTACTAGGGGAGGGTGGGCAGGGGCAGGAGGTAGCCTAGGAGGGAGCTGTTTCCATGGTGACAGTGGCCCCTCTGGCTCTGGGGACATCCCAGAGCTGGGGGCCAGGGCGGAGTGCTGTGTGCAGGGTCTGGGGGAGTCAAGCCTCCCCTTTCTTCCTTGTTAGCTGATTCCCAATGCAGACCTCCGATGCTGGGCTGCTAAGGTGACCAACCCTGGAACTTCTCACCGCAAGCTTGTCAACTGAACCAGGCTGAGTTAAATACTCTGTTGTTGGCAGCCCCAGGCATTCGAATGGACACAGCATGTTAGAAGGTACTTGTAACGCATTGTGATGGGAGCTCCGACATGGACACCATGAGAGGTCAAGGCAGGAAGCTCCCCCTCTGGCAGCTAGCTGTGGCCCCAGTATCTCCTCCTCAGTGGGCGTGAAAGTGACGCCCACGTGGCCAGGCTTCTCTGGTCCTCTCCATTTCCTGAGATGTTTCTGGAATTTCCAGACTATATTCACTGAGAGGCTCAGTGTCTTAGGCTGGTGTTTATCCCACTGATTGAGGGTTTGGTGTCCACGCTGTCATCCCTGGTGGCTTACCACGTGGCAGAACTACACTGGGTGTTTCCTTATGTTAACTCTGTTCTCCCCACTTGACAGAAGAGGAGAGGTGGGCTGCAAGGAGAGGACGAGACCACTCAGGCCACACAATGGGGAACTGCATTCTGTCTGCCACCTGACACCCAGGGACTAAGCCTGTTTCTAGAAACCCTCTGAAAGAGTCTCTCTTCTGTTCTCCTGGTCTCCATTCAGACCTGCCCACCCTCGTTTCATGGCCCCTGTCAGTTTTGGATGGGCTTCCTCCTTCCCTTTGCCTCTCTGGGGACCTGAGTCATGGGTGCAGACACAGCCAGTCAGGTTGCCTGCTCGCTCTGTTTCCTTGACAGCAAATAGAGCAAGTGATCCATCAATGGTTTTGCTCCAGCACTTTGGAAACATTGTGTGTGTGTGGCAGGGAGGTGGGGGGAGGTTGAAGGGAGTTTCATTTTCTCTCTCTCCTCGTGTGTTAGTTTCCATGGCTGCGATAACGAAGTGTATCATTGTCTTCATCATCGTCGTCATCTCCATCATCCCAGAACTGAGATGGTAAGAGCCTGGATTCAGGTTCTGGCAGCAAAATTGAGGGAAAAAGGGATACATTTGAAAGACATTATGACAGAATCATATATAGACTTAGAGAGGAAATAAATGCTGGGGAGAAAAAAGAAAAAGAGAGTTGGTGATGGCCACGCATGTGGTCCCCAGAATAGGTGACTGGGGAAAAGAGAGGCTTCAGAGGCAGCATCGCAGAGGTTGGCAGCCTGGGAGTGTGGGGCCGGGATGAGCAGGGCATGTGAATGTGGGCAAAGGAGGCTGGAGCCACAGGGGTGACTGAGGGACCAGGATGCGGAAGCACGGAGGGCCAGGGACAGGCTCCGACCTCAAAGTTAGACTTTGAGGATTTGAGTCAGAAGAAGTCAGAAAAAGAGGAGCCAGGCAGGAAAACCAGAGGAGGAGGTCTGGAGTTTTGTTCTTCTGGTGTTTGTGGTTAATATTGTTTTGCTGGTGTTTTTATGATAAAGAAGGCCTTCCCCTGAGTGGATTGAGTAACCAGCCCCCACTTAGCTGCCTCACGGAGCAAAGAGTGGGCCTTCCCTTGGGAAAGTAATATTCACTCCGATGCCTGCAGTTCTTTTAAACACAATGTGCAGAAGACGATCAAAAATTATAAGACATGAGAAAAATTAGAAAAAGGTAACCCTTCATCAAGAGGAGAAATTCGGTGACAGAAGCAGACTTGCACACAACCCAGCTGTGAGAGTCATTGAATAACAACTTTAAAACAGCTACTGAAAGTATATTAAAGATTTCAGAGGAATATATAAAACAAATTAAGAGTTAGAGAATTTCAACAGAGAAGTGGAAACTATGAAAGAGAACCAGTGGGCATCCTACACCGAGAGCTCAGAGATGGAACCAAAGGAGCGGTTGCACGGGCCTCACAGCAGAGAAAGGACAGTAAGACAAAGAGAAACACACCAGGTTTGTGCTTCAGTGAGCAAGACGAGTGAATACAGGGCCATCACATCACATGACTCCAAACAATACGTTTTGGGCAAGCACAGGTCAATAGAGATTATCCAAAGAGAAGCATGGAGAGAAAAAAAAAGAAAAAAAAAAAGACCAGACTATTAGAGAGGCATGTGAGGTAAAAACAAATAGTCTGTCACACACACATACATGTAATGGGAGCCCCAGAGGGAGACGAGAGGATGAGACAGAATAAATATTTCAAGAGTTGATGGCTGCGAATTTTTCAAAATTGATAAAAAGACACCACCCCACAGATGTAAGGAGCCTAGCGAAACCTGAAGAGGATAAAGACAAAGGAGGCCACCCCCAGGCACATCGTAGTGAAGTTGCCAAAAACTAAAGGTGCAGAGAAAACCCTAGAAGCAGCCAGAGGAAAGCGACACGTCGCCTCTGGAGGAACTGTAATCAAAATGACGAGTGCCTTCTGGTTAGGAATGATGAGAGCCAGAGACAATTAACCCAGCTTCAGAGTGCTGATGGAGGGGACTTCCAGCCCAGGATTCCACACCCGTGACCACATCCTTCCAAAATGAGTGCAAAACAAACATACTTTCAGACAAGCACAAACTGAAAGAGTTTACCACCAGCCAACCTACACAACAAAAATAGGACCAGAAGAAGTCCTTCAGGCTCAAGGAAAGTGATCCCAGATGTGAGCATAGACATGCAGAAAAAAAGAGAGGGTACCAGAAAAGTCCAGAAAGGAGGAAGAAAGGATGAAAGAGGAGGTGGGACAAACGGGGAAATGGCAGCAGATGGGAGACTTGAGCCAACTGCAGCAACTCATTACATTACATGTAAATGGACTAAATATTCCACTGAAAGGGCAGAGCTTATCTGACTGTATACGGAAATCATGAGTCTACCACATGCTGTTACCAAGAGACACAGTTAAAATATCAGGACACAAATAGATCAATAAGTGTTTTTAAAAGGGAGAGAGGAGCCAGGCAGACTAACCATGAGAAAGCCATTGAAGCTGTGTTAATATAAAACAAAATGGATGGGTCCCCTTCCTCCTCTCCCAGCTTTGCCAGGGGCTTTCTGGCCCCAGGCCTGCTCTCTCGCCATGGACAGGCCCGCTGGGGGAACTGCAGGCCAGGAGCCGGCTCCTCTCCAGGACAAGCAGTGGCCTGGCGCCCTGACAGCTGGCCCCTGGCCCCACATGCAGACTGTCTTCCGTCCGGTGGGAGGTATTCTCTGGACAACCCTGAGCCAGGTCAGCCATGCAGGACAGACAGCAGAAAGCTGGGGAGGGCAGCCCCTGGGGACCTCACAGGCTCAGCCCGCCACAGGCACCGGGGTGCTTGTCTGTTGCCGCGTCCTCATGGAGACCGCTCTCCTGCCCGCGTGCTGCCTTTCCGTCTGCGGCCTGGGCTGTCCCAGGACTAGGGTTGGGAAGAACACTGCAGGGGCGATGGGGAGAAAAGGCCTCTGCACTCTGCACGTCTGGGGTCAGGTCTGTTTACGGACCTGCTTCCAAACACACTATTCATGCCGACACCCTAAATGTGCTTCAGGGAGACATGGGTACCAGAGAGCAGGGCAGAGACAGGTTCTTACATCACTGACAGAGGCAAAAGCTTCAAACCAGGCAGGGCTGTCCTGCCCTAGAGGAGTCCAGCCCAGGGCTGGGGGAGCAGAGCCACCTGGGATGAGAGGCCACTGTGGCTGTGCTGTCCTTCTTGGAGGACCTGCCCCAACCCTCCGGCCTTTTCTGCCCCGGAAGCCCCCAGTGGTCCCCAGCACTGCCCTGTCATTGACCAGGGTAGCGACCAGCCCAGGACAAGCAGGTTTCTGGTGGCCACTCTGTGTCCCTTAGGGCTGCCCTCTGCCCTCTTGGCCAGGCCCCTCACGCGGACTGCTCACAGGTCCTGGCACTGGCTCCAGGGAGGGGCAAGACCACCGGTGCCCACCCTGGGGGCTCAGCCCTGCAGGAGACGGCCCTGTGCAAGTGGCCAAGGGTCCCGGGCCCTCGTGGGCCCCGGCCTTGCTCACAGGCCCCACTCCGCCCCGTGTGCCGTGTGACTCCAGGATGGAAACCAGACACTGGCCCAGAGCTTACGCAGGGGGATTCCAAAAACTCACTGACCAAAATCAGTGCTGACTGAGGGCAACGTTTTTAAAAATCAAAATGAGTGCAAAATTCATAAGGAACAAAACATCAAACGTTTAAACAAAGGCAGCCTCTAGCCCCAGCCCAGGGCACCCGAGGGCCGGCTGGCGTGGCCCCGGGTTCCACAGGACCCAGGCCAGGTGTGCGAGCGGGACGTCAGGGGCGCCCAGGCTGGGCCGGGGAACCCCGGCCAGGAAGAGCCTGGCCTCCTGCGCTTCCTGCGGCAGGAAAGCAATATTCCGGGGATGCGCTGAGGAAATCCCTGCTCCGGGGAATTTCCCAGAGTGCAGCACTGCACACGGGGCTGGGGGTGGGGCCAGGGCGTCCCGGGAGCGACCAGGCCCCTCCCTCCCGGGGAATGTGGCTCCTGGGCCCCAGAGACCGAGCTTCCCGCGCACAGAGGCGAGGCTGAGTGGGCGACCGTTGCCCTGGGCAGCACTTCCTAACACGCCAGCCCACAAATGATGACTGGTGGAGCGTCTTGACCCCCAGTGAAAAGAACCGAAAGCGTTTGCATCTGCCTGCATTCTGTTAAGTCCCAGTCACCGGTGCCGCTTAGGGTAAATCTGAGGGGAAAGTGAGTGCTGCTTCCAGATTCCTCCAACTGGGAAAGACTGGGGAAGGTCCCCCCTGAGGGCAGGGGCCATGCCTTGACTGGAGGGGAGAAAGTTCCAGTTGTGGGCTGGACAGGAAATAGAGGTTACAGTCAAACTGGGACGTTTGAGGAGGTTGAATAAAGGGACAGTTTGCAAGCATGTGGACAGGCCTTGGGAAGCGAGGCAGGGATGCACGGTGCCCTGGGGGTAGCAGGGGAGGGGCCGTGTCCGCCCCTGGACCTGGGAGAGGGGAGCAGCAGGGACTGGCCTGTGGGCCCTGCAGCCACAGAGCTGGGGAAGCCCCAGGAGGGCAGAAGACACA
Organism: Vicugna pacos; assembly: GCF_048564905.1. Classification (NCBI taxonomy): domain Eukaryota; kingdom Metazoa; phylum Chordata; class Mammalia; order Artiodactyla; family Camelidae; genus Vicugna; species Vicugna pacos. The sequence goes on from NC_132987.1 coordinate 122,282,022, forward strand.
CACACACACACACACCGTCCCCCACAGCCACACACATCCACACACACACAACCACATCCACACACACACACATCCACACACCCCATATCACACATCCACACACACACATAACCACATACACACCACATCCACACACACACACACACATCCACACACACATCCACACACATATAACCACATACACACACATACACATACACACACACACAAAACCATGTACGCACTCATCCACATCCACGCACATCCCACGTCCACACACACCCAAACACACACACACACCCCACATCCACACACACACACATCCACACACCCCATATCACACATCCACACACACACATAACCACATACACACCACATCCACACACACACACACACATCCACACACCCATCCACACACATATAACCACATACACACACATACACATACACACACACACAAAACCATGTACACACTCATCCACATCCACGCACATCCCACGTCCACACATATCCAAACACACACACATCCACACACACATCCACACACACCCCCCACATCCACACACACACACAAAACCACATACATACACACGCATCCACACACACCCCACATCCACACACACACACATCCACACACCCCATATCACACATCCACACACACACACATCCACACACACACCCCACATCACACATCCACACACACATAACCACATACACACACATACACATACACACACACACAAAACCATGTACACACTCATCCACATCCACGCACATCCCACGTCCACACATATCCAAACACACACACATCCACACACACACCCCACATCCACACACACACACAAAACCACATACATACACACGCATCCACACACACCCCACATCCACACACACACACATCCACACACCCCATATCACACATCCACACACACACACATCCACACACACATCCACACACACACACCCCACATCACACATCCACACACATATAACCACATACACACACATACACATACACACACACACAACCACATCCACACACACAAACATTCACACACACACACAAAACCACATACACACGCATCCACACACACCCCACATCCACACACACACATAACCACATACACACACATATACATACACACACACACAAAACCACATACACACACAACCACATCCACACACACACACAAAACCACATACACACGCATCCACACACACCCCACATCCACACACACACACATCCACACACCCCATATCACACATCCACACACACACATAACCACATACACACCACATCCACACACACACACACACATCCACACACATATAACCACATACACACACATACACATACACATACACACACACACAAAACCATGTACACACTCATCCACATCCACGCACATCCCACGTCCACACATATCCAAACACACACACACCCCCCACATACACACCACATCCACACACACACAACCACATCCACACACACACAACCACATCCACACACACCCAAACACACACACACACACCCCCACACCCCACATCCACACACACAAACATCCACACACACACCCCACATCCACATACACACACAAAACCACATACATACACACGCATCCACACACACCCCACATCCACACACACACAACCACATCCACACACACCCAAACACACACACATCCACACACACACCCCACATCGCACATCCACACACACACACATAACCACATACACACACATATACATACACACACACACAAAACCACATACACACACAACCACATCCACACACACCCAAACACACACACATCCACACACACACCCCACATCGCACATCCACACACACACACATAACCACATACATACACACGCATCCACACACACCCCACATCCACACACACACACATCCACACACCCCATATCACACATCCACACACACACATAACCACATACACACCACATCCACACACACCCAAACACACACCCCCCCCACATACACACCACATCCACACACACAAACATCCACACACACACACAAAACCACATACATACACACGCATCCACACACACCCCACATCCACACACACACACATCCACACACCCCATATCACACATCCACACACACACACATCCACACACACATCCACACACACACCCCACATCACACATCCACACACATATAACCACATACACACACATACACATACACACACACACAAAACCATGTACACACTCATCCACATCCACGCACATCCCACGTCCACACATATCCAAACACACACACATCCACACACACACCCCCCACATACACACCACATCCAAACACACACACATCCACACACACACCCCACATCACACATCCACACACACACACATAACCACATACACACACATCCATACACACACACACACACACACACACGGGTGAGAGGAGTTACTACTGCTGTGTAACAGTTACCCAACGGTAGCAGTTTAAAACCGCAAACCTTTATTATCTTAGTTTCTGGGGCTCAGGAATTTGGGAGGCGCCCAGCTGCATAGTTCTGACCCAGGGTTAGTGGTGAGGTTGCAGCCAGGGTGTCCACCAGGATTGCATCACCTGAAGGTGTGACTAGGATAGGAAAGCCTGCTCACGTGGCTGCAGGCGGGAGGCCTCGGATCCTCACCAATGGCCCACTCCAGAGCAGCTGGCCTCCCCGAGAGCGAGGGCCCCCAGAGAGCAAGGTGAAAACCACTGTGTCCTTGGTGACCTTGTCTTGGATGTCACTTACCGTCTCAGATACGGTGTGGGAGGGGACAACACTAGGGCATGGGTACCAGAGGATGAAGGCACTGTACTCTAGCCTGCAAGCTAGATATCTGGCTATTTTTAAATTTTTGTTTTATTTTATTATGTTCTTAATGGCAGCACTGGGGACTGAACCCAGGACCTCATGCATGCCGAGCCTGTGCTCTACCTACCATACCCTCCCCTTTAGATACTTGATTTTGAGTGAGATTTTTACTGGAGCCCCGGAATCGGTGACTAACGTTGAAAATGTCACAAGAACTAAGTGACCCTTGACCCACGACCCAACCCCCTAAGCCTCGCTGCAGGGCTGAACGCCCGAGAACTCAACGGGGTGGAGACCAAGGCCAGCTCCCCGACCCAGACTGTGCTGGCGGCTCGGGGAGTCAGAGGCTTCAGGGCTGGGGCTCACTGAGGGAGCCAGCCAGAGGGAGGGCAGGCCGAGGGGAAGCACAGGCACCCCGCGCCCCACCCGCAGCCCTGGGAGCCGGCAGCCCAGCGCCTGGGAGGGAGGGAAAGGGGCCGAGCGGGGCGTGAGGGGACGTCTTCAGACAGACGGCCTGCGTCGGGCGGCTGGAGCGACCGGATGTGAGCGGCATCTGCACAAGGGCTTGTCGGGGGCCGGGAGGGGTCGCAGAGCGCGGCTAAAGCTGCGATCAGCCAAACAGAGCAAGTTTATGTTCACGCCGAGCTGAGGCTCTGCGGTCAACCGTGCAAGAGAGAGGACACGTGTGTGGCTAGCCCTTCTGCTCTTCCTGCAATGACGTACACCACTTGCAGAATCTTAAGGGAAACTATTACAGTTAGTATGAATGTATTTGTCTGCATTTGGTGAAAAAAGAGGGAGAGAGGACGGAGAAAGAAGGGAGTTAGAAGGGAAACACTGAGGGAGAGTGGAGTGGGAACCTGTGTGAGTGTCTCGCACCGAGGCCCCGTTTCCTGCAGTTACCAGCAGGTCAGACCTGGAAGGGCTCCGTGCCCCGGCCTGTGCCCTCACCGCGGGTGGGCTCGGGGCATCTGTGAAGCAGCAAGTCCTCTCTTGGCCCTCAGGGAGGGGGGCCTTGGGAGCAGCTGGTCCCAGCTGATGGGGGGAGGCTGAGGGAACACGGAACTCCCTGGGAACAAATCCCATTTGGCCTCGCTACCCATTTCTGGAGCAGGCTGGTCCTGTTCACAACGGTACAGACATTTCAATCTACATTTTCACAAAAATCTAACCCTTTCCTTCTGGATTCTGGGCCATGGTGATTTGGGACACCAATTCAAATTAAAGTTAATAAAAAAGAGACTTCATTGGCTTACCCTGCATCACTCAGGGGAGCTACAGGCATGGCTAGATGCAGGACCCCACATGACGGCCTCTCTGCCCAGGCTGGCCCTGGGTGCCTGCCTCGGATTTTTTACCCTCTTCGCACTTGCTACCCAGCCTTTCCCAAAGTGACCCTTGCAGGCCGCAGGGTTCGACCTGGGATTGAGCAACATGGTAACTGTGAGAAGGCCCCCGGGGCTGAGAGAGCCCGCCCACCCCCTTCTACTGGTCAGTTCTGCCGCAAAGAGCAGGGCTTCCGCCTGGGCACCAGCGGAGGAAGGGCCCAGCCCTGGGGGGGCTGAGGGGCTTCCCAAAGATGACCTCTGTCCGCTTTCAGTTTCTTCACAGCCCACGTGTTCCACCTTCTCTGGCCAAAGAGTCCCCGAGGGCAGAAGTGGCCGAACAGTAAAGACTGCATATGCCCACCTATGCGCCTCCAGGCATGGGGCAAGGGGCGGGGGTACCAAGACGCCTAAACGCACATCACTCCTGCCAGGAAATCATCCATTCTGCTGGGGGAGTGGACACAGCCCAGCCTCCCTCCCCTTCGCTGGGCAGCAAATCTGTCTTTCCTGGGGGCCGACCCTACAGAAAGACACACACACCCGCATCCACTGGCCACAGTGGTAGGTCCTGGGATGCTCGTGTGACCCATGTCACATTGTAAGGACTCCCTCTGAGACTAACCTGAAGGGTGACCAGAAAATCAGCCTCTTCCCACCAGGGCTGCTAATTTGGTAGGAGGCAAATGTGGGATTGCCAAAGGCCACCTCCACCCCATGGGGAGAGGTCTGACGCCCAGAATGAAGTCAAGCAAAGACAAGCAGAACCAAGACACGGAGAGAGAACCAGAGCCCTGAGGCCATCATTCAGGCTCCTGGATCCAGCCATGACTGAAGCTGCTCCCGAGTGATGTAGTGAACGCCAAGCTTAGAAATTTCCTTTTCACTTACATTCATCTGAAATGGGATTCTGCACCAAGAGAGCTCTACCTAAAACAGAGAGAGCAGGAACGCCACGTTGACGTGCTAGGCACTCAGGTCGGCGTGCACAGAAGTACCCAGGAAACAAGGGAACGGGCACGGCCAGGTCTCGAAGGACACATGCAGCTGCCCAGGCAAAGGCCTGCAGAGCATCCCAGTGAGGGAACACGTGCACATCAGAGAGGATCAGGGCAGGGACCATACACGATTCCAGCTGGCCATGGAGGGCTGGGTACAGGCGGGGAGCGGCGAGGGTGGGGGCCGGGTGCTGCAAAGCAGCAAGTGCGGTGGGCACTTTCTACCCTGGGTCAGCGAGGTGATTAAACACGCTCACAGCAACCACACAAAGTCTGCAAATAAATTTTGGCCTGCATTTTCTTCTAGCAGCGGATAAAACCTCTGGACCACAGCATCTCTTCCCCAGATGTCTGTATCTCTCCCGGCAGATCCAGCCCCACGGAAGAGATGATGCGGTCCTTCTTTCGCCGCCCCGCCAATTTAGCCACAAAGGGATCTCTCCTCCCTTCTCCTTCCACTCCCTTGTCTCCCCTGCCACCTTGAATCACGGGGTCCAACGAAGCTCTTTGGGCAACACTGTCAGCCTGCAGCCTGGGAGCCCCAGACCCCAGGCCCCACAGGCCCTGCACGTGTGCCGCGCACAGGTGCACAGGCCGCGCTCAGGCGGGCCTACACGTGGTGCGGCGCTGCTGCTGCCGCCTCGATGGGCACAGAGCTTTTGGCCCACGGGTGCCTTGTTTCCACTCTGCACTGGGTCCCCTGAGTAGAGCAGCTGGTGGAACTCCCCTTCATCCTGCCTCCTGCATCTCGACCTGGACCTCGCCTGGGCCCGGGGCAGCCCCCACATACAGAATGGGCTCCAGGCCTGGGCCACCACCCTGATCTGTTTCCAGGGGCTGGTTCACACCCAGGGACACCCAGAGACAGGGGAAGGCCCAGCCTCAGAGCCCCAGGGAGGCTGAGAGGGGCTCCTGGCGGCACAGGGACAGAAGCTTATCACGGCTCCTGAAAGCCACGCTGGACGCAGTGGTAGAGTGGGCCTTGCCTGGACCAGCTAACTGGCTGTCCTCAACCCAAGGTCATGAGCAGAGCACAGACACAGCGAGGAAGGAAGCTTCCCAGGGGCTCCCGTACCTGCATGACTCACTCTGAAAGCACCTGCCCGGGCGGAGGTACCCCTCCCACCCTCGATCCCCCACTCCCCGACCAGGGCCAGACCTCAGGAGACACAGCCGGGGGATGTGGTTCCTGAGCCATTGCCTGAGCTGGACCCAAATGTCCGCATCTCATCAGAGCCATGATTGGACCAACCAGGGAGCTCCCATGAGCCATTCTGAAGGCTTACAACCACCCTGGGGAAGGGCGGGGCCTTTCTTGAGTGAGGGCCAAGGGGAAGGGTGGGCACCTCCACACCACAGCCCCAGGAGGCCAAGACCACCCTGCCAGATCGCAGGGCAGGGATCCGGGGCGGGGCCTCCCACAGGCAGAGCTTCGGGGGACGAGAGGCCACAGCCTCCAACTCCCAGAAGGATCTTGTCCAAGGGAATTCAGTATCGGGGCTGCTGGGGTCTCTGCATTTGGCTCTGAGTCTATTCTCCAAAATAAGCAAAGAAAAAGTCACAGAGCTTTCAAAGTCAAGGGGGCGCACCTGAAGAGGGGCACACGTTACATGATGACTTGTAGCTTCAGCCAAGCTCACGCCCAGCAAGCTGGTGACTCAGCTCTTCCCCGGGGCCAAGGCCGGCCCCGCAGGGCGGGGAGGCACACAGGGGTGGCTGAAACCCCAGCCCTGGCTGGGACTCCACTCGCTGCCAGCGCCGAGCCCAGGCCCTCCACACCAGGGCCTTCTTTGAGACAGGTCTTCATAATAATATTTGACAGTCAGTCAAGGCTACAGGGAACCCAGCCTGCAGTAAACTTCCATCTCCTCCTGCCTGGGCCCACCGGACCGGGAAAGGGAAAATCTGCACTGCGTTTTCCGGAGCAAAGGTGGGGCTGGCCTCGGCGGTCACCTCTCCTCAGCGTCTTCAGGTCACATGGGACACAGACCCTCGCCTGGCATGGCCTCCAGCCCCTCCAAGACACTTTGCGCTGCTGTGATCATACCGCAGTTTTCTCATGGCAGCAGAGGCGTCAGACCCAGGCACACATGCACGTGCACATGCACACACACAGGCAGCCCGCTGCACGCGCTGCCTCCCGTGGCGGGCGAGCTTGGCTCTCAGCATAGCCCTGCAGGCTGGTGGCGGGCGCGGTGGCGTCAGCAGCTCCGGCTCTCGTGAGCAACCCCCAGAAGCCCTGGAACCACAGCTGCCCTGATGACTGGGCAGAGGTGGGGGGGTGGGGGAGCAGGCACCCCTGTTGAGGGCAGGACCCCTGACCCAGTGGCAGGGGCCCCAAGGCACGGGGGACTCTGGGCTGCAGTGGACGGTCAGCCCCAGGCCAGGCCACAGCCCTCCCACAGTCAAGGACACGGTGGGCACTGCCCACCCTGGGGCCCTTCTCCCCTGAGTCACCTCTGCCCCAAGGTCACCTCATTCCCTGTGGTCACCTCTCCCTGTGGTCACCTCTGCCCCATGGCTGCTTCTCCCACTGTGGTCATGCTAACCAACATGAGACACCCTTCTCCTGTCAGGAGCTCGCCCACCCGGCCCTCATGGTCAGCAGCACTGTTCCCAGGCTCTTGGGCACCTGACCTGGAGTCACACCGGCCAACAGCAGCTGATGAGCTGGGCTTCGTCTGAGTCACTGAAACTCACAGACCTCAGCTCCTTCCTCTGCAGCACAGGGACAAAACATTTGCCTTCAAGCCTATTGTGCAGACCAAGTCAGAGCAAGCAGGAACGGGGGCTCTGTGCCCGTGTGCACCCAGGTGCGAACGCGTGTGTGCAAACGTGCAGGGACACACCCATCACCCGTCACAGAGCCGCCGGCTCGCATTCCAGCCCGTCCAGCCTCTGCACCCTACCCTGCACCCTGGCCTTCTCAGACAGGTGGCTGAGCGTGTTTATCACACTCGGGGTGAAGCGGGAGGGATGGGGGCCAGAGGGCTAGTGAGCTGGGGGCGCGGGCTCAGCCTGTGTGCTCTCCCGCTTTCTGCAGCCGGGCCCCAGGGCGCTTCCTCACCTGGGCGCAGGAGACACGAGGGGCGGAGGGTGAGTGACCATGAGTGACAGCCAGCACATCAGCTGAGGCCACTGGCGTTGGCTCCGCCCTGCACGGGGGTCCTGCACCCTCCTCAAGGCCCTGGCTGTGAAGTCTGCAAATAGAAGCCAGCCCTGGGCTCGTCACCCACAGTCCCCAAGGGTCCCAGCTGGTGGTGGCTCTGCAGCGGTGCCTCCTCCAGCCTCAGCTTCCCTGCTGGCTCCTTTCCTGGGCACCTCTTGCTGTCCCTGACCTGTGGGCACAGGTCCACGCCCCCGCCCAGCCTCTGGAGAGGTCTCCAGCTGTCCTGAGCTTGGGGAAGACCCCGAAGCAGGCTGTCCCTGTGGAGAAGGGCTGTGTCCCCTGTGAGTAGCCAGGGCCCCTGAGGCTCTCAGGCCATGACCCTGCTGTCATCAGGGCCCCCCATCACACTGCTGTCACCTCTCTCGTCCCGGCCCCTCACCTCTGCCAGAGACTCACCCAGTGTGAACTGCGGGGGCAGGAGTGGGGCACACGCCCTGCCCCCAAGCCAGGCAGCACCACCTGCCAGGCCTTTGCTGGCGGCTCTGGAGGAGCCCACCCCAACGGGGGTGCCTGGAAGGGGAGGGCAGCAAAGATGGGGGCCAGAGGGTGCTGCCCCAGGACGCCTGGATGTGTTCCGTGTGTGTCCGGGGCTCTGGCCGCAGGTGGGCCGGTACTCCTCCCCAGGGGTCCTGAGGTTTAGAACCAAGACCAGCCCAGCACCTGCTGCCCTGCTCGCCACTGTGTGACTTTCTGCCCTGCACTTGCTCTGCCCATCTGGGGCAAACCACTTCCCTCTGTGTTTTCATTTCCCTTTTTCCCAAGGAGGGGATACCACCTGCCCCCAGCCCGGCACAGGCCTTCACCAGCTCCAGGCTGGGGTGCGAGGCTTGGAAACAGCTGGGGACCCAGGGACAGAGGGGAGCTTTGGGGACTAAGCGTCCTTCCTGAGTACGAGTAGGGAGAGGCCCCACCTGTCCCAGAAGGGACGGGACTCAGGACCAGGAAAGGGCCACCACTGGGGCCCACAAGTCTGGCTGCTGGGAGCACCCCAGCCTTGGAGCAAGGCTGAGGAGACAGCTCAGTGCAGCGTCCCACACCCCCGAGGCATCCCCCTATAGCCTTCCCACCAGGAGGCTGCCCTGCCCTTGCCACCCACAGGTCACCCCAACAAATCCTCTGGGCCCCCCACTGGCCGGCCTCGAGCCCAAGCAGACCCACATGAGCCCCGCAGCAGCCTGGGCCCCCATGCCGGGAGGTGGAGTGAGGCTCTGCAGCCAGGACTGGCAGCAGGCAAGCTAGGGGGAGCCCCTCACCCCAGCCCCCTGCTCACAAGGCCCACACCCAGCCCTGGCGCCGCTGCTGGTCACGGCGCTGGCCTTCCTCGCCTCCTTGCCAGGCCCCTTCTGCAGTTGGGGTGCAGGGGTCTCCACCTCCCAGGTCTGCCTGCACCCCCCACCTTGCACAGTGGCCTTCTCCTAGCCTGCGCTGGGTCTGCCCTGCTGGCGGCTCCCTCCGGCCCTGAGCCCTAGAAGCAAGGCTGCCCTGAGGTCTCCACAAGCCCAGGGGAGGCCCTGGGAGCCATTTCCTGGATAAAACCCAAAATGCACAGGCCAGCAACACAGGGATGGGAACAGTGTCGTTTGGTCCAGCAGAGAGGGGCGCCCTGTGTTCCCTGCTCGGATCCCGGCTTCGGACACACAGTCCGGGAGCATCTTGACCCCAACTTACAGGAAAGCACGTGACGGTGCCGGGCTGGAATCTCACTTCCCTCTGAGATTCAGGCTGAAAGAGGCTGAGGCTTCCGGGACGAGGGCGGGAGGTCAGCAGGGAAGGGGAGGCTGGGGTTCCGGCTCCTGTTTCCTGCCCGCATTTGCCCGCCCCAGTAAGGATGGCGGCTTCGCCCACCTACTGGCGCCCCCGCTCACCGCACAGGTGTCTGCTTCAAGCAAAATCGGGACGTCTAATGGGAGGAGGGAGCCATCTTCTTCTCAACCACGCGGGTGGTGGAGCCTGGAGAGGGTGGGGAGTGGGGACAGCGCGGGGCAGGTGGCAGGGCTGGAGGCCCCAGGGCAGCTGTCCCCAGACTGCTGTGGGTCGGGTCACCTTCAGAGATGGGAGCTTGCCTGTGGCTGTGTACCACACACCATGGCCTGGGGGGCTTCGGACAACAGGAATTTATTCTCTCACAGTCTGGAGGCTGGGAGTCCAAAATTGAAAAGGTCACGGGATCATGCTCCGTCCAAACCCCCAGGGAGGGGCCTTCCTGCCTCCCCTGGTGGCCGGGCCGGACGCTCCGTGGCTTGTGGCCATGTCTCTCTGATCCCCACTCTGTCTTCACAAGGCCTGTTCCCTCCGTCCGTGTCCAAACCTCCCTGTGCTTCTAAGGACCCCGTCTCACAGGACTTCGGGCCCCGCCTCCAGACCTCAGTTCAACTTGATGGCACCTTCCTGCAAAGACTCCATCTCCAAATAAGGTCACAGGCACCAGGGACCATATCACGTGAAGGGACACAACACACCCCACAGCAGCTTCCATCTTGAAAAGGCGAAAATAGGGGCGGCGCTCTCCCACCTAGGACTTGGCCTTTGACCCCAGGCCTGCTCTCAGGCGGGCTCTCTTGGTGGTGGGAGGGGTTCCAGGACAAGGATGGAAAGAAAACGGGGCATCGTCCCATCACTTCACAGTACCGCTCGGGGGCAGACTGCTGGGTCCGAGGACGCCGCGCTGTTCACCAGCTCTGTGCTCTGGGACGAGGGCCTGCACCTTCAGCGTCTCCATCTGTGAAGGAGATGGCCTGGAGAGCTTGAGTCTGGGGCCTGGGCTGTGCCCTCGGGCGTGAGCCCCAGAACCTCGGGCCCTGGCAAAGGGAGGGAGGAAGGGCAGGGCCCATGTCCTGCCTGGAGCCTCCTGCCGACAGCCAGGCCTGCAGCCCTGGCTCCACTGACCTCTGAGGCCTCAGTGTCCCCGTCTGCTACCCTGTGGGGACACAGCCTCCTCACTCCCAGCCTCCCCTACAGATGAGACTCTAGCCCCCTCTGAGCTCAGAAGAGAGGCCCCGGGACAGGAGGAGGAGAAGAAACAGCCTACCTGGGCCTGCTCGCTGAGGGCCATCCAGCTCTGGAGAGGCCACAGCCCCAGTCGCTCCCGCAGCTGGAGACACAGGTACATGCACCCTCCATTACAAGCCCCCATCCCTGTGCCGGGGAGCCCCAAGAGGCGAGAGGCCCGAGTTCTTGCAGGTGCCGCTCCCGCACCAGCGCCACCAAGGCCCAGGCGAGAGGAGCAGTGCCACCTCGGCACGGGGCCTCAAACTTCCACGCTGTCCGCTCCCCAGTCCTGCTCTGACCCCTCACACCTGGCCATGGCCAGCCTGGGCGGTGACCGGCCCTGACATCACCAGGTCCCGAGGGCCTGTCTCTGGAAAGGAGTGGCATGCATGCTGGGGTGCACCCCCATTCTCTCTGGAGGATGCAGGTTTGCTCTCCTTTCACAGGGGGCAGCTCCAGATATGCCCCCCACCCCGTCCATGCCACACGAGCACCAACTCTGCACCTGGGAACCACACGAGCCACTTGGCCCCGCACAGCAGCTCTGCACAGGGTGGTTGTGGTGTGTGATGTCCCCCCGATCCCTGACCTCTAGCCTGGCCCTGAACTCCCCTGCACCACCCTGTCAGGGCTGGGGAGCTGTGGGCACTTTGAATTCCCAGCAACCATCGACCTGCTGTGCCCGTGCAAGGTGACAACCCCTGCCTGACTCAGACAGGCAAGGATGATTGGGCTGTCATGCCTATTTCAGGAAAATTAATTATACCCCATGTGGAGAGGGAACTCGCCAATTAAATGTCTTCCGTGCACCGTCCCAGAATGCCAAGTACAGCCTGCCTGCAGCTCTGGCCCAGGGCGGGTGGGCAGAGCCCCCAGGAGCCTCAGGGGTAATGGGGGCTCCCGAGTGGTGGCCAGCGGGACTCAGACCCTGCCGGCTGGCCCCTGGTCCCTGCCATCCATCCATCGCTGATGCAGGAACCTGCAAACTTTGTCCAGAGCATCCCAGTCTGGAGCCGAGCTTTCGGGCCAGCTCACTGCTGGGCGGCCACGGGCAGGGCTGACTCAGGAGCCGAGCTAGCCCGGGCACGTCCGGGGAGGCCACCCCACCTCGGAGGCTGACGGCGGCCCCCGCCCAGGGAAGACTGCCTGTACGTACCAGTTTGTACAGCACCCCTCTCCCTGGCCGCTGCCCCCATCCCCTTCTTTTTCACGCTTGTTCTTCAGGGTCTTCTGATTGTCCAGTGAGGGGAGATGGAGAGCCAGTGTGTCCATGGAGAGCCAGTGTGTCCAGGGAGCAGGCTGGGAGCCAGGCTTAGCCCTAAGCAACCAGGCCCCACCACCCCCGCTGCCAGGGGTCGGTATATCGGCAGCCACCTGTGAAGGTCAGGGACAAGCTTCCTAGTGACAAAGAGCAACAGCTCACGTGTCCTCCAGCCCTGAGCCACGCCCCCTGGTCTGCCCCCCTGCTCCTTGGAGAGCTGGCGCATAGGCAGCGTGAGTCCGCCTGGCAGGCAGAAGGAGGGCCCAGAGGCTTACAGTCCAGCAGCGTGGAGCCTGGCTGGGGAGTCGCCGCCTCCCCCCACCGCAGTCCTGTGGGTACAAACCAGGTCCTACAGGTGGAACCCGTGGCCTCTGCACCAGGTTTGGAGCTCATGGAAAAATGGACCCACTGGTCCGGGCTCAGTCTTCATCTCCACGTCCAACAACGAAGGCTCGTGTTAGCACGTGGTGTCTGAACTTTTATCATTATTGTTGCTGACATAAAAGGAAAACTTAGATGAACACTGCTCTATAAAACACGATAAAAGTGGCGGTGGGGCCATGTGCCCACAGTCCGACCCACGGGAGGTGGATGGGTGGGACGCGTGTCACACCCCTCCCCACATGGAGACAGATGATGTAATTGAAACAGTCAGTGCAGAGGAAGACCTGTGGGGTGACAGGGGGCCGAGAGGGGAGACGACCTGGAATGCGGAGCGGGACAGCCGCCTGGTACACACTTCGCCGCTGGTTACAGTCAATGCTAAACGGGCCAAATGCGCTGCTAAGAAGCAGGGACAAGCGGGCTGGATGGAAGTCCAGGGCCCAACCGCATGCCGTCTAGAAGAACCCACTTTGACATAAGACAGGCCAAGAGTAGAAATGGTGGAAGTTTAGCATGCACCCACCAAGCCAAGGAAGCTAGGATGGCAGTGTCAAAGGAGACCTCAGAACAAGGAGGGTGAGCGAGATGACGAGGGACGGCCCATGACGATAAGGGCCCACTCACCAAGACGCAGCAATCCCAGAAGCGTGCGCACCTGGTGAGAGAGAGCTTCAGAGCGCATGACGGTAAGGCCGGGAGAGCTGAAGAATCAGACAGACAGCATGCGCCACTCGTGGTCCCAACACTCCCCTCTTAGGGCAAACAGAAAAGAAGACGGAAAACCAGCAGGATGCCGAAGACTGGCCGCGGCGTCGCCCGCCCCGACCCGCCTGGGGTCTACAGCACTTTCCACCCGACCAGAGCAGAACGCGCGCTCTTCTCAGGGCACACGGAGCACCCACCGAGAGGAGCCGCACGCTAGCCCCCAAGGCAAGGCTCAGGGAAGCGGGAGGCGTCGCCGCAGCACCGCCAGACAGTCGGCTGATGCCAAGAGTCCGCTATGGACTTCGGAGAAATAGAGCCGACGACTCCGCCGGAAGAGACGAGCGTCCTGAAAGACGTGAGTCCCCCAGGCTCGCTCAGACATGGGGCAGAAACGCTGCACAGCTCTAGGCCCGTGCGTGACGCTGAACTCGTAACTTAAAGCCCCCCGCAAAGCAGCCCCTGCCCCAGACACCTCACCAGTGAACTCCATCAGTACTTAAGGGGGAAGTGATACTGGTCCTACACACACACAAAACAGTGTGATACAATTTATAGAAATTGACAGGCTGACTCTAAAATGTATATGGAAATGTGAAGGACCCAGAAAAGCACAAGTAATTTAGAGAAAAAAGAATAAAATCAGAAGATTTATATTACCCAATTTTATCAAGACTTAAGCTGTAATAATAATAAAAATAACCAGGGCAATGTGGCCTTGCCACCGGACAGACATGCAGATCCACAGCACAGAGTCCAGAAGTAGGTTCTCACATTTGTAGTCACTTAGTTTCTGACACATGTGCTCAATTAATTCAGCGGGGCAAAGGAGAGCCTTTTCAATAGATGGTCCTGGAACCAGATAACCAGAAAGGAAAAATACACTTCAACTGCCATCCCAAATCACAGGCAAACAGCATCTCAAAGTGGATCACAGATGTAGAAAGAAGAGCTGACTGTATAAAACCTCTAGGAGGAGGAACTTCTCAGCATTGGGGCAGACAGATTTCTTAGATAGGACACAAAAAGCACTGACCAGAAAAGATAAAATGCTAAGGTGGACTTCATGAAAATTAAAACCTTCAACTCCTCTCTTCAAATGAAAGGCAAGCCACAGACGGGGAACAACTCTGTGTATGTGAGTGTAGACAAACATACGTATGTATGTGTGATGTAAAATTATTTGCAGAATATATAAAGAACTCCTACAACTTAATAAAAAGAATTCAAACAACCTCCTTAAAAATTGGCAGGAACTCAGACTTGAAAAATAGAATGGCCAATAGGCACGTAGAAAGATGCTAAACTCACAAGTCATCGGGAAAAGGCAAAACAAAATCAGAAGAACAGACTTATCAGAATGGCTTAGACGGTAAAGACCGACACTAGCACGTGCTGGCCAGGCTGCAGAGCGACCGGCGCGCTCAGACTCCGAGGCCGGGGCGTGCCTCAGGGCGGCCACTCTGGGCGACAGCTCGGCAGCTTCCTCAGAGTCAGTAGCTGTCATTCTGTCAGTGCAGCCGTCGCTTCCACCCATTACCCAAGAGAGAAAAACGCGTCCACACAAACACTCACAGCAGCAGCATTTGTAACAGCCCCAAACTGGGACCAGCCCGAGGGTCCACGGACAGGCGAGTGCACGAACACCCCTGGCCGGCCCACGCCGTGGAGCGCGCTCGCCCAGCAGTGGAAGAGCTGGCTCGTGGTACCCACAACTCCTGGACGGATCTGCACGGAATTCTGCCAGGCGAGCGGAGAACACATGCTGTGTGACCTGTTCAGGGGAAATTCTAGAAAATGCAAACTAAGCCGCAGGCACTGAGGGCAGGCCAAAGGCTGCCCGGGGCCGGGAGAGCGGGGTGTCTCCCCAGGGCCTGGGGGCCCTCTGGTGTAGACATGTGTGTTCTGACTTCAGTGGTGGCCATACCGTCTGCGCCTTGTCCGCGCGCACTGACCGCTGTGACAGGCATTTCACTGTGTGTCAGTCCCAGCTGACTGGTTCTGGGGGACTGCATCCCCTGGGCCCACCCCCACCCCCAACCTAGTCTTCAAACCTCAACCCAGTGGGACGGGGAGCCCCTGGCTTCTCACTCAACCTCTTGCCGCTGGAAGAGGACACACTCGGTGAAGGAGGGAAGATGCCTTCCCCTCAGGTTTGACCAAAACCCCCAAAGCCTGCTGGGAAGCGGGGCTGGCCTGGAGCCCGTGACTTCATCTCAGCCTGGGGCCCCTCAAAGATGCGGGGGGCAGAGCTCTGTCACCTCGGCCTCCTGAGTGAGGTTTCTATTTTTCACAGAAATCACCTTCAAATAAATGAAATGATGATGATGAAAGAGGAGTGAGTCGGACTGAGCCCCAGGGGTCCCGCTTAGGGGAGGAACTGAACCTGCTCACCCTTGTTCTCCCTCCCCCGCCCCAGCCCCCGCCCCACCCCCTCTGCCCTCCCAGCCTCGCAATCTGCCCTCTGCTCTCACCACAGACAGTAGCCCCCCGAGCCAGGTCTGGAAAACTTCAGGTGGGCCCTTACAGAAACCTCCACCCCACGTACCCTCTTCAGGGCCACCCCTGGGGTCAGAGGTCATGCCACAGATGGCTGAGTTCACCCTGTGCTCATCTGAGATGCCCTGGTATCGTTCTGGAAGGAGAGCTAATCGGCCAACACACTTCCTCCCCACCCTCTCCAAGCCGCCGGTTCCTCTTAGGTCAGATTCGGTTCCCAGCTCTGAGCGGGGCGGCCCCTCACCCCCAGCCTGGAGCCCCCGCACTGCGTCCCCACGTCTGCAGTCCCTGCCCCGCCCTGGGCTCCAGCGCACTGCCCCGTGGCCCAGCTGCGAAGGCGCCCCCAGCCCTGGGCGCCAGAGGCACACAGCTGGCACCCAGCACCTTTAGGGCGATGTCTCCTCTCGCCGCGGGAGTCAGCATTGTCAACAGCAGAGTGGAGACCAGGGCCAAGCCTGAGCCACCAGGTCCACTGGCCCTTCTCCCCTGGTGGACACGTGCCCTCTGGTCACAGGGCCCGGCTGTGCTAAGTGGTGCCGGAGGCAGCGAGCGCTCACCGGCCCGAAGGAGACCACGTCGTGAGGTTCTCCGTCCTGAACCCGGGGGGGGCTGACCCTGGCACCAGAGCTGCAGAGCAGGGGCAGGCCCCGGTGTGTCCAGCAGCCCAGGCCACCCTCTGAGGCCTCCGCTGGTGCTCCCCTGGTGTCGGGCCCCCCGGCTCAGCCACACCTGCGTCAGGAAGGACTCGGCAGCCGTTGGGTCTGCAGCGGCCAGTGCTCTGGGCTACACCTGGATCCCGGCCAGAGGAGGGGCAGGGAGAAAATCTCAGCACCCCCGCGCGCCCATCGCTCAGAGGTGCGACCACGTGCTGCGGGACGTGCCAGAGGCCTGCTGGGCCCCCCACTCCCACCCCCACCGGGAACGGGCACCTCCACAGCACCAACACCTCGAGAGACGCGGGAGAAGGTGGGCTGGTCCCCAGCGAAGCTGTCGGGACCCTCAACACGCTGCGGTCCTCACCGAAACCCACGAGCGCTGGCCTCCTGCTCCTCGGCGGTGGGGCAGGTAGAGGGGTTTCCTGAGCGGATCTGTGAGGCCGGGTCGTTGTTCCGAGGTCTCTGCGAGGCTCCCTGGGCAGACTCCAATTTTCAACTCGGGAATCTCAGGAAGCTATTTAATAATCATCGTCGTCAGCATGGTGGCAGCACCCACAGCTCAGCTCAGAGGACTGGCCAGGGAGAGACCAGGGGCCTGTTCAGCCCACGGCTGCTTGCGAGGGCCGTCGCGTGCCCGCCCGCTCGGGGCACTGCTGGAGTCAGATGCGAGGCGGGGCCCCAGGAGGTGCTGAGCGCCTGGTTGAGGAGACAGCACACGCACGTCTAGTTTTCACCACGACGCTAGCACAGAAGCTGAGTGTGGCCGGAGGTCCAGACACGTTTTGCTTGCGTCCTGCCTGGTTTACAAGACCCTCCGTCCCCAGCAGTAAACTGAGCTTCCCCTTGGTCTTCTAGAGGGCAAAGCCACGGGGTTCTGCGGCCGGGCTGGCCCCGCCCCCTCCTGGTGAGGGCGGGTGGAAACGGAGGCTCCAGGAACACGGAGCCAGCTCCAAGCCCCAGCAGGGGCAGTCACTCGGGGTCACTGAGCTGCCCCTGGGGCACGTCTGACCCACCCTCCTGATGGAAGCCAGTCTCATCACGGTGAACCACGGCTCCCGACTTAAGATGCCAAAACTGTTCTTCAGCGCACCCCCAAAGCCGCCGAGACACCCCAGAAAGCAAGGAGCCATTTGCTGGGGAACTCCTTCCAACGGGCGTGAGGATCCCAGCCTCTCAGAACCCACGGGCTGCAAGAGAGGCCACCGTGCATAGGCCATCTGAAGGGCCCTGGAGTTTAAGCAGCACACACTGACACTCCTGGGGGGTGTGCAAAATTCTGAGCTTCCACGGGACCCCCGCAGAGCCCACCCCCACAGCAGCCTGGCTGCGCTGACCCCTCACCCGGAGCCTGCTCTCCAGGAGGAAGGTCCTCTCTCTGTCTCAGCATCTCTCCCTCAAACAATCCTTTTTCTTTTCACTTTGGTTCAATACATATAAAAGTTACCATTTTCAAGTGAACATTTCAGTGGCACTGAGGACACTCACATTGCTGTGCACCCATCACTACCACCCATCTCCAGAATTTTCTGTCTCTCCCAAACTGACACTCTGCCCCCATCAGTCACTCACTCTCCCCACCTCCCCTAGGCCCCGGCCCTGACCCTCCTGCTTTCTGCCTGAGTCTGACTCTTCCAGGGACTGCATGTAAGTGGGCGCAGCGTTTGTCCTTCTGTGTCTGCCTTATGTTACTGAACACAACATCCTCCAGGTTCGTCCGTGTTTCAGCCCGTGTCAGAACATCCTTCCTTTTTAAGGCGGAATAATATTCCATCCCGTGGCTGAACTACATTTTGTTTGTCCATCCATCCACCGATGGACACTGGGCTGCTTTGACAACTGGACTATAGCGAATATGCTGCTATGAACACAGGTGCACAGGTATCTGTTGTGAGACCCTGCCTTCAGTTCTTTTGGGTCTTGGCCCAGAAGTGGGATTGCTGGATCATATGGTGACTGGTTAACCTTTCAAGGACCTGCAGGACCGTTTCCCACAGCAGCTGCACCACTGTACTTTCCCATGAGCAAGGCACAGGGTTCCAATTTCTGCATCCTTGCAAACAGTTTATGGTTTTTGTTTTTGTTTTTTTTTTTTTTTGATAATGACCATCCTGATGGGAGTGAAGATGTTAAAGAAAGTTTTTTACCAAAAAATACTTGGCAGGCTTCCGAATGAAGGGAACTCTGTTCTTTTAGGAGCTACGCCTGCCCTATTGGTAGAAGATGGTGAAGCCAACTCTAAAAGACCAGGAAATAGTTCGGCTGTGAGATTCTTCCCAAGCCTGGATTTACACAGGTGGATTCGGAGAACATTCTGGGGGGAGAGGGAAGAGTGAGCGGTGCCCTAGGAGGGGAAGGACCAGCTGAAAACAGACCTGGTGTTAAGACATCAGTGGATTAGCAGGCCCTGCTGCCTGGGGAGGGGTCTGAGCTCCACTGCCCCCCGCCCACCACCCCTGCCCAGGTCCCGACCACCGAGCGCCCGCTGCTCCTGCCGGGCGAGGGGCTTGTGCCTGTGGCTTAGGGGCTGAACGGGAGCAGGTACCTGACACTCAACGGACCTGGAGGAAGAGGCTGGAAGAAAGGTGCTCTCACGGAGAACAGAGGGGAGGGGTCAACGTTTCTTCCCCAAACATTTTATTTAAATATTAAATTAAAAAACATACATCCACTAATCATTTGGCATACATTTCTCATGTTAACATAAGAAATAATTCAGTTATGGTAAAAAAAAAAAAAGAAAAAGAAAATCCCAAACTATGTACATCTTAATCAGACCTCGCAGTGCCTTTGAACAGGCTCCTGTGTTCAGTCTGCAGGACACGCTGCCGAGAAACCTCCAGCACGCGCATTGCACACGCCGGACACAACACGGAACGCGACCAACGGCGAGAGAAATCCGCTGAGAGTAAAGTGCTTGCCACGGTTCTGAGGCCTTTGATCGACGGCGTTAGAACAGAGATTTATTAAAGGGGGAGGCGGCTGCGGGGTGGACGGTGCCCCCGCGGAGCTGAAGGCCGAGGCCAGGGCCCAAGGCCCCCGTGCCCACCTGGCCCAAACCTTCCCTGCGAGCGACAGGAGGCTGAGGTGGCTTCTCTGCGGCCGGCGCCACAGAGTGTGCTGTCCCTGGAAAGAGCCACAGAGCAGGGGCGGCAGGGCCGGCAGGAGGAGGGTGGGAGCCTCCCTACCCTGGGGAGCTCGGCAATCTTTGGCTTCTACAGATGCCACCTGCTCGGGCAGCATCACCTCTGCCTAATACTGAGGGTCTCAGGAGCCGAAGGGGTGGAAGGCACCTACCTGGGTTCGGGGGGGGGGGGAGGGGCAGATCTTCTTCTCAGACGCTGACCGAGCCACCACCTGAGTCTACCTGCCAGGTGGGCGCACCCCACGCCTCCCTCCTCCCAGCCCCACCTCCACGCTGACCAGTGCCAGCGCTCTGTCACGTTACCAGAGGGGACAATTCAAACCAGCAACACAAAAATGTAGTAAAAAATATAAAAAATAAGTAGTGTACGTCTGTCTCCTATTTATACACATGTACAGTATTTGCTTTAAAAAAGGAACAAAGCTTGAACAGCACTGACCTCCCCTCATTTCCTAAAGCGAAAAGCCCACTAAGTGCGGGCTGGACAAGGTGGGCGTCCCCCAGTCACCACCGGCCCGAGGCCCCTCCCGGCCCGGCCCCACCCCACCGTCACAGAATCGCTGTATTGCACAACACCCTACCCCCGCCACCCCCCATCAGTTGTTCTTTTTGGACCCTGATAATGAAATGCATAAAAACTTAATTAGCAGCGGAAGTAAGAGGTGCAGGAGGAAGGAACTTCTCCGGCTTCCTCCAAGGCGCCCTGGGGCCAAGCTTTGTGGTCACCCTACCCACTCAGGCTCTCCTTTGCGGCCCCTCTGAAGAATCCTGGAAACCAACTCCCGAGCAGTTGGTAAACTGTCTCTTCCAAATTAAGAAAAAAACCATCCTCCAGGTTGTGATTTCAGGGGAGAGAATTCCAAGAACCCGTAAGTTATTGTCTCTTGGGCTGGACGTTAGAGCTTTTCAAACCCCGGTACGTAAAAGAGAAAGTTCACAGTTTTCAAGTGAAGCATAAATGTTTCAGAAGTGGAGAACTCTTACCCCAAAACACTACTCATCGACACGCACGCACACGCACACGCGATGGGGATGCGCTCACCCGCGTGCACGGATGCAGCTCACACCGGGGTCCCGGGCTGCGCGGCCGGCTGCGCCCCGCCACCCCCTCCCGCCCCGTCAACGCGTCCCTGGACTATTAGTTTTCTTCGGAAAGGTTCCAGTCCCTACTCAGAGTTGCAGTTGCCCAGTGCAAGGAAAACATAAAACAAAAAACTAAAATGCCAAAACACCAATCGTATTGCTTGTTTCGCTTCTAGAAACTTATTGGCTTTGAGTCTGGGAACATCTTCACATCCTCTGAAATTATTGCTTCAGGAAGTCGGCTGGCCCACCAGGGCCCTCACTGCACCAGGACAAACGTGCCCAGCGGGCCCGAGGTCAGGTCCTCCATCTCACAGTCCCCCTGGGGCAGCCCCGTGGGCTCAAAGCTCGCAGGCAGGACGGCGAAGCACGGCTGGGGGTGCGCAGCGGCGGGGACGGGGGCCGCGGTGCTGCTGATGCGCAGGTGGGCATCCAGGAGCTGGGCGGCCGACGCCACTGGGGAGACACCAGCCTGGAGCAGGTGGGGCGGCAGCAGGGGGCCCGGCCCCAGCCCCAGCTCCTTCTGCAGTCCAGACACGAGGAGGGCACCGTCGCGGGGGGCGAGGACCAGGGGGCTCGGGGGCGGCTGCGGGGCCTGCAGGCAGCTGGGCAGGGCTGCCGTGTGGTGCTGTAACTGGAGCAGCCTGGCCAGACGAAGGAACAGGGAGAGGAGGTCAGTGCCGCCACCCGCTGCTTCTCCTGCCGCCCAGCCAGGCTCGACCGCTATCAGGTTTCCACCCGCCAGGGCTGGGGGCCCACCCCGTGGAACCGCCAGCTGGAGCTGCTCAGAACACGCAATGCTGTGCGTGACTAATCCCCTGAGAATTCCTGACATTTCCACTCCCCACCCCGTCTTGCTTTTGGAGCAGCTCAGAGATGCCAGCCAGACGTGACATTCTTACCCGCTGCCCTCTCTGCCCTCCCCAGGGGCTGATGCTCCCCACCTCTGCGACCACCCACAGGGAAGGAAGCTCGCAGACATCCGCCCACCTGGGCAGGATGCTCAGCTGCTTACGTGGAGAAGGGGGCGCTCAGGGGATAAGGTCCCTGAGAGAACCCCAGGGTACGTGAGCCCTGCCCAGGGCCCCAGGGCTGGTGCCAAGCGGGCGTACCTCTGCTGGTGCAGCACCTCCTCTAGCAGGCTCCTGCCCTCCCGGCCGCTGGCCCCGCCGCCCTGCAGGCCCGGGCTCTGTGCGGGCAGCGGGAAGGTGCTCAGGCCGCCCCTGGAGGCCCGGCTGGAGGAGGAGGGCAGGCACACCTGGCGTGCCAGCCCCTTGATCTTGTTCAGCCCCAGAAACCCTTTGGTCCTCCCGTTCTTCCTCAGCTGCTGCCGAAAGGCTTTCAGCCCTGGAGAGAGAAAGTCGACACATAAGCAGACCTGTCCCCAGCCGGGGCCTCAAGGCCCATCGCTCGCCGGGGCTTCCAGGCGGCAGGGAGGAGCTGGGGGGCCAAGCGGTGTGAACGTGGTGGGGCGAGGGCAGCAAGCTTCACTACGGGGCAGAGGCGCCCTCTGGTCGTCCGCCCCCTCGCAGCAGCCCCGTGCCCGGGCTGGTTTGGAGCAGCAGCTCCACCCCTGAGGAAGCAAACGTCTGGGCAGACTGTGGCTCCGTCACAGAAGGAGGGACTCAGGAGGGGCCCGGGGGCCGCACAAGCCCAGGAAGCACCAAGAGCACCCAGGCAGCCAGCTGCGGGCTGCCTCTGCGTGCGCCTCCCCGGCCTGCCCCTCCTCCGGGGCGGGAGCCGCTGCCCCACAGCCCCGCAGCTCCTGGGCGTTCAGGGCCAGCTGCAGGAGGCCACGAGCTCGTCCCAGAAGCCAGGACACCTGGAACTCGAGCAGCACCTCCGGCACTGCCACTTCCCCCAGGCCCAGCCAGAGGAGGATGACGCCGCCTGCCACCAAGGATAAAGCAATGCTGCTCGGGGCACTCACAGCACCTCCCAGGGAAGGTGGAAGCGGGTGTGAAAGGGGAAGTCACCTTGAGTGAGCGAGGTGTCCGACGCTCTCCGGCCCTCCTGGAAGCTGACGGGAAGCAGGGCGGCTCCTCCCAGCACCCCCTGGGCCTGCAGCACGGGGGTGGCGGACTGGGCCCCCAGGAGCGGTGAGGCCAGTCTGAGCGGCGAGCAGGTGCCCACCAGCCCCTGAGCAGCCAGGTGTCCACTGAGCCCCACCGGGCTGTCACCTGCTGAGCTGAGACAGCTGTCGGAGCTGGTGCCTTCCGAGGGACTGGCCGCGGAGGGAGAGACAACTATGCCTGCAGAAGGAGCACGGCGCCGTGAGGCCCTCCTCCCCAAAGCCAGACGCACCCACCAGCCCCCGACAGCTCACTGCGAGTCCACGCCCAAGGCTCTGGAAGCCAGCTCTGAGCCCTCCTCTGAGCCCACCACGGCGTCTCCGAGACCCTCAGGTGGCCCGAGGTCTGCTGACAGGGATAGACAACTGTGCCCTGCCCACCTCCACCCACAGGGGCTTAGCTGCAGCTGACTGGTAGAACCTGGACCCGGGACAGAGGGATCTGGGCTGAGGACCTGCCCTCCTGGCACCTGAGGGCAGCTAAACCCCAGGCTGTCCCCACCACTGAAGGATCACCTGTGACATCTAAGTGTGGTCCACATGGCCTCGAGCATTCCATACACAGAAAATTCAGAGAATTGTCATCCGGAGAGGCTGCCCATCACAGCCCCGACCCTCAGCCCGCCCACCAGGCCATGCTCCCAGCCAACGGGGACACTTACATGGAGGGGCACAAGGGGAGAAGCAGGCGGAGACCTCGGCCAGCGTGTGCCTCCGGCCTGTGCTGCTGGGAGGGGGTTTCTGTGCCTCCTGCTCCTCCTCCAGGCCCTGGCCCTGCCTGACCTCCTCACTGATGGTTGTGTCCAGCAGGCTGCTCGGGGAGACTGAGCGATGCCGGAACACCCCATTGCAGTTGGCATCCATGGGGAAGAGCAAGGGCTGCAAGGGACAGACAGACCAATGACCCCGGGTGCTCCATGAGACCCCACGTGGGCAGGGGTGCGGACACTGCCACCACTGGAACCGGACAAGCCCCACCCCAGACGCACCTGCAGTGAGCTGTGGAGGTCACAGTCCATTTCGGCCTGCAGGACGGACTGTCCCAAGGCCTGGGGCTGGGGGCACAGCAGGGAGGAGCGGAACGCATCCCCGGGGAAGCCATCTTGAGGCAGCTGGGGGCCAGCAGAGAAGACAGAGGCCATGAGGGAGGCAGCTCAGGGAACAACACAAGCAGCTTCACGAGCGAGACCTGCTGGCTTAGCGACATCGGCCACCAGCGGGCGGCTCAGGACTCGTCTCTGACACCTGGCTGCACAGGTGACTGGGAGGGGCTGAGAGGCTGCACCAGGAGCAGTTAAGGAACAAGGGGACGCCAGGTGACACCCAGCAGAGTGGCCAGCAGCCTGTCTTTACCTGCAGCCCCTGGACTGCAGCTCACCCAGGACCACCCCAACGCCCCCCTAGTGCCTAACAGGTGGCTCAGCCCACATTCCCTCCCAGGTGTGTCTGAACAGAGGAGTCCTAATTCAGGGGCACGGTCCAAGGCAGGGATGGGGTGGAGGGACGGGGGTGGGGTATAGAAGACGCCCCTCCCTCACCTCAAAACTGCTGAGGTCCGTGCTCCGGGGCCTGTGCTGCCGGGCAGGGCCGGAGCGGGCGGGCGGGGCAAGCCGGTACTCCTTCAGCCGCTCGAGCAGGAGGTAATAAATGGCAGCAAAGTGGTTGTAGCTGCTGTTCTGCAGTGACTGCGGGCAGAGACCTGGGTCAGAGTGGGGCTGGCAGAGGACAGGCGGGCTCCCTGACGAGACCGTCCCCGGGGTTATTCCGGGGTGGCCGAGAATACCCTCCAGCGTGAACGAGCTGCCCTTAAATTAGCCGTGCTCCCGTTTCAACCCGCCTGGCGGGTGCCTGCTTTCCCCGGCCAGCCACCCCTGGGAAGGGGCGCCTCCCCCCACGGAGGGGCTGCAGCGCTCACCTCCACGGTCCTCTGCCGGTCGACGCCAAGGGTCTGCATGATGCCCAGCGCCTGCTCGTCGTAGTCGCCCAGGCTGGAGCTGTAGCTGAGCAAGGAGAAGGCGAGGCAGGTCTGCTGCAGCAGCGAAGGCTCGGCCTGCATCCACCTGTGCTGCCGGATCTGCGCGATGGTGATGCGCTTGGCGGGGTCCACCACCAGCATGCGGCGGATCAGTGTCTCACAGTCTGGGGGTGAGGGAGGTGCCCTGAGTCCTGTGCAGGCCGACTGCACACACACTCCCGACACCCACCCAGCTCCCCTGCACACAGCGAGTGGACAAGTGACTGTCCTAGAGAACACTGAGGCCAGGAGCAGTGGCCCGTGTGGTCAGCTCAGATCTGCGGCCATGGAGAGCCACCAACTGAGGGATCGGGTCCCTGAGGGACACAGTCCTTCTAACAGCCACCAGACAGAACCACCTGGAACCCCATCCTGCTGTGACCGTGAGTGTCAGCGAGCAGCAGTCAAACACCTCTCAGAGTGGAAGAGGAAAGCACTGGAGTGCAGAAGGCGAGACCCAAAGGATGAGGCTGTGCCGAGTGCTAGTCTGGGCGGGGACCTCGGAGACGGAGCTAACAGCTGGCTCCGGGGACAGCGGCCGCCCTACAGGCAGAGCCCCAAGAAAGCAGCCAGCGGGTTGGGTTCTCTCCCAGGCAGCAAGTAAACACCCCATGGAAACGCAGGGCGGGCTCCCGGGCTGACAGCAGACTCAGAAGACGGTCAAGCAGGCACTTCAGGAAACACATTCCTCCTCCTCCCCACAGACTGCCATCCAGGTTACCCAACGCCCCGCCGCGGCCTGGCGGCCGCGCCTGCCAAAAGAAGGCTGGGCGCTCACCTACCTCGGGACATGAAGAAGGGGATGCGGAACCGGCCCTCCAGGACCCGCTGCCGCAACGCCGGCAGGTTGGGCCCGTCAAAGGGGAGAGACCCGCAGACTAGGACATACAGGACGACACCCAGGCTCTGCAGAGGACAGAGGGCACTCAGCGCCCGCGCCCCCGTGCCGGCCCCGCACCCTCCCCCCTGCGCGGCCGGGCTCCTACCCAGACATCGAGCTGGGGGCCTTCATACTCCTTGCCCTCGAAGACCTCCGGGGCTGCGTACGGGGGGCTCCCACACCACGTGGACAGAGGCTCTCCTGACTTGTAGAAATTCCCAAATCCGAAATCTGAGAGACAACGAGACAGGCGGTGAGGTGCGAACGGCAGGGCCACAGCAGTTTCAGAGGACTGAGCCAGAAAAAAGCAAGCGCATGGGCCGCCCTCCCCGCACTCCCCGGCCCGCAGCGGGCGGCGCCTGACCTGCCAGCTTGACGTCCATGTTGCCATCCAGCAGCAGGTTCTCGGTCTTGAGGTCCCGGTGCACGATGTGGAGGCTGTGGCAGTGCTCCACGGCCGACAGCACCTGCCAGAACTTCTTCCGGGCCTCACTCTCGCTCAGGTGCCCGTTGGACGTCAAGTAATCTGAGGGCACAAAGCGAAGCTGCAGCCCCCAAACCCAAAAGCCTGGCTATGGCCGGGGGCTCGGCCGCGGGCGCAGGGAGGCCCCAACGCAGCGGGGCAGTTCTGGGCGAGGCAGCCCAGACACCAAACACTTCAACAGACATTCAAACCCAGCGCGGCTTACCAAACATTTCTCCGTTTTTTGCGAATTCAGTGACAATGTAAAGCATGTCCTTCGTTTCCATAACCTAAAAAAAAAGGCCTCGCATTTAACCACATAAAAAGGAAAAACACTGATGACATAACTAATCCACCTGAATCCCGGACACTGTTAACTTCTCCAGGGCGAGCCCGTTTGTTATTTTAAAAAAGGAAAGGAAAGAAAAACTTCAGTGATAAAGGAACAAAGGGGATTCCTATTCAGAAAAAAACCTTTTTGAAAATCAGGGGTGAGTTCCTCTCTAACCTGTGCACCTGCTAAACCTCTGCTCTCAAAAATGTCTACATGTCCTGGAGCCCGTATCTTTGTTTTGGAAGGTGATGACTTTTCATTTCCTATGTTGTCTTTTTAACACCTCGCTTTGCCTCACCCCCAAGTGAAGACTGTGATGGCTACAGAAGTAAAACAGATCATGGGAGTCTGGCGAGGGCTTTTTTCTAGAAGCCTGGCAGGGAGCAAACCGCTCAAGCCAACGGCCAACACGCGCTGAATAATAGATAACAAATTCGCCTTCCCTCTGCGTTATTGACCTGATCCATTAGGCTGTGGGAAGCCGGCTCTGCCAGGTAAGCTACGAAACACTGCTCTTTGTCCAGCAGACTCTGCGGCTGGGTCGACAGCAATGCCAATGTCAAATACCCTTTAAAGGTTCATTCGTGGATAGAGAATTTGATTTCACAGTGAGAAAAAAAAGAATTTTTTGTAACAGTTTAGAACATAACTAATTAAGAAACAAGGTCAAATTCAAATCTTCGGCACTGAAAGGAGTAAAACAAACACACGTCTGTGTATTTTTAAATATTTCACAGGGAGACAGACAGAATACATCCCTACAGAAAAAGATCTTCAGGATTCAAAATACAGTTATTCCTTTAAAAAGGCGCTTGAAAGACAACTGCTTTGAGCCATAAATCCAACAATAAGAGTGACCACCAGGCAGTTTAGCGGCAGTCTTCACTGTCCCTGCTCTCAACGTGTGTGGCAGAGAGACGCGTAAGTTTATCCCTTTGTTTGATGTAAAAAAGAGATGGAGAGAGAATTAGGAGTCAACGTGTTTTAAGTTTTGTTTTAAGTTTCAGGGAAAAAAAACACTCCAAGGGAAGAGATGAAGCGCCGCACTGAGGTTCTGGGGCCCGGGCCAGCTGGGTGAGCATCAGACGCGCGGGTCAAAACCGGAGCCATGACAATCGCTGCTGTACCAACTGAACCCTGTCCCCACACAGTCAAAGCAGCTCACGGAGCAAGGAGAAATCCACCCCCAGAAGGACCTTTAACACTGATCCCATGGCATCTGGCTGGCTAGGCTGCTCCTGCCCTGGGCCAGCAGGGGACAGGAAGGGCGGGAAGGCGCGGGCTCATTCCCGGCCCCCCCACGCCCCCAGCAAAGTCAGAGACAGGACCCGGCCCACTGCTGCGGAAACGGGCCAGGCACATTTCTCCGGCACTGACATCAGAGACCGTGGAGGAAACATCTTATCTCGGCCTTAGGACTCACTCAGAAATGACAACAGAAACCAAACACGAGCTGGCCCGCACGTGATGTGAGCCCTGCGCTTACTGACGCCGAGTAAACTGTCGTCCAGGGAGCACAAGCCCCGGGAAGACTCCTGCCTTCACTGCAGCTGAGAGCAAGAGCCCTGCCTCCACGCGGGAATTACGGGGGACACTCCTCTCTGCTACCACCCTGTGCACCTCGCCTTGCGCCCCCACCCCCTCCCACACGCATCTGGGAGCCACAGGGCCTCGTGAGGAAACGGTACCCAGCAACTGGGAGAAACGCTAGGCATTTGCAAAGAACTTACTCTCCTGCAAGTAGACCTGTTCATTCTGCAGAAGTGGTCAGTGAAGTAAAAGGCTGTTGTGCTGTCCTAATTAAATCAGCACTTAGCTTCCAAAGATACAATTCATTAGTTTCAACAAGGGAATAAAAATTAAGTCACAAAGCAAACCAACAGCTGGGCGGGGTGAGGCACGTTCTTAACGTGGTTAGGTGGCAAGTTCCTTGCTCTCCCACGACACAGGTATTTCATCTCTCCATTTCTGACAGAAGAGTTGAAACAGGACAGACAAAAGCACACTGCTGCCCTTGCAAAGATAAGTTTATGAAAACTGGTAAGAGCAGCTGGTTTTAAAGTTCAATAATTATCTGCAAAGGCGGAAATATCTACTTTCACTCAAATTCGTCCTTCCACACTAGATGGTTGACCTATGGCAACACAGAGATTTGGTTGTTTGTTTTCATAGTAAATTTAACAATTGACCTCCACGCATTCAAAGCTGGAACGAGTAATAATACTAAATAAAAATTTAATGAAGCAAATCTAGATTATGATCCAAAAGCAAGAAGATAATTGCACAGCTCACAAAAATCAATCTCTTTACCAGATACAATTAACCCCCTGACTCTCATGTACACCCGAAGAGTGAGACAACCTCAGCAACTGTAGACTTAAGCTGCTGAAAATTAAGAAATGATACACTGGCCAGAAGTAACAGTGGAAGGCAAAGTTGATCCTTACCTGATAAAGCTTTATGATGTGAGGGTGATTCAGAAGCTTCATGATCTGAACCTCACGATATATCTTCTCCAAATTGCTTGAATCTAATCGTGTTTTGTCAATTATTTTTATTGCAACCTACAAATGTTTTAAAGGTAAAGCATATTTTGTTTTAAAAACAAACCCTCTCACTTAAGCTAGTTACACCTTTCATTTTTTTGCAGGTTAATTTCTAAAACACTTTATGTCCCCAAAGGTCACAAAAAGTTAGGGAGAAAAATAACCAAAACAAGCACTAATATTACTGAAAAAGTCAAAGTTAAATAAATGTCTTAAGTCTTTGCAGGCTCCCTTCACAGGGTTCCAGCTCTGGACACCAGAGCACAGCACTCCAGCGTTACCTGGTCATTATCCTCTTTGCTGGCCCCCAACATTTGTAAAAACTATGCCTAATCATAATACGAAGCATTTTTTCCCCTTTACCAAACTAAAAATGGTCAGCGTTTAGACCTTAGTACGACAGACCCCACAGGCAGGGGTCCCACCGGCTTCCCCCACTGGGAGGTCCACCCCGGGGGTCCCGCCACCAGACGCACCTGGGTTTTGGTGACTCGATGCCGGGCCAGCTTGACCACCGCGAAATTGCCCTTGCCCAGGGTCCGCTCGATGTCGTAAAAGCCCACCCGGAGGGGCTTGTGCTGGCCGTGGCCCGAGCCCGCGGGGGCCGCGCTCAACTCGGACATGATCACCATGGCTCCGGGCCGCACCTGCGGGCCGGGGAGCGCGCTCAGGGCCGGGCCGGGCCAACCCGCCCCCGCCGGCGATCTGCTCCGCCGCGACCCCCGATCCCGGCGGCCCCGCGGGGCCTGCACCCCGCTCCACGCCCGCCTCCCGGGGTCGGCTGCCCTCCGGCTCCCGGTCCCCAGCCCCACGGGGCGCGCTGACCCGCCTACCGAAGGCCGCTCGACCCCGAACCCCGGGCGCCCGCCCCACAACAAAGGGGAGCCCGGCGGCGGCGCCCGGCCCGCGACCCCCGCGCGCGCACCTGCGGGGCCGCCGAGCCCGCAGCCCCGAGCCCCGCGGCCGCCCGCCGCCCGCTCGCCCGGCCGCGCCGCTCCTCACCTCCGCCGCCCTCTGAGCGCCGAGGCTGGAACGCCGCTCGCCCCGCGGGCCCCGCCGCCCGCTCGGCCGCTCGCGCTGCCCGGCCCCCCGCTGCTCCGCCGCCCGCCGCCCGGGCCGCGCCGCATGTCAGTTCTGAGCCCCGCGCCGCGCTCTCCGGCCGCACGCGCCGCCCGCCCCGCCCGCGGCCCCGCCCCGGCCCGCCCGGTCCCGCCCCAGACACGCCTACACACGCGGCCCCGCCCACGGCGGCCCCGCCCACGCCGCCGCCGCCGCCGGATTGATACATCCCCATTGACGTAGTTTTGACGCCAGAGCGACGCGCGGCCGAGTGCCAGGCGGAGGGAGAGCGGGAGATCGGGCCGTTGCCAAGAGACTGGCGACTCTGACGCGCGAGCTGATGAGGCCGTCGCCATGGCGACCGCGGGGCGGTGACGTCAGGGGCGCCGGCCGCCCGAGGCCCGCCCGCCGGCGCCCGCGTTCCCGCCGGCGCGCGCCCCCTACCGGACGCCGCGGGCGCTGCGGACGACTTAACCCTTGCGTCCCCGGGCACGGGCTTCCCTCCTGCACGCGCGCGTGGCCGCCTTGGCGCCTGTCCGCCTCTTCCCGCACCCTCCCAACAGGCTTGGTTGTAGCGCGGTTCCGAAACCCGCAGAAGTGCAGCGCAGCTGCGGCTGCGTTCTTTTTGGAGGGTCCCCATTATCAAGGTCCTGGTCTCATGCAGTTTCCGTCGGCCTTGGAGCCTCTGTTAGGGGAGTATCAGGTGGGGCTCCGGAGCCCTCAGCAGAACAGGGCCATGCGGGGTGCAGGTGACCGCAAGCCAGCTCCCCCGTCCTAGAGAGGAGCCGCCAACCACCAGGGACCCTCCGAGAGCACGGCACTGCGCACGTCGAGGACCTGGGCAGACCACCTTTGATCACTCGTGCTCTGTACGAATCTCAGTTGTCTAGTAAGTTAGGTACGTAAACACAGGTAGCCTGGTCAGCACCTGTGTAACCTGCCCCCCCCCGCGTCAGAGGGGCGCGGGGGCTGCGCAGCTGCTGCGAGCCCCCACGGCTGGGCGGGCTGTTTCCTCTGCCCTCGCAGCCTTGCGATGCCCCACCCAAGGTGGGCCGACAGAGCGGTCCGGCCCGCGCTGCCCATTCTCCATCAGGCCTGCAGGTCGGGAGCCAGCTGATGGCTGGAAGCAGTTCTGAGCCGTTTTTAAGGGAACCCACTTTAATGAAGGAACCCAGAAGGATGGAGAGAGGGAAAAGGCCCAGTGGGCTGATTTCTGGAATGGCTGGAGGTCTAGGTGGAAATGACCTCCACTCACTGAGGTCCTCCGGGACGAGAGTTTTGGGAAACCCAGTTAACAACACCTCAAGAAAGGTCCTTTGACTAGGGTCCGTTCAGATGCTCTCTATGCAGACAACGAAAGGGCTGTGTCCCTTGGAGGGGTGGTCGGTCCCTTCCCAGAGGGCCAACAGGCGGTATCAGCAGTGGGCGAGGACATCACCCCCTGGCGAGACTGGACCCTGCAGGTGCGGTGGCCTGGTTAATTTGTCTGCCTCCTGGCTTTCCCCAGGGCTGCAGCACAGCAGTCGGGCGGGGACCTGTGTCCTTCAGGACCGAGGGCCTGCAGCCTGGTCTCCACTTAGCAGAAGGGGAGAGGATGAAGAGGGCAGCGAGGGGCAATTTCCCTCGGTATCACTGCTGACCTCACAGACCTTTACGCCTCACCAGAAAATAAAACATCTTCTAAGGGAAGGCCTAGGGTATAACGGATGGTGTTTCTTTAACATTAGGAAGGCAGCACTTTGGGATTTAAATTGTGTCCGGCCCACAATCATTTTTCCTTCCGTTGAATTCAAATATCACTTTAAGCGAAATGGATAGAGCTGAGAACCCTTCCTGGGAGGCTTCCGTGCGCGGGCAGCTGTCTGGCGAGGGCACCGGGCTGGAACTCGGACGATCCGGTGTCAGATTGCAGGCCTGCAAACAGGCCCCGTCACCCCCTCCCTGGGCAGGTGTCGGTGGATTTAGCCTGTTTTGAGAGGCCTCTCGGGGGCACTGATGGCCTCAGGGGTTTCCTTAGTCTTTCGAAAGCGCCCTCATGTGCTGTCCCAGGCTCACCTGCAGAGAATTTGGGGGATGTTTTTACTTCCTTCCAACTGAGGAGTTTGCAACCACTTTCCTCCCCTTCTAGGGGTCCCGGCACCCCACTAATCTCTTCCTAGGAGAATGAAGAACCAGGGACTGGAATGCACTCGCCTGCTGTCCCTCATTTTGAGACTTAAACACTGCTCAGGCTTACCCAGGGGACATCCAGCACCCCCGCTCCTCCACCAGCCCCCTCAGCGCCTCCCCAGATCTAGCCCAAGTCTTTGGAAATGTCATAGATGTTTGCAAACACCTGGGTGGCTGCTTGGAAACGTTTTGTCAGCACTGAATAAAAACTGCAGCCAAGGGCCAAAACCGCCTTCCCAGAGAAGGGCCCTGGATCCAGGCTCACTTGACCCCGATCCCAGCCTTTCCTGGACATCCTACCATCTGAGCAGCCCTGCATGGGCTGTGACCATCCCCCAGCCCCTTGGGTGGGGACCCTGCCCTTCAGAAGATGCAGGCAGAGCAGAGGAAAGGGCTGTCATCTCCCGCCGTGGGGTTCCTCCCGGCACCCCCGTGGATGTGTCTCTGATGAACCTCTGTTTCTGAGCACCTTTGGTTGTTTGTATCCTCAGCCCCTGAAGGCTGTGCTTCCTTCCAGAATCCTTGGTTTCTTTTCCAGTTTCTCATCTTCCATGCTTCGTTCATGTTCGAGGAAAAGAAAATACAACGCATGTGCGTCTGCAGGCGCGAACAGCCTGCTCGAGGAGCTCTACAGCGAGCGCAGTGCAAGGCGCTCTCAAAGCCTGCAGGACTGGGGTGTTTCGGTGTGTATATCCTTGCAGAGTCAGGGGAAACAGTAAGGCAGATGTCTTCTCCATTCGGAATTTCTTCAGCCTGTCTTCTCACTGCCATGTTTCTGGAATTCATCTCCCCGTTTCTAGATCTTCAGCCTGGAGACCAGCCACAGGAAGTGGTCTCTTCAGCACTCACACGTTCCTGGCTAGGCACCCAAGGCCCTGAGCACAAGCACATCATAAAATCCTCAGAATACATGAATAAACACAGAGAACAAGGCTTCGAGGCAGCAATTACACAAGGCAGGGTCCTCAGTGTCCTAACCTGCTCCCCTCCGTGACTAAAGATGGGGGGACAGCAGCGCCCCTCTCCAGATGGCTTTCACCTGGCCACCAAGAGCAAGATGAGGCGGTTTCCTTTCTTGATAGCCTCCTGCTCGGTCCCCAAGGCCCTCTGTGTCCTCCTGGCTTTGGTTCATTTGGTTTTGTGTGGTTTATTGGAGGCATCAGCCCGATAACTTCAGGTATCAGAAAGTAAGACCGGCCACCAGCAGCGTCCCAGGGACTCAGGGGCGGCCCTGGTCCCTTCTGCTGCCTGCTGTGTTTGCAGAGTGTGACACGGGCTAATAGACATGTGTGCACTGCATCTGGAAGTTATAGCCCCTGGCCTGGGGTCCAGAAAGTGGGAAAAAAGCCCAGCTCTCCACAGGCCAACTCAGGAGCTCCTCCGACGGCACCGCCTCCCACGCCACGGCTCCTGTGGGATGCGTTTTCTCCGTGACTGCTGGGGGGATGGCCATGTTCCTCTGTCCAGACCCTCCACAGGCTGGGAGAGAGGGGATCCCTGGTCCTGGGGGTGTTGGGCTGGGAGTGGGGGCCCCGGGGGGTCTGAAGAGCCAGCCTTGGGACAGTCAGGGCAGATTTCCAAACACTGGGTTTCACACACACCAGGAGCTTCCCATTCATGGACCAGCTGGCCCCGGAACCCCAAGTTCTAGGCTGTCTCTCCCCACCTCTGTTCCAGTCACCAGTGAAGAAGCAGGTGTGGCTAAGGGGTGGCCGTGGCCGACAGTGCACCTGAGGACCCGACAGATCTGAGAGGGTCTGTCTCCCTGACCCGCATTCTGAAGACAGTTTTCTTAAGGAAGCTGGAGATGGGGCCACGGGAGGGCGAGGTGAGCGGCAGTGTCTCAGCGAGGACCCAGGTAGAGGCATCACGCTTACCAGGGGGCTCGCTGAGAAAAGCAATGTCAGAATTCCTGGCAGGGGTGGTCAGGTGTCCTGGCGGCACCCGCGGATTAAACCGCTGTCCTCAGGTGGCGGGAAACAGCATCGGGAAACCCAAGGTTTTCCATCGTTTTCCCAGCGGCATCGGGCAGTCAGGGAGAAGAGCCCTGAGGCCTCCGCTCTGCGGAGGGAAGGCCCCAGGCGCTATGGCCTCGGGCTCCCGGGACGGCGGCCAGGAGCCCGGTGGGGCCGGGGCATGGGCTTTCTGCCGGGGCCGCACAGAGCACCCCAGTTCCTTCTGGGAGATGTGAGACATCTGAGGGGTGTTCTCATCTGATCATGTCCAGGGCGTCCATGGGCATCGAGCATGGTGTCCTGTCCTCGTGTTACTCTTCGCTCTTTCCAAAAACGTGTGCATTTCTACTCTTTGCAAGACCAAGGCACTTCGTGAGCATGGGTGAGTGTCGTGACAGGCAGATGGGCCAGCAGGGACCGTGGGAAGGGAGGGGGCAGGTCAGAGAGAGGCGAGACTGCCTGGCCAGAGCCGAGGAAGTCACCCAGCAGTGTCCACACAGGCTCGTGAAGCACCTACTGTGTGCACGCACTGTCTGGGGCTGTGAGCACAGTGGGAGGGGAACAGACAAGATGCCATCTCGCGAGAGGCATCACGCAGTTAAGCAGACAGACCATAAAGACAGGGTGATGGCGGGTAAGATGCTTTCAGAAGGCAGCAACTGAGAGGAAGAAAATGAATCAGCGTGATGGACGGTGTGGCTTGGCAGGGAAAGCGGCCTTCCACGGGGGCTGCTCCCGTTTCCTCCGGAGGGAAGGCAGAGGGGGTGCACACAGGGCCAGGGGCGGGGGGATGGGGCCGGGGGTGCTGGAGGGCCAGCCGAGGTAGGAGAAGAGGAGAAGGGAGAGCCAGACCAGCTCCGAGCGGACAGGCAAAGCAGTGGGAGCTCTGGGCACCAGCTAAGGTCCGTTCACAAAGGCTTGCCCAAATGGTCGTGTGATTTTTCTCTGTGGTGCTTGGACGAGGACGGGTAAGTGGGTATCTGGGCCTAACCGGGGTTGGGGCATTGCCAGGCAAGGATGCTAATGGGGAAGGAGGTGAAGATGAAGGGGAAGGAGTTTGGGGTGATGCCTGGCAGTGGGCACAGTCTGAAGTGTGGCTTCCAGGCTGGGGAGGAGGGAGCGAGGACAGGAAGCGGGGCTGAGGGTCCGTGGTGAGAGGCCCCAGCGGCGATGAAAGCTGAAGCGGTTTGCCCAGCCCAGACTTGGGGAGGAAGTAAAGGATCCCCTGTTCCGGGAGCAGGTTCTGGGGTGACCCGAGGGAGGGACGGACAGTGACAGAAAGGCCAGACCCCAGCTCCCCCTGTGGCTTCTAGACAGATCCCGGTCAATTTCATGAGATGAGTGGGAACCAGATAAATGCTCCCGAGCAGACTGGTGTTTTCTTATAAAGCACTTTGTCTTTCCTGAATATAAAAATCAATAGAAAATATAAAAATACTTAAAGATGAAACCAAGCGGCACTGACAGTTTGACGCTTTCCTCCTAGTCTTATAAGTAGTGTTGAGACCTTTCGGTGTGTGACGTGCATTCATTCTGCCTTGGCCACACGCCCTGTAAAGGAAGCATCCTGCCAGGACATTAACCCGTCATCAGAATCCTGCCCGGAATCCCGCGATGAAAGTGGCTGTGCATCCTGTGTTTAACCCCTCGTCGTCCTCCTCCCCGTGCTGACAGCCTGGCCCCTCTGACCAGCCTTTCCTCCCATGTCCTCTGGGAGACCTTGCCTGGGGATGATGTGGCCGTGACAGGCACCCAGGGTCAAGGTGGGACGCCCGGCCCAGCCTGCTCAGGACGGCACAGCCCCAGGGAGGAAGTGGGCCCTGGAAGCCAAGAGTGGAATCTCAGAAGCCCAGGGGCTCCCAGGCAGCCTGGGGACCTGCAGGCTCAGGCCAGCTCAGCAGGGTTTGGGGGCCTTGGAGGACGGGGAGTCCTCGTCCCCCAGTTGCCAAGGTGACACAGAAGCCTCTGACTGCCTGGGGGGACCCTCACTTGGCTCCCTCTGCGCTCAGCGTCCAGCTTTTCCGGTGCAGCTTGCAAAGGTGTTTTCATTCTTTCTGACCTAGTTTCTGTGGGTTTTGGTATTGTTGTGTTGTTTGTTTAGAAAGAAAACACACCAGCTTACGTCACAAAGAGGCAGAGACGTCATTGGCACCAACTAATACAAATGACCATAAACTCACCCCCAGGCCGAGCGCCCGCCATGACACCTGACAGGTGCAGTGTGGCTACTGACAAGCCGAGGGCACGCGGAGGACGTGGACACAGTGGGACGAGGCCCCGTGGCATTAGCACACCTCTGTCAAGCCCAGATCCCCACGGCGGTTCCTGCTAAACCAGAGAGAACAGAAGTCTGGTGGGAAAATCACACTTGCTGTGTATGACACAGCTCGGTCCAAAACCACTTGGAACAGGCGAGAGATTTAAGCTAGTCAGAACCTCTCAGGGTGCCCGGACCAGGAAGAAGGTCCAGCCAACCCAGCCCAGGGTCAGGAATCTCTGGGTCACCTCAAGGCCAGGAAGGAGGTTTCCAGAACCTTCTCTTCACAAATAAACCACAGACCAGAAATCAGCAGGCACCACCAAAGTGGAACCACTGAAATCTCAGATCCCCAGACCAGCTGGGTTTGCTTCTGTTTTCTCAGAGCAGCCGCGCAGGTGCGTGAGGACGCCGTGCGCCACCTTCTGAGTCACTAGCCACCTGGACACTGTCAGCCCACTTCAGCGCTGGTTCCCACTAGACAAAGGATGGACTCCCAGGCTCTCTCAGGGAAGGCCCACCCTCCGCCCATGCCTGCAAATAGATGCAAAATCCTGGGCTGACTTGGGAACACTAGTTGAAAGACCCCCTTGCCTCACGGCCCCGGGGCCCTCGGAGCAGACTCCAGGACTGGGGGCCAGTCGGGGTCACGGCATCAGGGCAGCGGGCCAGCTGGGCTTCGTGGACTCTGACGCCCGCTGGCGCCCAGCTCCCACTGTCCCCCTGCGCAACCCAGGTGGCAGCAGCCCGCCAGGGCCTCGGTCTCTTTACCCATGGTGTGTAGTCCCTGCACCCTCAGCTGGCTGTGAGGAGTGCACCAGGGGGCTTTTGAGAAACCCCCAGTGCCAAGAAGGCTCACACATAGAGACGCCATCGAGGGGCTGTCAGGGAGAGGAGGGTGAGGAAGAGACAAGCGTGGGTCTGGGAGAGGTTATTCCAGAAGGTTCAGCTGAGCAGGGCAGAGACACAGGGCTGTCACGCAGCTGGGCTGGGGGCGAGCGGAGCATGAACGGAAGTGTGCAAGTTGAGGTATCTTCTGGTTTGCCCCCTGAACTAAATTCAGCCTGACAATGCCTGCTCCCCGTCTCCTCGCCCCAGGAGTGCCCTCCTCTGGGCCTGTCATAGAGAATGCCACGTGCTGTCCTGTGAGGCAGGTGTCTCTGCACAGGGACTGGCTGTCACACTGCCCTCCTCCCCACTCAGTCCCCTCCAGCCTTCCCTGTGGCTGCCCTGGGGTCCTGGACCCCAGGGCCTATGCGAGGGTGCTGCTCCTCCTGGCACGAGCCAGCGTCTTCCCCGAGTGGTACCCAGGGATGGACCTCCAGCATCCTCCAGGCATGGGCGCAATTAAAACAAGTCCTTTCTGGGTCAGATGATCTCCACCATCTGCTCCTAAAGCCAGATAAAAGAAGGAGAGAATGGGAGAGTAAGGAGACATTCAGGCCCCAGAAACAGAAGTCCTCTTTTGGGGGTTCATACAGGCTGCAGAACGGGGGCTCCACAGCTCTCAAGACGTCCTTCTCTCAGTCACTGGAGGGAGGTGCCGGCTGCCCCGTGGCCCATAGACTAAAGGGTGGGTGGCCAGACTGGGCCATTCAGACCAACAGAGCTCACCTTGCAGGGAGGGGCCGTACCGCGCTCCACCTGTCCAGCGCCAGTCTGAGGATGCCTTCCGGGTCAGGGGCCAACAGGGCCGAGGGTCAGGCTGGAGGTCGGGCTTTGACTCAGGTTCACTTGCTCCTATTTAGACGACACCTGTAATGCGTGGTCACGTTCCTGTGCAGCAGCCGAATGGTACAGAGGCCCAAAGCCCTCCCTCCAGCCTCCCCTCCCTCCCTAGACAGCCTGCTCCTCTCGGAGGAGTGCCGGCTCAGACACCTTAGGGCGGACGGAGTGTGTGTGGTGTGTCTCTGTGCTGTGTGTGTGTCTGTGTGTCTGGGTGGGTGTGGGAGGTACGTGTGCTCACGCTGGGCTCCCTGTCCCCTGTGCTGCCCGGTGGACCTCACAGTGCGACCTGGGAGAGGCCGCCAACCCCGGCTTTTCTTCCGCCCCCGTCCCGACCTGCAGGTGACCTAGACCAGGTCAGCAGGCTCTGCGTCTGGGGATTCCCCTCTGCGTAATTGTCTCCCGGCTCAAACATTCACCGATCAGGGAATAAGCAGGGGGAAGAAGAAACGCACCAGTGGGGGAGGAGCGGGGGCTGGTCCCCAGACCCCCCAGGGTCGCAGCGATCAGAGCCCAGGGTGGCCAGGCACCAGGTTCTCACCTGGAAGCATCAGCTCGCTGGGGCTTTGCTACCAAATCTAAGCGGCTCTGTTTCTTGAAACGTGCGCGAGTTTCCTGACCTCTGTCGGGCGCTGTTATCTCGTGTTGGGTTTCCAAAGAACGTTTCTTCTATATTAATTTCAATTGAAGGTGCACATTGAGTGATCTGGAATTTGAAAACATTTTTTGGATAAAATTGAATAGATGACTATTATAAGAAGTACACATGAGAATAAGACTAAAGGAAGTAACAAACACTAAAGTTAAAGTCACCCGTATTCCTACCACCCAGAAGTCACCACTATTAGTATTTTGGTGTATTTTCTTCTAGTTAGATGAATATATGTTGTAGATCTTTTAAAAACAAGTTTGGATTATACCCTACACGAGCAATTTTATATCCTGTTCTTTTTTTATAGAGAATTTCCTTGGATCATGTATTATTTAAAGACGTATTTTAACATCTAATATTCCTTTATATCTAGTATTTATTTGATATTTCCATTTATCTAACATTTCTCCTATTTTCAGACACATTGTTTTTACATACTATTATAAACAACGTTCGTGTGAGCCTCTTCTCCAAATTTGTTACTTCCTATATGAAATGTTTCCTCAGGATCAAGCCTTAAAAACAGAATGACCAAGTTAAAGAAGATAGATCCTCTCAAAGGCTTGGGTACACGTTGTCCAGCCACTGGGACTCCCCTGACTTCGAACCTTCCCAACATGC
Source organism: Vicugna pacos (assembly GCF_048564905.1). Lineage (NCBI taxonomy): Eukaryota > Metazoa > Chordata > Mammalia > Artiodactyla > Camelidae > Vicugna > Vicugna pacos. Next base: position 122,321,791 of record NC_132987.1, read on the forward strand.
AAGAATTTTTGTTTAAAAAGCAGTTTGCTCATTCTGAAGCGAAACAGTATCCGCATCAGCGTCCTAGCGCCACTGTGAGAACGTCTCACGATCTGCGTGGCTTCAGACAACAGCAAGTCCCTCGCCCACAGTTCTGGGGGCCAGGAGGCTGAGATCACTCTGCGGGCAGGGCCGGGCTCCCTCCTGAGGCTTCGGGGAGGGCCTGCCTGCCCCTCCCAGCTGCTGTCCATCCCTCAGCGCTTGTCAGCCCTGGGCCTGGAGACCCACCGCTCCCATCGGGCCTCCGCCGTCACGTGACCACCTTTCCCCGGGACTCTCTTCCTACAAGGACACCAATCACATTGCACCAGGGGCCCAGCTCCTCTAGCTGGCCTCACCTCAACTAATTACACCCGTGACGGCCCCGTTTCCAAATAAGGTCGCAGTCTTGGGTGATGAGGATGAGGCCTCGAGCATACCTCCTGAGGGGCGCACATTCAACCCACAACCGTGCGCATTCACTTTAATGTCTCGTTCTTGAATGTCCTCACTCGGAATGATTCTGTTTTCATGTTTACTGGCCATTCGTATTTCTTCTATTTTCTGTTGGGGGTGTCTCGGCCCAGCTTCCGCTGGTTGTGAAGGACAGAAGTGCAACTAACTCAAACTGCTTTAAGCTAAAAGAGACAGCCCGTGGTTGACACGGGGGAAGGGCCCGGGGCGCGCTGGGGCTCCGGCTGGGCTGGGTCCTGCTCCTGGAATGACGTTTCTCTGTTCTCCTCCGTCTTCTCCCGGCTCCTCAGCTCCGCCGCCCACTGTGCCTTTGTTCTGATGAACTGCTAGCATCTTACCAGTTTAACAGCCCCCCAGGAAAGCATGACATTTCCCCCTAGTTCCAGCCAGGGACCCAAGGAGACCTTTCGCTAATCAGGTGCACATCACACGTCCGACCTCTAGAAGTAAAAGTAGAGGTCAGGCCGTCAAGTCTCGTGGGCTCGGGGCGTTGGGGGTTGGGGACTGCTGGCAGCTGTCACCAGATGGAGGAGACACAGTGTTGGGGAACACACGGCGGGCTGGTGACGTGGGTTCGTAACGTTTACCAGAAACCAAAAGAAATGTAAGAACAAAGGAAAGGTGTTAATAGCGCACCGCAGCAGGCAGCGGCGGGTCGCAGAGACGAGAGGTGCTTGTGTGAGCCCCGGCTGCGAACGCGCAGGGTCTTTTGTTGAGGAAGGGGCTGTGCACACAATGGCATGGGGGAGCAGAGCTTTGACGGGCTGTGAGGGAAGGGGCTTTGGCGTGTGGAGGGCAGTGGGATTTATGGCTCTGATGAGGAGGCGGCCTGAGCTGCAGTGAAGTTAGTCATTTCCCAAAGCCGGTAGTTTTGCTAAAGCAAACCCCCATTAGGATCTTCTCTTCCGGAGAGGAGCGGGCGAGGCCGAGCGTTAGACTTTGGGAGGGGGTGTCGCAGGGCCCCAGCAGGCGCTGTCGGCACTGCACACAGAACCCCTTGGGGTGGGCAACATCAAAAGACGCCCCCTGGCAGCGGGAACCTTCTTATTTCTCCCGAGAAGTCTTTATATGACGAGGACGTTAGTCCTTTCCCTCTTTCTGACACATTTTTTTTATGTTGATCTTGGTGGGTTTGTTCCCTGGAGGCCAGATGCTGCCTTTTGGGTTGTGTCACTGCTGTGGCCCCTGCTCTGTGGAATCACTGTGCAATAATGTCACGTCAGATGTTCTAGTCGGGCCACATTCTCTGGGCAGATGAGGAAAAGGCCGTGGCTGGTACTTCAGTATGCGAATTGGCGTTGGAGAGCTTATCTTCGCTCGTAACAGCGTCACAGGCGAATGCTACAGCCAAGCGACTGTCGTGGCACCTAAGGAAAGAAGGACCACGCCCAGAAGAGTGACTGCGGTTGTGCGATAAGACACAAAGGCCGCGGCCCTCTCTCAGTCTCAAAAGTGTGATAAGGAGTGTGACTTTGAGCTTGTTCACCTGTGATCAGGTTATGGACACAGGCCCCCAGGCCAGGACCCTGATCCTCCCAAGGGGCTGCGCTGGGCGGGGCCCCAGGTCCAGCTCCGTGGCACCCCCGCCCCGGGAGGGGCCCCAGACTCCAGCCTCGGCCTCGTGCTCCCCTCCCCGGCCCTGTCTCCCCTCCCTGCTCCTTTCCAAGGGGTAGACCCTAAAGCAGGGCAGGGTGTCCCTGTTAGCACCGCTTTTCCCCCGTCACTGTCGGGGCCCTAGGTCGTGCTGTTATGTTTAAATCCCAGGCTGGACAGCTGTGGGCCCAGGGAGGACACAGCTGGTGGGAAGGAGTGAACTGGGGCGGGGTCTGCAGCAGGGACAGCAGTGAGGGCCGTGGGATGGTCACAGAGGCACTGTACCCCCAGCCCAGGGGAGGCGTCTCTGGAGAGCATGTAGGGTCCCCAAGGGCCACCCCTCAGTGTGCAGGCCAGGTCTGGCTGCTGGGGCCGAGCCTGTCGCCATCACAGCCCCCTGCCCAGGGCTGACAGAGCAGCACGAGGGAAGCGACTTGGAGGGGCCGTGGGGGTGGGGGGAGGGGACAGGGCATGCACGACAGGGAAAGGGCCACGTGAGAAGATGGGAGCACCCCCCCAAAAGCAGGCATTGTGTCAGCCAGGGTCCCCAGAGAACAGACCCAGCAGCTCGGGAGGTGGGCAGGTAGGCAGACAGACAGACCCGCTGTGAGGAACTGGCTTCCCTCCGCAGGCTGGGGACCAGGACAGCCAGTGGTGTCATTCAGTATGAGTGTGAAGGCCCAAGAACCAGGAGGGCCATGCTCCGAGTCGCAGTCTGAGTCCGAGGGCAGCGGGTGAGACGCCCCAGCTCAGCAGTCGGGCAAAGGGCCACAGCCCCCTTTCTCCGTCTCAGGCAGGGGACCTCTGACCAGAGGACTCTGCACAGGTTCTTTCTGTGTCACCCCTCCCGGGGCTGACAGGCCTTCTCTCCAAGCTCCCAGGGCCTTAGACAGAGGAGTGAGCTTGGCCACAGTCGAAGGCAGCCCAGGGCCAGCTCCCCAGGTGGGGCAGGGGCCACGGAGCAGGGGCAGGGCCAGGAGAAAGGGGGTCACGTAGAGGCTGGCCGCCACACACACACATGTCCCTCTAGGGCTGCTTAGGGGATCACCAGTTTCCTGGGGAGCAACACAGGAGAGGGCGGGGCTCAGTGTTGACAGGGAGTGGCTCACCCCTGCCGTGGGGTTTGCCCTGGGACCTGCACCCCAAGGAGGGAGCGGGTTGAGCGTCACAGAGCAGCAATGCACAGCCCCTGTGTTTGAGACCTGGGGACAATCCTGCCTTCCTGTAATTCTGTGGGATTCAGTACATGTGATTTAATTTTCTTCCTTTATAGACTTTTCAGATAACTTCACAAATCAGAAAAATGCTTGCGGTTGTTCATGGTCATTCTAGTCAGTCTCACCCCCAGCGCACACTCACGCTCTGTCCCACCCATGCTCACACACACCCCTACACACTCGTTCATGCACGCACCCCCACCCCCGCACAGCCCCTTGCACAGCCACCTGGCACGCCCCCCGCCCGGACGTCACTTCTTGCTCCCCTTCCCCGCCGTCTCCCAGCCAGTGTGACAGAAGTCCTGCCAGCAAACACTCAGCTGAGCCCTGTGCAGACACTCCTGTCGCAATTCACACAGGAGGCCGCCTCTCTGGCCTGCAGGGCGTGCTTCCTGCCAGGAAGCCTGAGGGCCTGGGGCCCATCAGGGCAAGGTCCGCCAACTTACCAGCCATCGGCTGGTTGGCGCAGCCACACAGTCGTCTGGCTGCAGGAAGGGGCTGGGCCTGGCCCCCCGCAGGGTGGGGGTCTTGACCTTGCGGGTCCAGAAGAGACATCAAGGAGAAAAGCGAGCAGCCCAGGTGTCCAGAGACACCCCCACATCACCCACGGGATGTGAGCGCCCGGGAGGGAGGCGCTGGCAGCCTTAGCAGGCAGGCCAAGCCCAGGGAGAGGGTGTGAGGGGTCCCAACTCGAGGTGGGAGGAGAAATGGAGCCGGGGAGAAGGTGGTCCAGGTGAAAGGAGGGGCCGGCCGGGCCGGGACCCCCTGTCCTGCCCGCCACGACGGTGGGCTCTGAAGGAGTCTGAGAAAGAGCTTCGACCTGACCGACTCCCTGGACCCAACTGAGTGTCTGCAGCACAAGCAGCGACTCACATAGCAAGCACCAGTTCCCCTTAAATGGACCCTAAAAATCATGGTCGGCCTAGCAGCCTCCACATAGTGTGTGCCTGCACTTTTCCTGGCACCGAGGGCCACGCGGGAGGCGACGGACTCAGAAGACAGTCTGCGAGAGAACCTGGAGCAAGGGCAGGGCGTCGGGGACCAGACACCCAGGGCCCTGGAGGCGGCGGCGGCGGCGGGTCCCCCAGCGGACACCCCTCTGTAGGGCACCCCCCAGGGCTGAGGCCCCATGGGTCCCAGCTCCTGCGTCTTTCGTCCAGGCTCCAGGCGACGACCACCCGCAGTCAGAGCTGGCGCTGCACCCCACGGCCCGCCATGATCTGTCACTGCAGCTGCAGGCCAGCCGGTCTGCAAGGGTCGCTGATTTCGTGCTCATTTCACACAGGGATGGGCCCATCTCTGACCTTGTCCCTGTCCTGGAGACACTCACCACGCCCTCCCAAATGCCAGCCTTGAACCTGAGTCAGAAAAGTTTGTCCCTGACTCCAGGGTGCTGGCTGGCAGGTGACGGCAGACAATGGGCTGCACCGTTCAACCCCTGCCTGAAGGTGTTCTCGGGCGTAGACACGCCTGCAACCCCAGGAGCAAAGTCCAGCTTCAGGGCTGGGAGCGGGTGGGTAAACACTGGCTTCCTCGCCCAGAGGCAGAGCTCAGAGGTGCGCCAGGTGTGCCCGCCACCACTCCCTGCCGGTCTTCCCTCCCGCTCCCACCCGCACCTCCTCACTGGGCTCCACCCAAACCCTTGCCTCAGGTCTGCCTTCGGGGAACTTGAGTTTGGCCCAAGGTTCTAGCTCGGAGCAAGGGCAGGGGCCAAGGGTGGGCGAGCGCAGAGTGGGGGCTGGTTCTCTGCTTCCCGGTTCAGGTGGCGGCGAGGACACGCCAGCAGGGAGGGCTTACTCAGAGCCTGGCAGGCGGAGGCAGGCGGAGCAGAGGCACAGTGAGTCCTTTATCCACAGACGTCGTCCCTGCGTCACAGCCAAGGCTCTGGCTGCCCGGGGACGTCACCCTCACCCTGCGCTTGCTCCTTTCCTTCCTCAGAGCTGAGCCCAAGGATCCCCTCCTTCCTTAGATGAGGTTGGAAATAACCTCAGCTCCAGCTCATGGCCGATCTAATCAGGGGCAGAGCCCAGGAGCCTATTAGCACGCTCCTGGTAATGACGTCACTCACCTGCAGTGGAAAGTGGCTCTGAACAGCCACAGCCTCAACCTTGTGGGAGCTCCATCAAGGGCGTCCCCGCCCCCGAGGCGCAGGCGCCCCGCCTGAGCCCCTGCCTGGGGCCGGCAGAGCGCACTGGGAAAATCCCGCCACGCGGGCTGGCACCCCCTCCACGTGACCCACCAGCCAGTGGCTTCCCAGGGGCCCACCTTCAGGAGCTGATGTATTTTAAATCCAAATTGAAACAAAATGCAAGCTACTGAGGAGCTATTTTCTTTTCATAGTGGTTCCCAAAAGGATTCTTAAGCTGAGGGATTTTGGTGGCGTTCCCAAGCTCAGCATAACTCAGCCCATCCTGCTGGATACGGTCCCTGACTGAAACTGGGGGTGACGCGCCGGACCCCGCCTCCCCCGAGTGCTGGGGGGATCACGTTCAAGGAGGGAAACCGTTGTAAACTGTTGTGAGCTGTGGTGGGTGTGTCAGTGTCCTGGGACAGCCGTGGTAAGTACACCAACCAGGTGGTTAAACAGCAGAAACCCATCTTCTCACAGTCCTGAGGACGGAAGCCTGAGATGCAGGCGTGGCAGGGCTGGTTCCTTCCGAGGCTCCGCTCCTGGGCGTGTGGACGGCGGTCTCCTCCCTGCGTCCCCGCCTGGTCGTCCCTGTGTGTGTGTCTGTGTCCTGCTTCTTATAAGGACACCTACCAGATCGTGTCAGGGCCCGCCCCCGTGACCTCGGCTAAGCTTAATCACCTCTTTAAGCACCATGTCTCCAAGGACAGCCACATTCTCTAGAGCTGGGGGTCGGGGCTCCAACACATGAATTTGGGGGTCACGTAGCCCACAACAACGACACGCAGGTGGGCTTTGATAGGACAGCTGCTGGAAATCTCCTCTGCTGTCAGCTTGAAAGTGGTGCATCCTGTTTTAAGTGAAAGGGAAGCATCAGCGTTGATCTTCAGGGCCGAGGCCATGCCGAACAGAGGACGAAGGCACACACAGAGCCCCCCAAGGTCCCCCAGGCTCTTGAGACAGGAAGACAGTGTCTCTGTTCTGGAAGCTCTTCCTCCTGCTCTTGAAAGTCTGTGTGATGAGCCGGCATGTCCGCAGAAGGCATCACTGGGGCGCAGGGCTGCTGGTGGCACAGGGTGGCCAGGTAGGGGGTAGCGGGGCAGGGCCCACACACTGCCCACCCCTGCGGCAGGTCTGGGGTCCCAGCCTCCTCCAGACCCCTGGCCTGCTTCCCTTGAGACCAGCTCTGTCTGCACAGAGGCGAGACAGTGCACCAAGTGCCACTGTGAGGGACGTGGGGCAGCATTCCTGGAAAGCCCTTCCAGGCGCCGTGCGGCGTGTGACCCGGGGTTTACTCTGCCTGTGTCAGTTCTCTCACTGATCGCCCGGCAGTCGGGGCCCACGTCCGCCAGGTCCCCCCAAGCTCAGTGGACTCTTTCCTTCAGTGCCATTTCCTGCCACAAATCTGAAAAGTGGCCAAGGTCCAACCAGGCAGGGCTTTGGCACAGAATGTTCTTTTCAACCTGGCCCTCTTGTACTGGGCTGCACAGGCCCAAGGTCTCCAGGCCTGGATCTGGCCACCGTCAGAAGGGGTGGCCTTGGGAAGCAGCCTGACGTGGCCCAGAGTGACCCAGGTGGCCCAGGTGGCTGAGGGTGGCCTAGTGTAACCCAGGTGGCCCTGGCCCAGAGGCTGCCCGCCTGCAGGCTCCGGCTGCTCTTCTCGCCCATCCTGGGCATCCCCTGACCTGTGAAGGACAAGTTCTTCCCAGTAGCAGTCGCCTTCTGATCTGCTGTGCTCCCTGCACCCGAGAATAACAAAACCTTTACTATAAAAACACTGCCTGCACGGGCCCGGAGACCTCCCACTCCAAGGGCAGACGTCCCCAGTGACTGACGGATTGACCTGTAAATGCTCCAGCCCTCTTGGCCCTGATGGGCACTGAGGTGTGAGCTGTGTCCCCAGGGTCCCCTGCAGGTGCCCATTGCTGGCTCCTCTACCCTGGGCCCCACTGCCCATCTCACCGTGGGGGAGGGGCTGCCACCGTGCAGCGGCGATGCAAAGCCAGGGCTCTGGAGGGGCCACCTCCTGTGTCCACAGAGAGGGTCCAGCCATGGCGTGGCTGCTTCTCAATACCTCTTGGGCCTGCCCATATCCATGGAGCCACTGCTGGGCACCCCTAGATAGTGCAGAGGGAAGAGGTGCCCCAGGACTGGCCCCTGGACCAGCGAGACCCAGGCAGCACCATTTGTGCCAGCGCGGCCCCCGGTGTGCTCACGGTCAGAACCTCAGTCCAGGTCGGGGCGCTGGTGTTTCTTCGTTGCCACCCTCTTCCAGTGCCCACATCCCCTCTTCACTTCCGTCCCAGCACATTCTGGTGGAGCTGTGCAGCCAAAGCTTCCGTTGTCTGTGATCCTGTAATCCCTCCGCGTTGCCTTCAGAATGTGCCGCCCCCGGACCAAGTGGGCCTGCCAGGCCCGAGAGTCCTCACCTGTTGTCCTCCTGCCCCTCCGCCCCCCGCAGCAGTGACTCAGCGTCACTAATCCCCACAGCTCTGTCCCAGACGACTCGGTCCTCTGCCTGCGCTGGAATCCAGCCCCGCGTCTCCCAATCTGCGTTGCTGTAACTGCTCCCCGCCCACCCCGCCGGCGGCTCTCCTCCTCCCTGACCTCCTGAGACCTCGGTGCCCTGGCCAGGGGCAAACTCTGTTGCCTCCAGGAATCCCCAGACTGAAGAGGATTCAGTCTCTCACCTCTCTGCCTGCCCCAGCTTGCTGGCCTCCAGCCACATTGCTCAACAGACACTTAGGGACCATCTCCCGGAATGTTCCCGAACAGAGAGGCAGGAAGGACCAATGGAACCTACCAGAGACCCCAGCCTCCGCTCAGCCAGGCGAGGCTGCTCCTGGGGGAGATGATCAACCCTCACCCCAGCCGCTCCCCCAGGGCATAATAAGGATGGACTGTCTCCTTTTCAGAAGAGCAGACCTGGGATGTCCCTTTCTAAGGGTTTTCCAAAATCCTCGGGAGCAAAGAGAGTCCTGCTGTGGAGCAGAGGGCTCGGGCAGGAGGGCCCGATTCCTAGGCAGAGTCACGGTGGGTCACAACGGCACACGCAGTGGACGCTGGGCCCCAGCAGAGAAGAGATCGTCCACTCCAACCAGGGCTGGTGGATGCTCGAGCAGACAGACGTCTGACGCCCAGACTCGGCCCTGCTCGCACCTCCCGGGACCCCCGAGCAGGACACAGCTCGCTGGGCTCCGTAGGCAGAGTGTGGTAGATTGCGTTTCCGGTCAGCAGGACTGACCGCAAAAGGGTGGCTGCTCTCTTGCTGGTCAGAGTCCCCAGGACTGAACCCCCGGCCCTGGCAAAGTCAGGAAACAGATGACCCTGACTGAGAGCCACACACCAGCCTTGCAGACCTGCTGCTGGGCACCCACTGTGCCCCCGCTATGCCCAGGGGGAGGGAGGGCCGACGCCTTCTGACCCGAGGTCCCGACCCTGCAGCCGTGGTGAGGGGGTGGGCAGAGAGAGCCTGGTCACGTGGGTCAGCTGGTTCCAGGTTTAGATTTTGACTTGAGCCGCCTTGTGTGGCCAGCTCAAGAGGCCCTGCAGCTGGGGACTCCACCTTGCCAGTTACTGGGAGGGTGTCCCCTCCCTCCCAGCCTCATATGTGGGGCACCCAGGGCCCCTGTAACTGGAGCACACCCCTCGCTCCCCCCCAGCCCACCCGCCAGCCGCCCCCAGAGGCAAGCTCCACCCTGAAGCTGCTGTTTGTCCCACCCTTACCTTTACAATATTTTATGCACGTTGAAGCACATGTCACGAAGTCTCCTGCAGGTAGCCGTCTCACGCTATTCAAGACTTGGAGACATCGAGGGTTTGGTTCCAGACAACCACCATAAAGCGAATATCGCAATAAGGTGAGTCACATGAATTTTTCGTCTTGTGTTCTATTTACACCATGTTGTAATCTGTTAAGTGTGAAATAGCATTATATTTAAAATAATGTACACAGCTGGATTCAAAAATACCTTCTTGCTAAAAAATGCCGACCATCACGTAAGCCTTCAGTGAGTTGTAATCTCTTTGCAACAGTCACCTTCAAGGTCACTGATCACGGATCATCCTAACAAACATAACAATGATGAAGAAGTTGGAGATATTGTGAGAGTTACAAAAACGTGACCCAGAGATGTAAAGCGGCAAATGCTATTGGAAAAACGGTGCCAACAAACTTGCTTGACTCATGGTTGCTACAGACCTTCAGTTTGTAAAACCACAGTATCTGCAAAGAGCAATAAAGCAGAGCGGGGTCCACCTATATTGTGTTTCTAAGACGACCACGTTGCTGCATGTAACTATGGGCCGCTCTTTCCACTGCTGCATACTATTCCACTCGTGGCTATTGCACAGCCACACGTGGCATCCCTGGTGGTGAGCCCAGCATCCGGAACATTCTTGCACATGCATCCCAGTACATGTGTGGTTTCTCTAGGCTGTGTACCCAGCTCGGGACCCATCTCTCTCCTGCCTCCATTATTCAACCAACTGGGCAAAGCCAGACCACAGACAAGGAATAGGGGGTGCAGGGTCTGGCAGAGTTCACCCTGTGGTGATGGGTGTCCAAATCAATGAGTGTACGTTTCTCAAGGATATTTGATCATCTTAGCTGCATTCCCAAGCCAATGGCCCTTCTAGGTAGAACACCTTGTGTTTTGACAACCACCCCCATACCAGTCTCTTTGAGCCCTGGGTGGGCAGGGGCAGGGGGGAGGTCAGAAGGCATAGGTAGCTGGGCGGGCCATGGCCAGGCAGTCCACCTCCTTTGCGGCTGTAAGGTGGGAGTGGGGGGCTCAGGGATGAACGCTTGATTCAAAAATACCTTCTTGCTAAAAAATGCCGACCATCATCTGAGCCTTCAGTGAGCTGTAATCTTTGCAACACTCACCTTCAAGATCACCGATCTCAGATCATCCTAACAAACATAACAATGATGAAGAAGTTGGAAATATTGTTAGAATTACCAAAATGTGACCCAGAGGGTTGAATAGGGTGCCCCCAAATTCTCATCAGCTCAGAGTGCGGCCTGATTTGGAAATAACATCTCTGCAGGTGTAATCAAGCTGAGATGAAGTCCTCCTGGAGTCTAGCAGCCCTAATCCAACGATTGGTGTTCTCACAAGAAGAGGGAAATTTGGACCCAGAGAAGTCCACGTAACAATGGAGCCAGGGATGAGAGCGACGCGGCCACAGCCCAGGGACGGTGAGGGTTGCCGGCAGCACCAGAAGCCGGAAGAGGCAGGAAGGCCCCCCCAGAGACTGGAGAGAGCACGGCCCTGCCCACCCTTGATTTCAGACCTCTGGTCCCCAGAGCCGTGAGAGAAAACGTTTCCGCTGTTTGAAGCCTCCAGTATGTGGCACCCGTTACCCCACGTGCTCAGTCGTCGGGGAATGGCCTGTTCTCGGTGGTCTCTGCATCTCCTGAGCGCACCTGAAGCTTTCTTTGCACGTGGCCACCACTCTCTGGGGCTGAACCCACCCTGTCCCCAAAGTCCTCCCCCAGCACCCGGCCCCTCCGACACACCCTGCCTGCCGGCCAGGGTGCGGGGCTGGCCACCTGCCCCACGCCCACGGGCTATCCCTGAACAGGCCTGGCCTCTTGGGGGGGGAGGGAATCTGCCCCCGGGGCTTAGCTGCTCACTGCTCTGGCACTGCAGTCTGTCACTCCCCAGGCCAGCCGCCCGGCACTGAAAGAGAGCTCTGGAAAAACTCACTACCAAACTCCCCGCACGCCCGGTGATCGGTGCTCTATGCTTTCCAACAAAACAGCATCCCTACAAATCCACCAGATAGGCTGAAACGAAAAACTGGCAATACCAAGTCGTGTTGCTGGGGTCCCTCGTCCTGCTGGCAGGGGTGAACGGACACCCCACTTGGAATGGGCCCCCCGACACCCAGTGATCCCACTGCCCAGCGGAAACGAGAGTGATACCTAAACAGCTGTGTGCAGGGATGGTCAGAGTAGCCTTGGTCCTCCACCCGAACGTCCCCCCACAGAGGGAGGAGCACACGGCATCTGGTCACCGGTGACACAGCCCCGCGAAGAAAGAGCCGACCACCGCCGCCTGGGGCTGCACAGGTGCGAGGGCGGTCTCAGGGCTGAGTGACGCTGCCTTCCACAGATCAAGTTCAAGAGTGAAAGGACTAGGTCTGACGGAGGTCAGAGGTCAGCAAAGCAGGCATCCTCGGGGGCAGTGACGGGGGGACACAGGGGCACGAGGGGCTCTCAGCAGTGCTGGGAGGGCTCCCGATGGTGACCCTGTTACACAGACGGTGGTAACATGGGTGCAGACATGTGAAAATGCGTGAGCCCAATGCAGGGTTCATGCCTTTCATGGTACGGAAGTTACAGCTCGATTTCAAAACCACTTTTCCAAAGTCAATGCGAGGAGCCTGCATCTGCCAGGGTCCAGACATGCCCGGAAGACCGCTGACGTGGAGCTGACGGAGCCTCCAGCCTGCCGGGGAGCCGGCGGGCCTTACCCCCGGATCCTCTCTGGGAGGCGCAGGTGAACAAGCCAGCGTCGGGGTGACGGAGCCCAGGAGGCCTCACATCTGAGCGCCCCCCTCAGCCCGCAGACTCGGGGGCAGAACTGGCCCGCCCTGTGTGACAGGTGTCAGTTGTGTGTGTGGTGTGGCTCAGGGCTCCAGGATCTGGACGTTTGGGCTGTGACGTTAGGGTGACCACGGCCCTTACAGGACAGTGACCCTGCTGCCTAATCGGCCAAGGAGGCAGACTCAGGACCGCTGGAGGCCCCCCGGGCTCTGGGTGGGAGAACGAGGAAGTGCCCGAGGTCACGGTGATGGCAGAACCAGTAGCTCCCGGGGCAGAGATGAGGAGGGACGTGGGGGCGGGACACTTCCGAGTGTTAGCCCAGAGTGAAGTGACTGGGAGGCAGGAAGGTCCTGGGATGCTCGAGGGACGATGGAGGAGACGGGCCAGGTGTGAAGGACCCCACACTCACCCGCACACCCCCTCCGCGTGGGGGGCTCGACCAGAAGCTCTGCTGTGCACCCACCCGCTGCAAACCCTACGCAGGTCCTCGCCTCCGAGACACAATTTCCCCACCTGCAAATCTGGAGAAACTGTGTACTTGCCTCTGAGTTGTGGTGAAAATTAAATACTGAGGCCAAGGCAAGCATTTGCACCAGGCCAAGCAGGTCAGCAGTCACCCCTGTTTACAAACGGAGAAGCCGAGGCCTGTGTGGGGTTGAACAGGAGAACTGAGTCGGTGGTGAAGGAGGCCTGAAGGACATGAAACTGGCTCACCCGTTCGCTGGGCGGGCCAAGCCTAGTCCTCGGCAGAACCGTTCGGGGTTTCCTCTGCATCAAGGCGCCGGTCTGCGTGCTGATCACGGACTCCCGGGCGCCGGGGCCGCGCTGCCCGGGGCCGCTCGCCTCCGAGCAGGGGGACCCCGCCTGCGCTTATCTTCCGCAGGGACCGGGTACCTTTCTAATTCAGGGCTTTCCGAGCAGCCTGGTTCTCCTTGAAAGGTCAGACGTGGCCTGGCTGTGCTGGCCTCGCCATCAGCTCTGGGTTTCATCACCTGCCACGTCCCGAGGTCCCCCGGGAGCCGTCTGGGGTGGGAAGGGTCAGCCCACGTGTGCCCGGTCTGTCCTCAGGACCCGGAGGAAGCCGCGTCCTCCGAGCACTTAGAGTTTGGCCGGGGCTGCGCTTGGCCCCACGACACGCTCCCCTCACCCAGGGTGCTGACAGCACTCACCAGCCCCCGCAATTTACAGAACGAGCCCTCTTTCCGCTTAAAAATCACCCCACTCCTGGTAAAGAGAAACTCTTCTGAATCCAGGGAGATTCTAGCAGGAAAGGCAGGTTCTGAATCTCAAGGTCTCCAAGCAGAGCGGTCCCGTGTGCTGCCGGTTGGAGGGGCCAGGCCCTGGGCTCCCCCGCCCTCCTCCCCCATGCGCAGCTGGGAGTGCACTGCCAGGAAGGGGCGAGGCTGAGGGAGCGGCAGGGCCACGCCTGCGTTCACGCCCTGGAGGTCCTGGCGTCCACAGCCCCCTCCTCTCTCAAGGTGCCCCTGTTTGGGTAATAAATCCTAGAACCCAGAGTGAGGGTGCCGCTCTCTGTGGGCTGGGGGTGCGGCGAGGCTGCACCCACGTGCTTCCGGGGGAGAAGAGGTGAGGGCAGGACCAGCCCCCTGGCCGCAGCTGGCTGTCAGGGGCCTCCATCCCAGCAGGGAGGTCCACGTGTGGCCAGGACACCCAGTGCCCAAGGGCTTAAGGAAAATGGAAAGTGGGTCTCGTGTGAGCATGAAGCCCCCAGTCCTGAGGAAGAGCTCAAAGTACCACCATCCAGGTCTGCCCTCCGTGAGCCCCCGCACGAGTTCAGACAGCTGCGCCCCTGGGCCAAGCCAGGACCCCATGGCGTGAGATCTGGCGTTGGGCGGTCTCACCTCGCGGTGACAGCTCATGAAGGGTCATCATGAGGGTGACAGCAAGGTCCTGACTTTGAAGAAAGCCCTCCCAACCCAGCCCACCCGGAGGCAGGGCGGCACCCGCGTTCCTCCCGTGCCCCTGAGGCCTGCAGTGTGGCTACTCCCCTGTGTCCGGTCTCTGCCACTTGTTTTGGCTCCCCCTCCCGCTGTGACTCTCATGACTCCAGCTCCCACTGAGGGGCACATCTCCTCCCCTCAGCTGACCCATCTCTGCCCCTGCAGGGGGGCACGGGCGTCGGCAATTCAGAGGCACATCAAGATGGGTAGACTCGCTCCCCCTGTCTATCGCTGGCTGCACTAGGCCCAGTGGGCTCAAAGCTGCTCGTCCGTCCATCTGTCTGGAGCGTGCCCCCAGCCTTCCACACCCAGCTCAACCCCACCTCTGCGGAATGAAGGTCCCCAGGAGCCAGCAGCTACCTCCTCCCTGCTCAGTGTGTCCCCGGGGCCCACCTCCTCCCCTTCCTTGCCGTCTGCCCACAATCTGAGGTCTTGTGGGCTTGGTCCACACTCAGGGGCTCCCCTACAACCACTGCACAGCTGGGGCCGGGAGTGGGGAGACCCTCTGCTCTGTTGTCCTGGGACCCCTTCTACCCTCTCCAGAAAGCCCTGGGGACCTGCCCCCTAATGAGCTCCAACAAGATGCGGGGTTGCGGGGACTCCCAAGAGCCCGATGGCCGGCCAGCCGATGACCGTTTCTAGGACTCAACCTACAGGGACAGATGTAAGGGGACAGCTCAGCCTAAGGAGGGCTGAGCTGTCAGGGGGCCTCCACTCACCAGGTGTCCCAGCGCCTGAGGAGAAGAGCAAACCCCCCGCAAGTCCAGCAGATCCTGCTGCTGCGCCCGCCGCCACTGGGCGGCAGGTGTTAGCAGAGCCTCCCCGACCTCTCCTCCACGAGCCCAGCCAGCAGTCACGATTATTCCATCCGGGCTCCCCAGTGGGGACGCTTGACTCTGGGAGTCACCCCTCCAGCCTGGGGTCCGCTGGCCACTCAGCCACCTGGAGGCTTCCTCGGGCCGGGGGAGCACAGTGGCACGTCCCTGGGGCTGACGGTCTGGGGACAGGTTCCCACAGAGTCTGAGTGTGGGGCCCCGGGGATGAGCCGCCTGGCCATGGGCGCCAGACAGGATTCCTGGAAAGGAGGCTGGGGCGGGTGCTGGGGGCACAGCACGAGGGCTCTGGGGCTGCCGAGACAAAGCACCCAGACCCGGTGACTTAAATAACACACATGTCATTCTCTCAGTCTGGAGGCCAGAGTCCGAGATCACAGCGTCGGCGGGGCTGGGTCTTCTGTGGCTGTAAGTAAGGATCTGCCCCAGGCTCTCTCCAGCCCCTGGTGTTGACTAGCCATCTTGGGTTCCTAGGTGTTTGGGGAGCTCAGCTCTGAGAAGAGGAGGGTTTGGGGGCTCCATGCAACACCACCTGGCCAGGGTGGGACCCCACACACACATACTCTCTGGACCCCACCTCAGTGACCGTGGACTCGGCCCCATTTGCGCCCTGGCTGTACCACCCACAGAGCAGGGCTTGTGGCTGAGTTGTGGCCCCTCCAAGATGGGCAAGGGGCAGGAGACTGGTGCAGAGGGATGAAGGGTCCAAGGGAAGCCATGGCCAGCGGTCAGCCCTCCAGACGGCACCCGGAGCCCTAGTCCCTGTGGGGGCTGGAGCTGCTCAGAGGTCTGAAGGGACAGGGAGCCTGAGAGCAAACAGGGAAACAGAAACTTCATCTGGGGCATGGAGGCGGGCAGAGGGCAGAGGGCAGAGGGCAGACGGAGGTCCTGTGAGTGCAGCCTTAGGTTTCTGAGCTGTATTTTTCTGCTGCAGCTTCTAGAAGCCACAGGGACAAGGCAGGGATGGGGCTCGTTCAGTGACCACCCACCGCCGGGGGACCGTGGTGGGACGGGGGACCGTGGTGGGACGGGGGCCCGGCTGCCCGGGGCGGAAGGGTCCTCTCCCCCGCCCACCCCTCCTCCCACCGCCTCGTTCATCCTCCGTGGGTGTGGCAGCTGCCGGGAAGTCCCCCCACCCCACCCCACCCGACCTTCACAGACACTGGTAGAGAGACCTCCGGGGGAGGGCATTACCCGCGCCCAGGGAGCCCCAGGAGGCCCGTTTGCTAATTTCATTCTGGTTTTTTTTTTCCTTTCAAACTAAAGCATCTGAAACAGGTGAGTGTAAGACAGCAGTAAGACCACAGCGCAGAGTGGGACCCCAAAGGGGACCTGGAAGCACCTGCAGGGAACAGCGGCCCCAGGAAGCAGCAAGAACACCCCAGGTCCTGCCCCCTAAAAGCAGCGTCCAGTCCCGGCCGCCGCGGGCAGACCCGGCCGCACTGCGGGATGGCCCGGGCCTGACGGCTCAGCCGGCCTGCTGCCCGGCGCGCCCTTCCCACTAGAAACCTCTGTGCCGGACTGGGCTGTGTTTTCTCAGAATCCACCCAAACGTTTTTGTTCCAAGTTTAGAATTAGCCTTGAGAGGCACAAAAACCACAGGAGGATACGGCTGAGTGAACTTGAACCTTCATACTTTCTGAGTGTGTCTTAAATGGGAAAATTCCAGAAGTTCTTTCTCAAAGTGAAAAAATAAAGTACAAGCTTTTGAGGACTATTTTTACATTTACAAGATTTTTCAACTGAAACAACAAATAAACTGAATTTGTTTCTGATTCTAAAGGGCACACTTTCCCGTGAGCTCCTGCGCATATAGGGCGGTGACCGGTGGGCAAGCACCAGGACACACAGGGCAGAAGGACTCCAGGGTACCGGGGAAGTGGAGTGAAGGGGGCAGGGCAAGAGGGGGTGGGCGCCAGGCTCCTCCCCCTTGCACTGATTTCCTTTGCAACCAAGCGCTGTTCCCCCCGCCGCCCAGTCCCACCGCCTCTCTCCCTTCATGGGTTTGCTTTGTTCCCCAGGTCGTAGAAAGCATTCAAGGACCCACTTCTCAGATGGGGACACTGAGGTAGAGACAAGGCTCTTGCTGGATCCCAGGACTCATGAGCAGTCAGGGGCCAAGGCGGGGATCCTCCCATCTCCACCTCCCACATCCTCACCCTGTGTCCCTTCCCGAGTCCCTGGGAGGCCTCGTCCCACACTGCAGCCCTGGCTCTGCCTCACTTCCAGCTCCACACCCCTGCACTCTGGGACGACCTTCAAAGTGGAGGCAACTGTTTAAATATTAAATGGTCCTTGGAATGCCTGGGCTCCCATTAAGACCCTGAATCAAAAGAGAAAAAGAAAGACTTTAAAGACTGCTGAAGTTTGAAAAGCCGAATGATCGATGATTGTGTTCTGGGGCTGCACCAGCGTCTCCATCTCCTTGGCCTCGGGCGCCTGGCTGCGGGGCGGCTCTGGGGACCCCCGGCACACAGGACAGGGGGTGCATGGTAGGGGAGGGGCACTAGCCAGGCCTGGGGTGATAGGCTGGGGGTCCGGATAGACGGTGATGGACTGGACAAGAGCCCAGGAGCCCAGCCGCAGTCCTGCCTCCTCAGGCAGCAGGAGGCCTGTGGGAGCCCAGGCCAGGGCAGAGGCCATCGGGGAGCATGCCCCCGGCCCAAGAGCAGCGGGGGCAGCGGGGCCAGCTGTGCATGCCCCCTGGGCGGGGACAGAGGGGACACCCTGCTTGTTGTGAGCATCCGCTAGCTGTCACTCCCACCGCGGAGGGGAGGGTCTTGTGCTCTCACCCGGCTGGGGCTTTACAGGCACCTTCTCCCTCGGAGGCTGCCCTGCGAAGGCCCCCAAAGTGACAATCCTGGAGGATGGGCGGGCACCCTGCAGATGCCACCCCACGTCCATCTGTGCGCGGGGATGTGAGCAGCCACGGGGAGCCAAGTCTACCATGTGCTGTGGCACGTCAGAGCCAGGGACACGAGGCCCAGCCGCCAGCTGGGAGGCCTGCCAACACGGGAAGGAGTGCGTCCTGGGCCCACAGGCCACATCATGGCCACAGTCACCACTTAGGCCCAGCCCCAGGGGTCTACCTGAGCCTCAGAGCCCGTCACTCCCAGGCCCTGAGCATCTAGCATTCTGGACACACCTGGCAAGTTGGAGCTGGACATTCTAGGTCCCAAGAGTGACTGCGGTCTGTTCTCCATGCCTCTCCTTCCGTCAGAGCAGAGCCCAGGGGCATGCAGGCCTGCATCTTACCAGGCCCCTCCCACACCTCCCAGGAAACTGCCCCTTTCCCCCAACTTTCCCCATGGGCTCCTGACACCTGCTTCCAGGGTGCCCCATCTCCCTTGCTGAGACAGGGTGGCTGATTCCCAGAGCCTTTCAGCTCAAGAGAGGAGGCGTCCAGCCCACAGCCTCGGGGGACACCTCCCTCGGCCCTGACTTCACCCGCCGGCTCCCCTCACCCAGCTCAGAGCTGCTGACCTGGGTCTGGGCTGGTCCAGGTGGTGGGCCGAGCTCCATGGTGGGTGCGCGTCCGCTGTGACCTAATGGTGCCCCGCCATCCTGTCCCTCCTCACTGACAGCGAACAAGAAGGGGCTCCCCGCCCTCCCAGGCCTTACGTAACTCGCCCAGGGTCGCACGACTGCAAAGGAACCGAACATCGGACGCCAAGGCTCCTGTGTCCGCGTGGGAGGCGGCGTGACTTTCCCTGCGTCTCTACCCTGAGTGGGAAGCGCTGGATTCAGGAAGCACCTCAGTGCGTGCGGGAGGGGTCCTCACTTCAGAAAACATGGAGCTCACCAAGGGAGCCCTAACACTTCAGGGAGAGCCTCTCATCGGGAGTGTGAGTGTGGGCGCCCGCCCCTGAGGCAGGAAGCCTGGCGGGTGCCGGGAGCCACCGTGCTCCACAGTGTCCCTGTTCCTCGGTCTCGGGGCTCAGAAGACCCCCCTGCATGCGAGGACGCTGGGGACACTGCAGGGGCCCGGCATTGCCATGACGACTTGTGATCTTGGAGCGCTCTGTAACCCCACAACCTGTTAGACTTTACTCCCCAAATTCTACCAAGACGTGTGGTCTCAAGCAAGTCACCATGCCTGCCTCTGTTCTCGTCTATGAGACGGGCAGAGGGAGCCGTCCTGGGGGCTGGTTGAAGAAGCAGCTGTGAAGTGTGTAGCCAAGTGGATGCCTGAGAAAAAGAAGCAGATGGATGGACAGACGGACACCACACAGCCGATCTCCCAGCAGGAGCTCAGGATCCACCAGCGCAAGAGCCGGAGGCCACGGGAGGCGGGAGCGTCTGCCCACAACCGGGCACGCCGTTGACTCCGAGGTCACCCCACTGTCGGGGGAGCTCAGCACACCTCCCCAGGGCTGGGAGGGGGCGCGAACACAGCGGCCCACCCGCGTAGGGAGCCACCGGCACCGAGCACACACACACCACCTCACGTCCACCCACTCCCACAGAGGCCAGCACCGCGATCCCTCTCGTTGGCAGGTGGGGAAATTGAGACTCAGCGTCTTAGATGACTCCCCGCCCAAGAAAGGACATGAGAAGTGGCCAAGTGGCGTCTGGACGTGGGCAGCGTGACCGCACAGCAGCTCGGCCGGCCCTGCGGCGCCCGGACGTCCAGAGTTCGGCCCCTGATCACTAGTGATGCTCACTGTGCGCATTTTCCTGCACCTGCTGGCCATTTGTGTGTCTTTGGAGACGTGTCTATTCAAGTCTTTGGCCCACTTTTCAATCAAGTTATTAGCTATTTCTGCTGCTGAGCTCAGGGGCTCCTCGCCGGTTTTGCACATTAGCCCGTTGGCAGAGCTGCGGGCTCCTCCTGTCCGCTGGCCGCCTTCTCACCCCGTCAGCGTTTCCTTCTCAGCTTGCTGTCACCCCAGTTCTCTAATCTTGCCTTGGTTGCCTGCACTTCTGGGGTCAAATCATCCCAAGACCAATGGCACAGAGCATTCCCCCTGTGTCTCCTTCTGGGAGGCTGGCAGCGTCAGGCTTGCCGCTGCATCTTCAAGCACGTTGCGTTGACTCTTGCGTCTGGTGTGACCTAAGTGCCCAGCTTCACTTGTTTGCACGTGGCTGTCCGGTTCACCCAGCACCGCTTGTTGAAGAGACTGTCCTCTCCCCGTTGCCTGCTCTCGGCTCCCTCACCAGAGGCCAGGTAACTGTGTGCGTGTGGGTCCATTTCTGTGTTCTCTATGCTGTTCCGTTAGTCTGTGTGTCTGATTTTTCTGTCAGTTCCATGCTGTTTAAATTGTGATTGTTTGGAATGTATTGGGGAAAATACAAATCAAATCAAACACAAGTCAGGGAAGTGTAAATCAAAACCACAATGAGATATGACCTCCCTCCCACCTGTCAGGATGGCTGTCATCAAAAAGACAAGTGTTGGTGAGGGTGTGGAGAAATGGAATTCTTGTCTCTGCGCAGCTGGTGGAGATGCAAAATGTCATTATGGAAAACTGTGTGGAGGTTCTTCAAAAAATTAAAACTTGACCACTGAATTATCCAGCAGCCCCACTTCCGGGTATCTGTCCAAAAGCATTGAAATCAGGCTCTCAAAGAGTTATCTGCTCTCCCCTCTTCTTTGCAGCACTAGTCACAAGAGCCAAGGGGGGAAAACAGCCTAAGTGTCCATCCACGATGGGCAGATGAAGAAAATGTGGTCAATACATACAGAGGAGTATTACTCAGCCTGTAAAAAGAAGGAAGTCCTGCCATATGTGACAACGTGGAGGAAACTGGAGGACATCATGCCAAGTGACATAAGCCAGCACAGGACAAGGCATTGCAACTGAAGTCTCCTGATTTCTGCTGCCCTCTGCTTCCTGGGAGGAGCTCCTCACAGGCGGGGCCACCGCAGCGGGCTGGCTCCTGCAGCCGCAGCACCCCCTGCCTGGTGCTGCACTGGCAGCAAGAGGAGGGAAGGGGTGGCCGCCCCAGGAAGGGGCACCTCACCCCGGAGCTTCCTGCTAAAGACGGCAGCTGCCGGCAGCAGCTCCCTGTGCACGGACCCGGATTCTGGCTGTGGCCGTAGGAAGAGTGCCCTCACGCTTTGCAGCTGCCAACTCACCGCCCCTCCTGGCTTCCCTCTGTCCCTGCCCCCTTGGACGCTCCCTCACCCTGTCCCCGGGAATCAAGCCTCTGAGAAAGCACCTGTGCCCTGAATCCTTGTCCCAGCTGAGATGAAGCTTCTAGGGCCTGAGAGCCTCAGTGGTTGCCTGCAGGCTTAGCCGTCCTTCACTCAGAAGACACCCAGGGCTCCAACTGTGACAGCATGAGCTCCCAGCCCCACCAGGAGACCCTAGGCTGCCACGTTGCTGGACTGAAGGCCAAGGTCCCATTAGGCGGCCTCCACAAGACGCCTCTGCCGGGCTCGTGGCTTTTAAAGGGCTTGGTGCCGAGACAGCCTGCGTTCAATGCATCATACAATCCGTGCTGCCAGCCCGGCCACCAGCAGCTGCGCACTCGGCCAACAAAGCAGAACCCCTCCTCCCAGTGGCCTCCTTCCCTCGCCCAGGGGGCTGTCCCGGGAGGCCCACGACTCCTGCCCCCAGGAAGTCTCCATCCGGGGCACAGGCGGGCCCTCCAGCATCTCCAGCCACGTCTCCTCCACACCAGGGTCCTCATGACCCCAGGCAGGGCGCGCTTGTGGTCCAGCTGAGTCCACAGTAGGACGTCCAGAGGACACTTCCCTGGACGGGGAGAACGGGTCCCCCAAACATTTTGTCAGTGCTGCTGCCACCATCACCTGTTGGGGACGGCTCACCAGCACCACCTACATCGTCACCACCATCACCAACGTCTCCCCAACACCGCCACCACCATCAGCATCACCACCATCAAGGACACCATCACCACTGCCCTCAGCTCGGGCGAGAGAGGCCTGGCACAAACAAGTGCCCAGTATTCGTTTGCTCTCCGGATACATGGGGTCTCAATTCAGTCTGAAGGTCTTCCTAGGCAAGGACCAGCTCGTTGGCCACCCATGGAGCTCCCAGCGAACCGGGCCCAGAGACAAGTCCCAGGAGGCCCCCTGTGAAGACATGGTGAAGAGGGAAGCGGAGAGGGGAGCAGGGGGAGGAAGGAGGGAGACGGAAGAAGTGGGGTGGGCAGGGGGTGGGAGGCAGAGAAGATCCAGGCTCCTGGCCGTGCATCAGTGACCCAGTGTGCAGTCTGCGGTTTCTTACAGCTAGAAGGAGATGCCTATAGTTCTGACCTCTCCCTTTAAAATCAGGAATGCAGAGGAAACCTCAGCCTCTTGATACATTCGATTGACAAGCAGAGACATCAGAGGAGTGAAAGCAGGCGTCCACTCTCCCCGTCTCAGCAGCTCCTGCTTCTCCCACCAGGCGTATGGCTCCTGGTTCGCCTGTGCCCTCGTCTCCACAGCCGGGGCTGGAGGCACAGGGCCTGGAGCCCACCAGGAAGTGCCAAGGGGCCTTGGGCCCGCCGGGGCAGGGCAGGAGCAGCCTAGGGAAACCAACCCTTGTTCTCCACTAAGGTGGAGTAGATGTCTCAGAGCCAGGGAAGGCAGAAGTGGGGGTGCAGGGGTGGACCCCCTCTGCTGTGCTCCACTGCGACTTCTCTGCCATCACGGATGTGGTCCTGCCCTCATCAGCAGTCCTGCCTTCAGCTGAGCATCACAGGTAGCAATTCTAACGTGCTGGGTCCCAGAAAGTCCTGGTCCAGCCACGTCTACTGCAGCTGTGCTCTGGGCTGGCAGCCCTGCCCACCCAGCCATGGCCTCTGTTCCCCGGTGTGGAGAGAACCAGCGGACCAAGGATCGAACACACACACCCTGGCTGGGAAGAGGACGAGAAGGACCCTCCGTCGCGCTGCCTGGGGCAGTAGAAGGCAGAGACTCAGGAAGGAGTAAGCCACAGCCTCGGTTCCACACCTGTGTCTGCTTCCAGCTGCTCCTTTGCAGAGTCACCACTTCCTTCCCTGGGCCATCAGTCACCAAGATGCCAGTCTTGTCCTCCCAGTGCCCAGACGTTGCCCCCACCTGCCACATACATGCAACACACCAGACACACTCATGCAACATGCATGCAATTCACTCACCCGAGACACATGCTCACACGGCACACACACACATCAGCTGGCGCACACTCAGGCGACGCACACGCGCACGTCTGTGCAGAGAGGAACTGCTGTATTCTGGCACATTGTCCTGATGAGGCCTCAGATTAAAGCCACCTCCTGCCCTGCTGGGTCAGAACAGACTAACCCATTGCCCACATGGGGGGGAGTTATTTCTGCTGCCAGCCCTGGAGAAGCTGCGGGTCCTGGAGAAGCTGCAGGTCCTGGAGAAGCTGCGGGTCCTGGAGAAGCTGTGGGTCCTGGAGATGCTGCTAGCTGGCACCTGCACCCTTTCCTCATCTGTCCGAGAAGGAGACAGGCCTCTTCAGCCCTGGCTCTCCCCAAATCCTGAGAAGTAAACCATCCCATACACCAGCCCCACCACCTGAGGAAAATCCGGGCAGTCTACAGATTCACGTGCACGAGAAGGAAAACAATGAAGGAGCCTGGAGGGGTGGCCTCCTCGGCCGGCTCGAGACTTCCCCCGCACGATGTCATGTAAAATGTACCAGGCCAGCTACACGTCAGTGATTTCAACTCCGTGATGGTCAGAAAGGGCAAGACAGTAAAAAGATCAGTGCTTGCCAGGGCTTAGGGGAGGGACAAATAGGTGGGGTCCAGGGAAATTTTAGGGCTGAAAAACTGTTCTGCATGACTATATAATGGGGCACACATGGCATCATGCATTTGTCACAGGGCATAGAACATGCCCCCCAAAGAGCGAGCCCTGATGTAAAGTGTGGGCTTTAGTTAATAGCAACGTGTCAACACTGAGCCACCGCGTATTGTAAGGGCAGTGCCCACGCCAGATGTAAACAGCGGGGGAGGGGCGTGGGAGCTGGATGTAAACAGCGGGGGAGGGGCGTGGGAGCTGGATGTAAACAGTGGGGGAGGGGCGGGGAGCTGGGTGGAAACAGTGGGGGAGGGGCGGGGAGCTGGGTGGAAACAGCGGGGGAGGGGCGTGGGAGCTGGATGGAAACAGTGGGGGAGGGGCGGGGAGCTGGGTGGAAACAGTGGGGGGGCGTGGGAGCTGGATGTAAACAGCGGGGGAGGGGCGTGGGAGCTGGATGTAAACAGTGGGGGAGGGGCAGGGAGCTGGATGGAAACAGTGGGGGGGCGTGGGAGCTGGATGTAAACAGCAGGGGAGGGGCGGGGAGCTGGGTGGAAACAGTGGGGGTGGGGGTGGGAGTCTGCACTTTGTCAGTTTCTCTGTATAGGGAACTGCTTTTAAATGTTGTCTATTAATTTAAAAAGGAGGAGGAGGAGAATCAGGCTGAGATGTGGCCATTCTGAACAAATTCAACTTCCGTAGGTTACCAGCTGCCTCGCTGAGGCCCGCCCTGCCCCCACAGACACGGCCCCACGCCAGACGGTGTCGGGCCCTGCGGCAGAGGGCTGGCCCGGGAGCAGCCGCAGCCCGACGCATGCCTGCCTGAGCGGGTAGGCAGGCGTCCGGAGCCTGCAGGCTGGTCCCAGGGCAGCCTGCCCGGCCAGGACCTGCTGGTTCATGTTTGCTTTAACAAATCACCACTTAGCTTTGTGGGGCCGGGAGCATGATTTATGGGAGCATGGCTGACGCTGACAGAGGCTGGGCCCTCTTTACTGCGGGATGTGGGGCAGTCTCAGTCACCCTCCCTCAAGGTCATCGGTAGCTGATAAGGACCCTGAGTTCTGAGGCCGAGGCGCCACATCCACCCGGCCTGCCCCCAGGAGCTGGGGGCCTGCGGCCAGCCCCAGGCCAGGGCCGCATCCCAACAGCTGTGCCCACCCCACGCCAGCGCCCTCAGGGCCTTGAGCAGGTGGGGCCGTGGGCAAAGCTGTGTTCTGGACAGCCCGATCGATCGGGTCAGATAACTGTTGCCTCTTTCTCACCCGAGGCCCGTTTTTCAGAGTGAAGTCACTTTCCTAAGCACGCACCCCTACACTCCTAAATCTCTCTCTCCAGTGCTTTCCTTTCTCCAGCTTGGCTCCACCTGGGCTCTGTGGCGGTGGTTGGGGGGGTGCGTACAAAGATTCATCTGCAGGGCTGTGTTCTCCATGCCCCAGGGTGGGGGGAGGTGGGACCTCTCCTGGGGGAAGAAGTACCCTGGGGGTGGTCCTCAGGGCATTGCTTTGCTTCCTCCTCAATCTCGGGGTGGGGGACACCACCCCTCCCCTACTGACGACTGCTGTTTCTCTGGAGTCATTGGATCGAGCCCCGCCCCTTGCTGTACAGCCTGTGCCCTGAGGAGGTGAAGGCCTGGCCGCAGTCCTGCTGGTGAGGGCAGCGCCAGGCCGAGGAGGGCACGTGCCCTGCAGGCCCTGAGGGGCCGGCCTCCTCGTGACCCGGCTTCCGCGTGTCCTGGCACCAGATGGAGCTGGTCTCTTCCCCTGGCCCGTGCAAAAGACTAAGACGTGATAGCTCTGATGACAGATCCTTTCACAACAGACACGAATATTGAATCACTACGTTGTACACCTGAAACTAATGTAATGTTAACAAGGCTAATAAAATAACGGGGCAAAGGCAGCTGAGGCCAGAGGAGGAGGGTGACGGACACCTTTGCGATGATGGGCCTGAGTCACTGCTCAAGCTGCGCTCCAGAGGCCACCCAGCGCCGCGGGCCTCCTGGTCGGGGGCGTGTCCCCCGGGAGGCACCTTGCAGTCCTGGGCACCACTGCTGCACTGGAATCTGGTTCCACTTTTGGTTGACACGAGACTCGGGGACAGAGGAACAGGGTAAAGACCACTACCGGGTACAACTGGCAAATCCAGAACGCAGGAGAGTCGCTGGACCAGGTGTCTTCAATCAGTGAGTGAGAATGGGGGTGGCAGAGGGGAGGAGAAACTGAGAGCTGAATATACAAAATAAACAACGAGGTCCTGCCGTGCAGCACAGGGAACTGTATTCAATACCTTGTAATGACCTGCAATAGAAGAGAATCTGAAAAGGAATTTATTTCTATACGTATGTGTAACTGAACCACTATGCTGCACACCAGACACTAACACCACATTGTAAAACCAACTATAAGTCAGTAAAAATAAGTAAATAAAAAGAAACTAAGAGTTCAAAAGAGCCTTCAAAGTCCTATCAGGTTGTGGACTTTGTGTTCAAAGAAACCAGCTCTGAAAAGCAGGCATTCGGTAGGGCTGTCTGTTAGAGTAACTTGCTGATGAGGCGAGGCCCAGGGACTGCAGTGAAAGAGCCCGGGAGAGGACGGGCGAGGGGCACCGGGGAGGGGATGGCCGATCAAGTAAGACCGGCCGTGACGCTCCGCCCTCTAAGGGCGACTGAAAAGAATCAAAATAAATAGTTTAAAAAGTGTGACAAAAAATTAACACCAGCAAAAACCGAGCCCGTCCTTACTGTGGGGCTACACCCTCTACAGCCCCTAGCTCTAAACCGGGGTGGAAACAACAAAGGAGGTGCGTGCGCCCCGGGACGCCGGAGGAGGGCCCAGTAGCCCTTCCGTGGTGTCGACTTTGTACCTCGTCCTCCTAAGGTGTCTCAGACGCCTGTGTTGTATGGACACGTAACACATCAGCAAGCTGGTCCACACGCAGAGCCGGACGCGCACACCTGTACCGGGGCGTGTGCTCACACGCTGCATCGCTGACCGCGGGGTGCCACCGTCTCCACCGGCGCTGGCTGCGACGGCAGAGACACTGAGGGCTTAGACCGCAGACATCTGAGTCTCACAGTTCTGGAGGCTGGAGGCCCCCCACCGAGGCCGGCAGGCCTGGGGTCGGGCTGGCCCTCTTGCTGGCGTGTCTACAGCTGCTCCTTTCAGCTGTCTCCTCACAGGGCGGCGAGAGAACAGCTCGCTGTCTCTGGAACCCCTTCTTGTAAGGGCACAGAGCTCGCTCATGGGGGCTCCATCCTCGCGCCTTCATCACCTCGCAAAGCCCCGCCCCCTAATGCCGCTACATCGCTACATCTGGGACTGGGGTTTCAACATAGGAATCTGAGGGACACAAACATTCAGCCTATAACAATCACAAACCCCTGGACACCAGACCCTGGAGAACTCGCACAGCCGAGCGACACCCAAGGCCCTGCCCTCACTCTGTGTTCCGAGTGAGTTCCAAGCCCGCCCCCAGCAGCCTGGGCCACAGTGAGCTTCCTGGTCCCCAGCCAGCTCGGACCCTCTGCCGCCACCATCACCCTGGTGTCCTTCCTCAAGTGACAGTCTTCCCGGGAGCTGCCGGGGCCCGGGGTCCAGGTGCTGCGTCACAGCAGGAGAGAAATGCCAGGGTTGCATTTCTGGTCACGTCCCTTAGAAATCACCCGCCAACGGAGAGTTGGGGACTAGAGCCCCCGACACCCCATCCAAGCAGGCCCCCAAGGGACACCACGGGGGAGGCGGAGCGTCCGCAGCAGAGCAGCCCCAGCGCACCGTCACGTCTCCTCCCGCAGGCAGAGTTCTGCCTTTCCCCCCACTGCTGCTCGGGCAGCTCAGACAGCAGGCGCCCCCACCCCCTGCTGCAGGGGCCCAGCCGTCAGTCTTTCAGGACTAAACACTAAAAAGATTTCAGGAATGCCAGGAATCACGAATTTCACTCAAGGGCACTTTCTTTATGTCATTTCAGGTCACAAATCACAAAGTCCGTGCACGTTCAGTCTTTGGAAAAGCCCACAGTCTCGAAGAGCGCTGCTTGGCGCCCACGCATGGCCTCGCCTCTGTAACCGCCGTCCTCTGGCGCCTTGGCGCGCAGCTCTGGAGGCGCGGGGGGCTGAGGGGGGCTGGGCAGTGTCGTCAGAAGTCACCGTGCCCCTCCCGGCCTGCAGCACAGCACGCCCGGCACCGAACTTCCTCCAAGCTCTAGGTCTGGGGTTGCGTTTAACCTAACCCGTTCCAGGCAAGGGCACAGGCGATGAGCTACAGAAACCCAGAGGAACAAGTCCTGCTCGGACGCTGGAGCCCAAGCAGACCCTCTGGGACCTCACCTTACAGGGACGCCGCCAGCCCGGGCCAGCCTGCCCGGGGGACGTCAGGCTGGCTCAGAATCAGAACACAGCTCTTTTGTTTCCATCCCTGCTGAACACTTCCCTGAAATCTGCCAGGCCCGCTCGCTGGCTCAGGAAGAAAACAGAAAGTCTAGCTGACGCGTCGGGGGTCCGGAACATTCCAGAGCTCTGGTCTCATTGCTCAGGGCCAGAAACACATGCTGACCATGTCCTGACCTCGGGACGGCCCCTTGAAGTTACTAGCGTGTTTTTCCTTAGCTAAATCCCTTGCATTAAAAATTTTAAAAAAGTTTAAGAGATCCAGTGCTCTCTCCTTTAGTTCTCAAAACACATAATGGCTTGAACCTGGCAAGCAGGCTGACCTGTGCGCCTGCGTCTGCGAGAGCAGAGAGAGCGACTGATTCCGGGTGCCCCCTGCAATCCGCTCACACACACACCCCCCGCACACCCCACATCACACGAATTCACACTCGCTCACTCACAGCCCATCTCCCCAGCCTGCCTGAGACCCGCAGACCCTTCTCCATGGGCCTGCAACCCCGTTCCCACCATCAGCAGCAAATGAGAAGCCTGCAGCTCCGCGGGCACCCCTCTCTCAGCTCACGCTGGGGGCCAAATCCACGCCCACCTCTCACCCATCCCAACCCCCTCACCTTCCCTGCGCCTTCTGAAATCCGTGGGCATCACCAGGAGCTGCAGGGCCTTCCCTGGTCTTGGTGTCCCCGCATCTCCTGCTCTAACTGGCCCCACCCCCCACTTCCCCTGCATCTTCCTTTCTGGGGTCCCCCTTCCATGGGACCAGGGCTGGGGGCTTC
The DNA here is from genome assembly GCF_048564905.1 of Vicugna pacos. Taxonomy (NCBI): domain Eukaryota; kingdom Metazoa; phylum Chordata; class Mammalia; order Artiodactyla; family Camelidae; genus Vicugna; species Vicugna pacos. The sequence continues at coordinate 122,350,426 of NC_132987.1, forward strand.
CTTCCTGGCTCATCGCTGCACCAGACCAGCATCCCTTCACCTTCCCCAACTGTCACGCTGAAGCACGTCTCTGCAGACCACAGCCCCTCCCTGTGATGGCCCCACGGATCCTCGGGGATCCACTCACCCTAAAGGCCCTGGCCAGTCGGTGCCTCTGGAGCCCAGGGCCACATCCCATCCATCTGACCGTCCTTCCACTGGTCCTTCCTCCTGCATACCTCCCCCTCCCTCCCTTCCCAACAGAAATGCAACGTGGAGACCTTAGAGGTGGGTGGAATCCCGAAAGTCACAGGGGAGGGGGCATGAGAGAGGGCTGGAGTGTATGTGTGTGTACGTGCCTGTGTGTACATGTGTGCATGTGTATACATGCATGTGTGTACGTGTGCACTTGTGTGCGTATGTGTACACTGTACATGTGCATGTGTGCACACGTGCTGTGTGCGGAATGTGGTGCATGGGGAAGCAGGTGAGAAGTGAGTGGTTCTGGGTGCTGGGATTGGCCCCTCCTCTCTAAGCCCACACAGCCTGGCCCCCAGCCTGGCCCCCAGCCCTGTTGGATGACAGCCACCCAGAGAGAGCAAGACTGGGGAGGCTGACCCTCATGGGTCTAGTTGGTTAACGACTGATATGGCAGGAGCGTGGTGGTGCCAGGGCCCTTGGCCTGAAAGGACAGAGCTGCTTCCCCGTGGACTGGGGGGGTGGCTGCCTTCACTGGGTGTGGAGCATTCCCCCAGGCTCAGCAGCAGGGCCGCCCCCTCAGGCCTGGGAGCCCAGGGATGTGTGGAGGGGCAGGGGGGCCCCTCTGGGTCCAGGCCTGGTGGAGAGACGAGGATGTGGAGAGAGGATCAGACTGGAGATGGAAGCGGGAACCTGCGGTGGAAGGAGCCTGCGTTCCTCCAGCTCTGACGCCCCCACGAGCCCCCGGTTTGTTTCACATCTGTCTCCTCCAGACAGAGGCTCCCCAAGGACGGGCCCCTCTGGACTTCACTGAGCCCAGTGCCTGGAGCTTGGGGGGGTGGGCAAAGACATGAGTGCAGTTTAAGGGTCAATCAACAAGTGAGGCTGGACGAGGGAGTGCAGGAGTCGGGGTTGGGGGAAGGTCCGGGCCGGGGGTGCGGGTGCCAGCGCGTGAGCAGGGGTGTCCAGCAGACAGTCAGGCCAGCACAGCAGCTCCAGACGGCAGGACTCATCTGCTCACGAGTGGGAGGAACTCGGCTCGGAGGGGCTGGCCCAAAGGGGACTCGTGGGATCTGGTCCCCAGAGCACGAGTATGCGGGCGGTCACCTCGGGGACAGCTGGAAGGTCTGGCAGTGCAGGGAGGCCTCAACAGCTTCTCCCTCCCACCTCCACCCCAGCCATCCCCGTCTGCCGAGACGCCCTGGCACACGCCTGCCGCCATGAACACACGGGCTCGTGTGACACCGGAACTCCAAGGCAGCATTAAGAACACGGCCCAGGGTGCCCGGGGCTCCCACGTTCAGCCAAGGTCAGGTCAGCCCAGGGACTTGTAAAGACCGAGGCCAATGATCAGACGAGGTCGTCAGGGAATCTGCCCTGTGACGCTCCCAGGGGTCCCGCAGCAGGGGCCGGGCTGTCTGTAAGTGGACTTTATTTGAAAACAGCCGGACTCGGAAGGAGAGAGCAATCGGGGTACCCCTGGGCGGGTGCACGTGCTCTGGGAACGCCCCGGCCACACAGCAGTGTTGGCCCCTTGGTGTCCACATCAAGCTGGAATGGACAGCATCCACAGGACCCCACGGCAGCTGTGCGCACAGGGGACCACGTGGCACAGCGGGGTTTTCACCTTGGGCTGGACTCAGGCCCGGAGCCGTGGCCACGACCATCACCCAATTGCCGGGACATCTGGAGACCTGGGCGAAGTGTGAGAAGTCAGTGGCCGCGGGGTCCGGGTGGGAAGGGACGTGAGAAAGGGTGGTGCAGGGTGGGGACGGCGGTGAACCGGAGGCCAGGTGACCCAGGGACACCAGGACCACAGGGAAGGTGGGCCTGTGCAGCCTGGTTTTCAGGGAAGCTGCGTATTTAGGTGACGTTTCCTCTTTGTAATTATTTTTTTTTAACATATACATATTCTTTTTCCTTTTAGGTCACGACAAGCCAATGAATGTATTTCCCTGTGCGCTACAGCAAGGCCTTGTTTCTTAGCTGACATTTGCTCTTTTTAAATGTAGGCAATTCACTTTTTTTGGTTTTCTGAGATTTTGTTTCCCAGCAATTCCTTTTCAAGTGTTTAAAACACTGTAGACCCGTGAGGACAGTGGTGACATCCCACGCTCTGGTCTCTCCCGCTCCCTGGACCGCAGACGGACAAGGCGGGGTGGGGGGCGGGGGCGGGTGGGGCTGGCCCGAGCCCCCGAGTGATACCGGCCCCCTGCAGACTCCAGGAGACAGACCTGAGCGCTCCCTTGCCGTGCGTTTGTTCTGAACTTTAGGTTTTTTTCCCTGAAGAAAGTAAAGGAAACAGGTTTTCCTCCCATTGTGCAGGACGCGGTGTTCCTCCAGGCTTTGCTCTGCCAAAAGGAAAGCGTGAGGCTTTGCGCCGGATCAAGGCCCCACGGCCTCTGAGGTCCGCACGATGCCACGTCCTCGCTGCCACCTGGAGAATGAGCCTGCAGGTCAGGGAAGGACCCTGCACCACCTTGAGCAGCAGAACAGTCCTCCGGCGACGTGCCGCAGGGCCGCAGCCACGCTGAGCCTCCCTCCCCCGCAGGCTCCCGGGGGCCCCCTCCCTCCCCAGGCCGAACCCAGGACCCTCGGGTTCGCCCTCCAGCCACACCTGCCAGGAACCACCCACCTCCCCGGATCGGTGTCAGATTTGCTGCTTCGTTCTTCTTGGAGCCTTTCGGAGTTTTTCTGTCTGTACCTCCCCTTTCCCTGAAGAACGATGCTCAGACAGCACTGCGAGCACTGCAGGGTCACAGGTTTCGGAGTTAAACCCCAGGGTCTGCTTCTTATCCTTGCCTGGAGCTCAGCTTCTGAAGCCCCACCCCAGCCCCCAACATCTGCTCAGTGTCCACAATGACAAAAGCATCCTCAAAGCTCCCAGGAGACGGGCTGCCTGGAGCATGGTGCTCCTGGGCCCAGGTCCGGGGCCAGCCCCACGCGGACCCCAATGTGCCAGGCAGTTCAGGAAACCACGTGGACATGATTCATCTTCCAGGAGCTCCCCTTGTGTGGGAGGACCCGAGCAGGAATGGAGGGTGGTTATGTAATTACTGAATCACTAAGTGATTTATGTCCAAACATACACAAATCCAGGACAGCCAGGACAGGCAGACAACAGGCAGGGATGGCCACCGGTAACTGCCGGAGTGCTCTCCCCCAGATTTGGGCCAAACGATGGGCTTGACCAAACCCCACGGCCACCCCACAGTGCAGGATGGAACCTACGGTGGGGTCGGGGGGTCCGCAGGGGGACGCCCGCAGGACCTGAGCTCCCAGCCCACAGGTGGACGCACGTGGTTGTCTCCAGGAGCTGCAGCTGGCCACCCCACCGCTCTCCATCCTCTAGGGCACTTTGGGAGGGGGGCAGAGAGACCCCACAGACGGTACAATGGCTTCTGCAGTCACTGGGCAGCTTTGCAAGCAGAGTCGAGCCCGCACTGCACGAGCTACGCTGCCGCCCCTCCCACGGAGCTGCCGCCAGGGCTGGTTGCCGAGGGGGTGACGCATGGCGGCCCCTCCCACAGCCATTTCCAGGCAGCCCAGAAACTCACTAGAGTCACCCACTGACCATCGTCTCTACCTCTGTACCAACAAGACAGGGAAGGAGAAAGTTCTGGATGCAATCATTTAAAATACAAACAGCATAGTTTCCTCTCATTTGATTAAGATTATACTTCTTGCCGTCAGTAGGAACGGAGGGTTTCAAGTGCAGGTCAAACCAACTGTCTGAGAGACACAGCCACAACTCTTACACACCTGGAAACATCGTACCAGCTACGCCAGGTGAAATGACTTTGTACAGTCAAGCAAGGGCGTCTGGCTCCTGGGGAAGGAGAGAACCTGCTGCTGCGGAGACACTCCCCACGGTGGAGGCCGGAGCGGCTGCAGCACCAGGGCAGCCCCGCCTGGTCGGACAGAGGGAGCGGGAAACGGCTCCTGGGGGCCGAAGACAGTGGGAGAAACCCTGGGGAGGGAAGAGCAGGGAGAGCGGGCCCCTGATTCTGCCCTGCCCTGGGCTCCCCGCCGAGCCCCGCCTGGGCCGGACCCGCGGCAGCACAGGCCTTGAAAGCTGACTTGAGATGGAGACCAGCATCCACAGGAGGTGAGGCAGAACTTGCGGTCTTACCTACCTGGATGCACTGCTTGCTTTAAAAAAAGAAAAATCAACATGGTCCAGAGAATTTTAACAAGACCCACAGTCTTCACAACATAATATTGAAAATGTCCAGGATGCAGCCCAAAATTACTTGACATACAAGGAACCACAAATTTCTCCAGAGAAAGACGATCTCTGGGTGCCCCCAAGCTGACCCAGATGCTGGAATTCTCTGACAAAGGCTTTGCAGCGCCTGCTGTAGCTGCGCTCCACGTGGTAAAGGAAAATACACCGAAATGAATGGAAATACGGAAACTCTCAGCAGAGAAATAGAAACAACAAAAAAGAACTAAATAGAAACTTCAGAGCTGAAAGACAAGTCCCTGAAAAAGTTTTAAAAATCATTAGCTGGGCACAGTAGAAGGGAACTTACAGACGGATCAAGAGCAAAGCTCCTAAGAGTCTAAATGTAAGGAGAGGAAAGTAAGGCTGGGAAGGAAAGTGCACCGAGCCTCGGGCGGTGGGGCAGCCGCAGAAGCTCTAAAAGTCACGTCACTAGATCCCAGGGGGGAGGAGGGAAGCAACGGTGCAGAAAAGTGTTTGACGTAGTAACAGCACACAATGTCCCGAATTTGGGGAAAGATGTAAACGGACAGTGCCAACCAGCCTGGCAAATCCCAGACAGGCTGACGGCGAAGAGCACCACGCCCAGACACAGCACGAGGGAGCTGCTGAAAAACAAGGATAAAGATAACAGTGTGAAAGCCGCTAGAGAAAAGTGACACATGACATAGAAGGGCACGGCAGTTCAGACGGTGGCTGGTTTCTCATCAGAACCTGTGGAGGCACACAAGGGCGTGGGGAAGCCTGAATGCGTCTTGCTGAGTGTAAGAAGTCAGTCTGAAAAGGCTACGCCTGCTGCACAGCCACAAAGAAGAATAAGATAACGCCGCCTGCAGCAACATGGATGGTCCTGGGGACCGTCATGCTAAGTGAAGTCAGCCAGAAAGAGGAAGAGAAATGCCATGTGAGATCGCTCATATGTGGGATCTTTTTTTAAGAAGGGGACACAAAGAGCTTATTTACAGAACAGAGACAGACTCACAGACATAGAAAACAAACTTATGGTTACCAGAGGCGAAGAGGGTGGGAAGGGATAAATTAGGAGTTCGAGATTTGCAAATACTAACTACCACATATAAAATAAATAAACAAGAAGTCCATACTGTAGAGCACAGGGAGTACAATATACGTATTACAGTATATACAATATATGGTGCGACTGCTGCACACCAGAAATTGACACAACATTGTAAAATGACTATACTTCAATTAACAAAAAGGAAAAAAGATAATAGGTGCAAAAATTTTAAAAACAACCAAAAAATTAAAACCAGCACGGAGGCCAGAAGGCAGTGACGTCTTTAACGAAAGGAGGAGGGAAAGGGAGCTGTGTGGCCACGAAGCTTCTGCGTGTCACTTGATGGGCTCTAAGGAAACTGAGAAAGGTTAGGGTCGCACAGTAGTTGTGAATCAACCACTTAAAAAACACAGAGAGACTGAGCCGAAAAGCCAAGAGATAAATTTAAACGAATATGACAAACCATTGAAATAAGAAAGCGAGAACAGGGAATGGAGGGACAAAAACCAGGGAGACAAACAAAGCCACAGTAACACGGAGACTGGACCCAGCCCTAGCGACGGTCACGTTCAAGGTCAAGGCTCAGACAGAGGCTAAACCCTGACCGTGAAGTTCAAGGTCAAGGGTCTGAACAGCCGACCCAAGGTTCATAGTAACAGCGTGTGTTTACTAAAACCCGGTCCACGTGAGTCAGCAACCGCGTGGGAGGGAGCGGAGCCAGGCTGACGGCAGACGAATCCTGGAACAAGGACCAGAGCACTGAAGGCGAGTGGTGAGACGCTCTATCCCTGAACTTAAACCAGAGACCACGCGTGACATCGGAGCCTCCGCCCCAGGGCTAGGACCACAGGTGGCTGTCAGGACCCCACAGACCGGTGGAGGTGCTGTCGAGGGGCCAGTGGGTGTGCTGGCCACACTGCCAGAGCCCCATCACCCCCAGGCAGGCTCCTTTATCCTCTGGTGGGGGCAGCATCCTGGGGTCCAGTGTCCCTCCACTGCGGGGGGACAGGAGTGGGTTCCTGCACACAGAGCTGGAAATCCCAGGCAGCCTGGTCTGCTCAGCTGGCCCTGGAGCTCCTGTGAGCACCCCCACTTCCCATCCTGGGTCGTTTTTAAGTCCCCTGGGAATATTCTACGTCTGGCCACTTGCTGGGTGTAAAAATGGCCAAACTCCCTTCTGGCTTTGAAAAAAAAAAGGGCTGAAGTCGGTGGGTGTTTGTGGGGGGGGGTCGTTGCCCCTCGCTGGGTGGTGCACCCCCAAGGCCAAGCCTGGGCTCTCCCCACCCCCAGGCCTCTGGGGCCTCCGGATGAGCGGCAGCCGAATGACCAGTGACACCGCCCTGGGTGAAAATTCTGCTCTAAAATGGGACAGCGCGAGGCCAGCGGGTCATGGCCTCGGTGCCCACCGGGTCCCCAGAGAGGGCAGGAGGCAGGAGGGGCAGTGGCCCCACAGGACACGCAGCAGCTGAGGGCGGGCGTGGCCAGCTGCTCAGTGGACAGCTGGGCCAGTGTGGACAAGCCGCCCATCTCTGCGTGTGTCTGGGGCCGTGTCCCAGGAAGCCGGAAGATGGGGCCTGGCTTCCCAAAAAAGAGGTCTGCGGCTTGGTAAGAGGGAGCTATTTTTATGCACCTGCCTTCCCGGGACAGCCACAGAGGGGAGGGCCCGGGGGCCACGGCGGAGGAGGGGGGCACCAGCTCCCAGGAGGGAGCGCAGCTGAGGCTAAGGCCCGGCAGCCCCCACCAAAGCAACGGAGGAAGCACAACACCCTGCTCCGGGCCTCAGTTTCCCCGTTAGACCTGGGGGCTGGCGGGTGATCCCTGGGGCTCCAGTAAAGCGGTGGGGGGAGGAGCTGGGCGGCAAGGCCCTGGCATCAGAGGCCCCAGTGGGAGGGGCCTGGTGATGCTGGGAGGGGCCAGTGCAGGGTTTGGGGCCAGGCGCGGCCTGCATTAAGGCCCTAGGGTTCTGCAGGAGCCCTGGCCCCTCCCCCTCTCCTTCAACCCCTTTTCTGTGCCTGCACCCCATCCTCTCTGCCTCTGAGACTCACAGCAGGTCTGGGTACCCCTGTTCTCCTGCCCTGGGCACCAGGACAGGGAAGGTGAGCAGCGGGAGGAGGAGGTGGGGGTCTGCGTGAGGCTCTGTACCCCGCTACCGAGACCCTTCTGAGAAAATCTCGGAGGTGGACAGGGAGGGGTGGGGGAGCTGGGGTGCAGATGACCTAACTTGGCTCAGAGAGTACGTGTTTGGGGTTCCGAGGGCCGCAGCCCCGATCGTGGAGGCGGGGCCCGGGGCAGCCAGCTCCACCCTGAGCCGTGCCTCCTGGAGCCAGGGGCACCTTCCCGTGCCAGCCAGCGTGGGCTGAATGGTGGTCCCCAAAGTTAGCCTGGATCCTGACCCTCGGAATCTGCCGGTGTGACCTCTTTTGGAAGCAGGGGCTTGCAGAGGTGGCTGAGCTAAGAGCCCAAGAGGGGCTTATCTTGGGTCACCTGAGTGGACCCTAGATCCAAGCGTGAAGGGGGGCCGGAGCAGACAAGAGGCTCCCTCCCCGCCCCAGCCATGAGAGCAGGCACCAGGCCTGCAGCAGGCCCCCACCCCAGGTGCACGCGTGCACAGCCACGGAGGCTAGGGGCTGCCGGGCCAGAGGGGCAGGGACTGGGTGGCCGGCCCGGAGGCTCGGACCCTGCAGGCCGGTGCTGGGCCGGTGGCTCCGCCCTGGGAGTGTGCAGTAGCCTCTGCATCTGTCTGTCCAAGCACTTTCTCTCCCAGGGCCGCCCTTCCCAGAATCCCTTTCCTGCGGCGCTGGGGCTTTCCACCGGGCTACTCACCCTTTCCGGGTTCGTCCTGGGCGCCCCGCCCGTCTGTGGTTGTTCTGACTTGCCTGGGGCTTTTCCTGTAGCTTCTTGCTGCTTATGTAAGGAGCCCTTTATGTAACGAGCAGGCTCCATTGTCCCCCGCCTGGGGGGCTGCACCAGTTCTCAGACACCAGCCAAAGCCCCAGCCCTCAGGCCGGTCAGCGCAGTGGGTGCCCAGCCTGCCCACACCCCCTGACACTCCCCTTTCTGCCTCTGCCTTCCTCCCTCCTCTCGCAATCAGAGGGCAAGCCAGGTCCACCCTCTGCCTGGACAACAACGCTCCTGGGGACCCAGAAAGAGGGACGGGGTGAGGGCCATGCTGAGAGGCCAGGCAGGGGGTGGTGAGGCCGGGGCAGGAGGCTTGCTTGGGTGGGTCCCCTGAAGCAAATGCTGAGACAGGATTCAGGGGTCGTTTACATGGGCGGTGACCCTGAGACAGAGTGGAAGGCAGGGTCAACAAATCACTGGGAGACGGGCCCACCTGGAGACCAGGGACACACCTCAGGCTGCACCCCCCGGAGGGGGAGCTGGGCTAGTTACCCTCCAACTGTCATGGGTCACAGTCAAGGGGCTCCCAGGGCGTCAACCTCCCAGCACGTCGGGCTCCTGTGAGCAGAGGGGGCCTTCCGGCAGCCGGCAGCGCGTACAGGATGCCAAGCACGCAGGGACCTGGGTGGGCTGCCAGTAGTGCTGGCCACAGGCAGAAGCATCTCCCCCAGGGTGGAGGGACAGGAGGAGAGGGTGTAACCAAGGCCCAGGTCAGGCTGCAGAAGCTGCGGTTATAGGAAGGCGCAGAAGCTGCTGGAGGATTCGCGGCTGCAGGCGCGAGGGAGAAAGAGCCCCGCTGCTCCCTGGCTCGGCCTCTGGGCTCCCAACAGGGCAGGGCATGGGCCCAACCCGGGGGCAAGGCAGTGCAGCCGTGGGGCAGTGGTCTGGCCCGAGCGCCGCGCCCGGCGAGGGGGCCTGGGGGCTCACCGACCCGGCAACCCACGTGCCCTGAGAGGCTGAGAGGGGAGGCATCAGGCAGGAGGCCGTGGTCAAGGCCGCAGCAGGGAGCGTCCCCCCGACTCCACAGAGCACGGGTGCCTGCGGGCGGGGGAGGCCCAGGCTGCCGGCCTCCACGTGGGGGAGGCCGCGCGCTTACACGTGCACTCAGCTGCTTCCAGGACAAGAGTGTCCCCTGTTTGTTCCATCGCCTGCCAGGAAGCCAGGGCTTTCCCCTTCCTGAACGCTCCGGGAGCCGCGCTGTTTTTTATTCCCCAGATAGGAAGTCTTCTGCAACCCTCTGGCCAAACGTGGGGAGCTGCCTTCATTTTGGCCGCGATTAACCGGCAGGAAGTGTCATTACCTAAATGGACGATGAGCTGATAAGCAGCCGGAGGAGAAAGGCATCCGGGCCATCCCAGGAACCGGCAGGGAAGGGGCGTGGGGGCCGCAGCAGGGGAGGGACGGAGCTGGGTACCCCTCACTGCGGGGGCCTGTCCTCCAGCCTCCTGCCCGCCCTGGAGCAAGGACACAGAAGGGCCCCTCCCCCAGAGATTCCCACTTAAAACTATTACAGTTCAACCTAATATTCCCACGACGGGGAAACCATTCTAAAAGGAAAAGTTCACAGCACGTAGATGTTGCGTGGTCATCATCTGTTCAAACATGGAATCCCTCCGTTTGCCCAGAAACATGAGATCTGACTGCCCCGCGGTGCTGAGGGTGAGTCAAAGAGAACATTATTCCTGCAGCCCTGCGGCCTGGGGTCCCATTACCTAAGCTGGAGCCTGTGGGTTCCCAGGGCATCAGCCCATCGGCCCCTTCCCCTCAGTGCCCAAGGACATTGCTCGGGAAGGGCAGCAGTGGACACGAGCCAGAGCTCTGGGCCCAGAGCCAGAGTCACGTGGCCACTCAGGAAATGCACGTGGGCTCGGGGTGGGTCCGGGGGCACGCTAGTCCTCCAGCCAAACCCACGCGGTGTGGCCAACCCTGGGGAACATTCTCCCCTCCGGCCTGCACCCCCCACCCCCAGCACTCCGCTCCCCTGTTTCTGGAAGAACTGTTGGGAGCAAACACTCTCGGCGCCACCTGGAAGCCTCTGGCAACCAGATAAACCCCCGCCTGCCCGCAGCCCCGGGCTCACCTGTGCTGTCTCTGGGAGGCCTGTCCTGCAGGCAGCGGCCACGCTGGGGTGTCAGTACTGAGCACGGGAGGTGCAGTCTGGCTGCCATGAGCCCTCACGGAGCTGAGGTCCCTAGTCCCACCAAGGGAGTGGCGAGGCATGGGTGGGGCCACACAGGGCCTGGTGCCGCTCGGGGGAAGGTGGTTGTGTGGCCGTCTTGGGCCCAGAGAGGGCGGGCGGGAAGCCCATGGCACTATGCTCCCAAAGCGCTGGCCCTTGGGAGCGCGACTTTCTCATCCGTGCTGATAACAAGGACTCATCAAATGCTGCAGATGACATCAAGTGACCTGCATAGCACTGCCCCTCCCCACCTGCGGACAAGGAAACCGAGGCTCAGAGAGCCCACGGGTGCCCGGGTCTTCCAGTTGGTGCCCAGCTCGCTGTGTAAGGTGGGGGGCCTGGTTCCCCGTGGATGCCATGGAGGCAGCAGCGCCCACTTGTGGGTCCCCTGTCAGGAGCCAGAGGGGGCAGCCATCTGGACAGTGACACCCTTAAACCTAGGGGTTGTCGGTACTGCAGACCCTGGAGTTGGTGCCCTTCAGGAGGAGGACACCCCTCGGGAAGGACAGGGATGGGTCAGTTTCATCCCCAGACCAGAGATGGCAGAGCACGTGGGCAGACAGGCCCGCGGGGACACAGCCCAGCACTGGCACTGACTGATGGAAGTGCTCCCAGATGCCAGGGCCCTGGGCTGGGGAGGAGGGCCAGCTGCTGACACTCGTGGTCACCGGACAGCCCACGTGTGGACAGCAAGGCCAGGGGCATGACCTCGTGGGTCGAAGTCTCCAGGGTCAGGCCTGCGGCTGTCCCAGCCCTGAGGACAGGACGGTTCCAAGGACAGAATGAATTCCCAGCCCTGTGCTGGAGGCGCCCACCCCCAGGATCCTCGCTGGAGACACGAGGGTAGAGGCCACCCTGCTTTCCCAGCGAGGGAGTGCGCCCTGCCCTCGGGCCTGGGCTGCAGGAGCCCCTGATCTCCCAGGGATGGGCCCCCACCCTGGGCAGCTGCCTGGGGCGGCCTGCTCGACACTGAGGGCAGAGACGGGAGGCTTCTGGAGGAATCGCACCGTCACTCTGTAATCCGAGGCCTGCTCGCCCAGCCCTGGGGATTGTGGGGGAGATGCTGCCGCAGGCCGGCTTCTGCGCGTCCATACAACCCCCACCCACGTGCCAGGCCAGTAGCCTGGCTGATGGGGGCAGCAGCCTTCCTCTGGCCCTGCTGGGTCTCACCTCCTCGAGGTCGTTCCCCACAGCAGACCAGGACCCCGAGTTGACAAAGGCTTAGGCAGGGTCCCCATGGGGTGTCTCCCCTGAGTGCAGACTGAGGGTGGGGGTGGGGGCGTCTGCATCCCTGTGGACCTGTCAGTGCAGGGGGAGGTGAGGCCATGGGCCCCAAGGACCTGGGTGAGGCAGGTGGGGGCGATGCACCCCCCTCCTGCATGATCCACGTCCTGGAGCTGTCACCCAGAAACTTCATTTTACCTTTAAACCACCCAGGCCCAGTCAGGGGACCGCCTGCCCCAGTCTCTATCCCACACCTTGGCTGCCCTTTCTCCCTCTGCCTCCCTCACAGCTGTCAGGTGACCTCCCACGTCTCCCGCCGCCTCCCGCCTCCGGCCTGCTGGGCGCTGCTTCCTTCCAGCTGTCCTGCCCATGGACAGACTCCGGCCCTTCTGCCAGCGGCTTCCGAGAGCTCCTCCTTGTTCTCCACACCCTGAACACGTGTCTGGAACCCTGAGCCACCTCTGATGTCCAGTTCCGAGCTGGGCGCCCAGGCTCTGCTGCTTCTGTCTCTCCAGGGGTCTGAGGGCTGTCTACACCCCTCAGCTGGCCGCCCTGGGCCCCTTGCGGGCGGCTGTGCACCAGCCGCAGCGCTTAGCTTCTCCTGCGCGCGCGCTCACGGGCACGGCTCACACCGCCACCTCTTTTCCCTGCCTTGGGTTCCGGCAGACTCCTCCGTCCTTCTCCTTCTCCTACTTCAGTGCTCCTCTCCCCTCTTTTGAGCTTTTGTCTCCATGACTGCATTTTCCGCTTCCAAGATTTGCCGCTTCCTTACCCTGCTGTTCTTGCTCCGTGTCTGCCGATTGGATCTCACGGTTCCTGTGAGTGGGTGCTGTTCCTGCATTTACTCCTTTGAGCATCGCAGGTTATTTGGGAGTTTTTGTGAGACCCCTCCACAAACCTACCTCCGTCTGAGCGAACGCATGTTCTGAGAATGCATTTGGTTGGCTCTTCCTTTTCTTTTTCTTCTTGTTTTTAATAAGGTAATTAACACAACACTATAAAGCAACTATACTTCAATCAAAAAATAAAAATTAAGAAATAAAATGAAAATTTTTTAATTTAAAAAGAACGTTTTTAATGAGAGAAAATCCACATCACAAAGTTGAAACGTACAATTCAGTGACATTTAACACATTCTCAGACTCTGCAACCATGACTGTCTCTTTTTTGTTTTTTGATTTTTAAAAATGGTTATGACTGTCCCTTGCATAAGAAGAGCTTCTCGGGTTTTAGATTTGTGTTAGCAGACTTATTTTGAGTGGTCGGTGGTGGTTGTTTTGTTGTTGGAGTTTCTGGTTTTGCTGTTCCTGTCCCTCCCTGTCCAGAAGTTGTGCATCTGCCTCCAGACCTGCTGTCCAGCCCCAGGGCTCCCACTGGCGTCTGAGCTGCTGACCTGCGACGATCCTGGTCCTGTCACGGGCCCGCGGGGGCCCACACTTGTCTGCTCCCCTCCCGCAGCGTCCTGCCAGGCTGGAGCCAGCAGCTGCATGTGTCCAGCCAGCACTTGCAGCCTGGGTTCCGGCAGCCGGGTTGCCTCACAGGGGCTGAGTGTAGATCCACTAAGCTCCATCCGGAGCCCCTGGGAGAGAGCTCAGGAGCCCAGGCTCGGGTGGTGGGCCGGCTGGGGCCCTGCCACCTACGGGCAACCCTCCCACACCAGGCAATGGTCATGCGTGTGACCCCTTGTCCCCTGGGTTAGGGAGGCCCCCGCCCCGAACGAGCCCAGAAAGCCTTGTGGGGTGTCTGTGGACACTTATCAGGACCACCGTTGGGACCCTCCACAGACATTACCTCTCTCTGCCATCCCGGCAGACTGACGCAAGCAAGCACTTGGGTGCATCCTGGGAAGAGTCTGGATCAAGACACGGGAAATCGATGCTCTAAGAGCCAATTAACAAAATGCCCTTAACTGACCAGTTTTCTGAAAGTCTCTAACTGACCCATTTACCAAAACTTCAGACATATTTTAAACCTGGTCTGGGCAGTTAGCCACAGCTGTTTGCCAACAAGGGTAGGAGCAAGGCCTAAAAATTCTGGCCAAGTACGTTAGCCAGGGTCAAGGGCACATTCCGAAGAAAAGACAGTCAGTCAAGCTGGACCAATGCATTCTGGCAAAAATGGCCACCAGGAAGCAGCCAGAAAGAGAATCCTGTGAGGACGTCCTCAGTTATTCACCACATAGATCACTTGGGGCCATCTGGCTCTGAGCAAATGAGTTGCAGTGACTTGATCTAATTCCGAAGACACAGCAGAGAGACGTCAAGAGCACAGTGGAGTCCCCGCTGTTCCACCACTGCTAACTGCCACAGCGCCCTCTCTGTGCCTCGGTTCCTTCCCCCCTTCTGTGGTTGTAAGGATTAAAAGGGACCACATAGCCCAGTGAATTTCTGTGGAGGTCACCATGCTCTGGGTTCCTGCTGTGGCTCCGCCATCGGGCACTCAGGGCCACCTGCGGCTCCGTTCACAAGCTGGCCCCTCACTGCGTCGGGGCCTGTGTTCTGGAGGAAGTGAAGTGACCTCGGCCGAAGCTCCCTGCCCAGCCCTGGGAAAGGACAAGCAGAAGGGGCTTCTCCTGGAAGCCCCCAGAAGCAGCTCTCTCCTTGCTGGCTTCTCCCCCATGGAGCACAGGGGACGTGCCAGCCGCCCGTCCCTCCCTGGCCCCCCAGTCCGGCAGTCTCTTCCTTCCTTCCCTTCTCTCTTTTCCCTCTGAAGCAGTTTCCCTGTCTCTCATTTCCGGCCCCACCCGTGTGTCCAGGCTGCCCCATCCCGCAGGCACACCCACAGAGCCCACCAGAGCCCTGCTAGCGCTAGTCTGAAAATCTATACGGATGTGAGCCGGAGGGGGAGGGGCCCTCAGTCCTCCCCACCCACCGACAGCGACTCCCCCAGGGGCCTCCTCTGCGCTGGGTCCACCCGCCAATGCTCATTCTTGCTGCAAGTGACAGCGACTGCAGACTTCCTGCACGGCCGCCGTTGGACAAGGCCGGCTGGCAGTAAGGCCGCTGTCTGGGGCCCCCACTGTGCAGCTGGGCAGCGGGCGAGCTCAGGCAGCACCTGCGCCTGCCGTGCACCTGCCGTGCACCTGCCCCAGCTGGGTCCTGATTAGCCCCACTGTGTGCACCCCCAAGCTGACCGGGGGCACCTTGGTGCAGCCGAGTCACTGGACCACTCAGAGCCTGCTGGGCAAACCTTTAAATGGCATCTCCACGGCTCTGGCCTCGTCATCACTGCCCTGTCACGGGCCCGCAGGGTCTAAGTCAGTGAGCCCAGGGGTGCAGTCAGCGCGTTTGCATCGGTGGTGTTGCTGGCCTATGATTCTCCAAGTCTGGCTCTGAGCTGCAGCGCGAATCCTCCATCCCCTCTTAGCTGGGTCCACAAAGCTGGTGTGGCCTCCTGGCTCTGCCCAGCCACCTTATGGCCCGCGGCCCCTGTGGGGACAGGAGGGGGCTCAGATCCTGGGAGAAAAGCTCAGTTCAGAAGTACACCTCAGCCAGTTGGGAGCTGATACAGTTCATCAAAACTCAGCTGGCCAGCAGCCAGTGCAGGGGTGCCCCCAGCAGACACCGGTGGACGGCGGAAACCTCCAGCTGCCTGTCTGACATTCTGCTTCCGTGTGGCCAGCACCACCTCCCTCCACACACACCTGTCGGTGTTCCTACCTCCACCAACGGCCCTTCTGTCCCCAAGCTTGAGGCGATCAGCTCCACCTGCCCCTTCTCTGAAGCCAATGTCACAACAGGTGATGCAAAGCCTGCACCAGGCACCCTGAGCCCCAACACCATTCCCATCTCCCACTTTGTCTCCTCGCCTTGCTCCCAGCCTATCTGACCTAAAAGCCCGCCCTCACCTTACAGCGTCAGCCTGGGCCTCCTGGGCCAGCCCAGCTGGGGAGCCGGGGCGGGCTATCACAAACACTGCCCACTTCCTAGAGCTGGAGAGCCCCTAAGAGGGTCGTACAGAGATTCACTCAGCAGACAGGAAGGAGGGACGGAGGGCGAGGAGCCAGTGCCGGCGGCTCCCCTGCCTTTCATCTCCCTGGGCTGCAACGCCCCCACCTTGCATCCCACAGGCCCACTGGGAGTGGACATGCACCCTTATGTGGTGAGTGCCTGGCATGTGGAAGGGGTCCACGTGTCGTCCCCTTGGAATGGACACAGTGACTTGCCCTGTGTCCCAGGACCTCAGGGTCCAGCAGGAATGCAGATGGGGCTGAAAGTGGAGGGACAGGAGCCTCTGGGAGGGGCCACCTGTCCAAGCCCTGTGCTCAGACAGCCGATGGCACGTGGACACGGGCTCTGTGACCCTAGGGCATCCACTGGTCTGGGTCCCAGCATCTGCCAGCTCTCCGCACTTCCACAGTGCAGGCAGGTCCTGCAGGCAGGCCACCCCCACCCTGGCGGGGGGATGTTTTTCTGACTGGGGACCCCCCGCCGCTGCACTTCCGCCAGGCCCACACCTGCCCAGGAGGAGGCTGAGCCGGTGGACCCACGGCCCATCGCCGCGAGGCCACACCACGTCCATCTGGGGCCTTTACACGGAGGGAGGCTGCGACTTGCCCCCTCGCTGCTGGCAGCGTCACACGGGCGTGTCCGCCCCGCGGCTGCCGCCGCACGCCGCCGGGAGCAGACCCGCGGCCACGCTGCGCCGGCTGCGCGGCGGGTCCTCGCCGTACTCCCGCCCACACGCCCCGTGCCCGGCTGGCAGCCCCCCGCCATCAGCTCGTCTTACTTTTCATGCGTTTCACAGTCAGCCATCGCAGCCCTTTTTAAGGGAAAAAACTGAACAATCTAAGTGTCTGTCAGTGGGGGCTGGTGAGTGAATGACAGCACAGCGGGCAGGGGGTGCTGCGCCCCTCAGAGGGGGGCGTCCCCAAGACGGACGGGCGGGTGGGTGAGGACGCGCTCAGGACAGGGGGAAGGCCGCTCCCCTCGTGCGACATGTGCACACATTTTGTCTACACCTGCCATGGAGCAGGGCGTGCAGCTGGGGCTCCCCCAGGCCAGCCCTCACCCAGGAGCCTGGCGTCCTCAGATAAATGACCCAACCTCCTGTCCTTCAGCCTCAAGGGTCGGGGCTCAGCGGTGCCCAGCAGGACCGAGCCCAGGCGTCCCAGTGAGCTCCTGGATGTGGGCGCACAGGGCCCCGCCCTCTCACTCCTCCTGCGACACCTCCCGGGTCCCCTGCAAGTTACCCACCTGCAGCCAAGTCTGTCTCCAGCACTGCTTTCAGGGGACCCCAGCTAAGACACACCTCATATAAAATACAGTGACAGGTGTGGAAAGCCTCCTGGGGGGATCCTGGGGATGTGGTGACAGTGACAACCCGGGGGGGCCACGGGGCAGGAAGTTCACTGCTCAGTCTTCCTTCTATTCCTTCCTTTTCTTTTGAATTCTGGGTTCTGGGCATGTCTCATCTACTTCAAAAATACATTTTTAGTGACAGTCAGAGACACCTCGGTCTCTACCCAGGAGAAGTGAAAACGCACGTCCAGCTAAAGGCCTGCTCACAAAGGTCCGAGGGCGTGCAGCAGCTTGGCTCCTGCCAGCCGGGGAGTGGGAACGACCCAGACGCCCAGCAGCAGATGCCAGGGCCGCCCAGGTGCGGCGCTCAGCCGTGAGGAGTGAGGTGCGCCCCCGCCAGCAGCCCCCGCCCGCCGTCAAAACAAGCTGACGGACAGAAGTCAGACAAAGACCACGTGCTGGATGGTCCCACTTACGGGAAATGTCCGGACGATAAATCTACAGGCAGAAAGCAAGTTCGTGGCAGCCCAGAGCTGGTGGGAACAGGGACTGCCTGTAAGGGGCACGAGGGGTCTTTTCAGAATGATGGAAATGTTCTAAAAGTGGGTTATGGTGATGGCTGTATGACTTCATAAATTTACTAAAAGTCACCAATTAAATGCACGCAAAACAGGTGAATTTCAGTTCAGGCAGTAGGCGGCGGAGGGCGGTGGTGGTCGGGCCTGTTCCGGGAGCCCTTGTCACCACGCTTGTCCCCCCATCCCAAAGGCAGCTGCCTGGGCTGTCAGCTTCCCGCTGTTACCTGGGATGTGGCCTCGTGACCACCAAGCTCTCTTTCCTCAGCGTCATCTCTGTAACTCCAACAAGAAAACTTAAACAACAGAAAGGCAGCTGAGTGAAGGACGCACACGGTGTCCCTGGCTGCAGCGGGGACATTCTGCCTGGAGGCCCCACGTTCTCTGTGTGTGTGGGAGGTGGTAGGATGGCCCCGCCCGCAGTGGCATCTCTGCCCCACAGGCAACTCGGAAGGGCTGTGACCCAGGCATCTGCCGAGAGAGGCGGGGGAGCCAGCGTCCTGCACCCTCCCCGAGCTGCCCGCTCTCCTGGGGTGAAGGCCTGTCCCCTACACCAGCCTCTCCTCAAGTTCCGTCCTCTGCCGGCCAGCCACACCCCCACCCCCATCTTCGACCTTGGCCAAGGCCGGTCCCCTCACCTGGTGGGCCCACCCCAGGGGCAGACGTCCTGGAACAGACAGAAGGATGAAGATGATGACTGGTCCCAGAAGTGTCGGGAAGAAACATGAAGCAGGAGTTCTAAACACAGCCTTGCACCTTCGTGATGTTTATTTATCAAACGTAACATGAAAACAAGAGCAACTTTGAAATGCAGTTCACTTTAGCCATTTAGGGCTCGATCACAAGCCTAAGCAAGTTCCCTCAAACCATTAAAACTGCAAATGCTGATTCAGTGTGAAAGATTCTTCTGAACACTTCAAACTTCTTGCGCAGCAAACAGAACATACACGAATATAATTATCATCAAAATTATGGCTACAGTTGCAAAAAAATAGATTCTGAAACATCCATGTTTAGTTTCATTTTTGTATTAACTTCTATGCTGGTTTTAAACCTTCCTAGCTGTTAGCTCTGCTGGTTTTAAAGTCCTGCTGCGGCGTAAGTGATATTAGGTTGACAAGTCCTGGGGCTGCAGAAGTCCTATGAGACCCCAAGAAGTATTACCTTCTCAACCAATGGCGATCATGGAATGAACCGTCCACCTGTTGGTTGATTTTTCACTTTTTATTAGGACATTGTCAAACCTGTACCAACACAGAGCGAAGAGCATAATAAACACCCAGGGCCCGTCACGCCCACAGCCGTCGCCAGCTGTGACCGGTGACCAGCGATCTCTGTCCACGTCTGTCTGTCATGTGCAAAGGTCCTGAGAAAGCTTCACACCATCAAAAGATAAGGCAGACTTTCCAGGTAAGCAAGAGGAGGAGGCGGGAATGACCCATGGGGTCTGGATTAGGTCAGAGACCCATCTTTGGCTTATTGAGATACAACCGGTCACACAGAAACGTTCACAGGCCTGTGTCCGCTGCACACGGGGCAGCACCTCCGTGCGCAGGAGCTGCGAGGGCCTGGACGCAACGGCCCCCAGCAGGGAGCACACCCGGTGCCAGACGTCAGTTTCTTAAACGCATCCCGGGACAAGGCCCTGGGGCTCCGGGGAAAGCGGCAGGAGATATCAGAGATGAGCCTGGAGCACTCGCGGTGCCAGAAAGTAGGAAAAAGCTAAAAACAAACAAACAAAAAACCCCATCCTGATCGGTGGGTCGGCATTGGCTCATTCCTGTCACAAACGGACCACAGGGACATGCGGGCTTAGTAACAGGTAGTCACAGGGCAGCCGGGAACCCCCTGCCCTGTCTTCACGGTCTCCTGCAAACCTAAAGTTAAGTCTGTCTAAACACAAATGGTAGTTGTCACTGCTCTGGTGGGGGCTTGAAGGACGAGGGAGAGAAGAGGGAGGCGGGGAGCAGCGGGCGGAGCGGGGAGGGGGAACCGAGAGTGGGGTCGGGGCTTGTGGGCGTGGACACTCTCCAGACGTCCGAGCAGGGCACATGCACGATGACCACACAGCCTGGGGTCTTGGCCGGGGACTCAACCGTGGGAGCCATTGGTGGCTGTGTTGCGGGAGAACAGGTTCTCGCCTGGAGGCGAGAGGCGGAGCGTGAGAGCGACCACCATGCAGGCTGGTTAGGTTCTAGGGGCTGCGTGATTGCCCGTGCTAAAGTGCTAACCACCCACTTTGGGGAAGGGGCGAGGGTTTCCAGGACATGCCCCCTCCCACTTTTTGACCTTTTGTGGTCAGCCAGGGAACTGTCCTGGCGCCTGTGGGTGCACCAGCGGGCCCAAGGTCTACTGGAGGGCGCGTCTTCTGCCTTCTTGGTTCTAACCAGTGTGTCCTGTCCTCAGTGGCTGTGTCCTTCCCTCAGTGGTTGTGCCCTGCCCCTTCCTCCCACTTCGGATGGACCGTGGAGTTTGAAGCCCAGGTCCTGGGGAGCAAGAGGCCCTGGGGCCAGTGTTGACAGGAAGGCCAGTGGGTGAGCCTCGGGCTTCCCGGCACCCGGGGCCAGTCCTGCAGGGAGGTGCCTGGAGGGCGGCCAGCGAGGGGCCGGGTGGGTGCCCTGGAGCAGCGGAGGGGGTGCATCCAGGAGGGCCGCCTGCTGTGCCCAGCTGAGGCCTGGCCCCACACCCTTTAACCTGGACGGCCAAACTGTCGCAGACCAGGACCCCTGCCCCAGGTCACCCAGCGCTCCTGCCCTTAAACTGCACCACATCACGTGCTGCCCACCTCCCCCAAGGCCACCCAGGACACGCTGCCCTGTGACAGCCCCTCCCCCAGCGGTGGGAGCACAGCCACGTGCTGGGGGCCCCGGGACTGGGCGGGACCTGCCCTCTGCCACCTCCCCACTGACACACTCCAACCAAATGTGGTGAAACAGCTTCGTCTGTTTTGGTTGGGGACATCCAAGGGGAGTCACAGAGGAACAGGGACCAAGGCCTGCACGTTCCGCCCAGAGGAAGACCTGACAGTGGCGCTGGGGGCCAGGGTCTCCTGCAGTCCCCTCTGGCCCTGCTCTGTCAGCCCTGCCCCCTCCCTGAGCCAGAGACACATTTGCCAGGGAGCGAGAGCCAGGCCTAGGTGGTGGGGGTCCGGGCAGGGCCTCAGTTTTCTCATCTCTAAAATGGAGACAACCAAGGTTGTAGGTGGCGGTCACGAGGGGGTGAGAGGAGCTGCCCCTCCCTCCACCCCCCCCCACCCCTCGGCGGGCCAGCCTGGGGCCCCTCCCAGAATTCCCGTCTGCTCCGGACAGCAGCACCAGGCCTGCCTGGCTCAGATGCCCCGAGGCTGCCCGGGCCCTCAGCTACCTCCCCGGGCAGGACAGGAAGCAGGAGGTCACCTTCTCAGCCCCGCTCCCACTGCCCCGGCTCTGCCCTCCTCCCGCCCCCCCCCCCCACTGCGGCGGCAGCCGCCCTCACCCACCCTGGCCCACCCTCACCCCCTTGGGGTCCCTCCTTCATCCCCCCGGGGCGCTCCCCAGCCCCCTGCGGCCTGGGTCGTTTCCTCCCCATCCCAGCAGAGCCATCTACACCGCAGTCTCCATGTCTCCACGTCCCAGGAGAGCTGTTTACACGGCAGCCTCGATGTCCCCGCCTCCTAGGAGAGCTATCTACACTGCGGCCTGAGTATGGCCCCTCTTCAAGCAGGAGGGTTCTTATCTCTCCAAGGAGGTGCATGGGGCCAGGCCTCAGCTGGGCAGAGCGGGCAGCCCTCCCGGATGCGCCCCCTCCCTGCCCCAGGACGCCCACCTGCCCCGGCCCCTCGCTGGCCGCCCTCCAGGCACCGCCCTGCAGGACTGGCCCTGGGTGCCGGGAAGCCTGAGGCTCACCCACTGGCCTTCCTGTCAACACTGCCCCAGGGCCTCTCGCTCCCCAGGACTTGGGCTTCCAACTCCACCGTCCATCCACCAGTGACCTCCATGTTTCTGTCCCCAGCTGAGACCCCAGGCTCTGCGCCATTGTGCCTGTCCCCTGCTCGGAAGGCTAAACGGCACCCTCACCAAAGGGGCCCAGACCCCGCTGTCGGCAGGCTGGCTGCCCAGCCTCCTCCCGGCCCCCACGTTCCCCCACAGGTGCAGGCACACCCCAGCTCTTCCAGACCCGGCCTTCAGCGACGTCTGCTGTGGTGTTTACACCGAGTAAACCGGCAGACGCAGCTGCCCGGGTGCCCCTGGAGGGCCGGCTGTTAAACGTTAACCCCCCGAGCCTCTCTGGAGCCCGTCCAGCCTGATCTCCTAACCACCAGGAGCGTGGCCGAATGTCCACGTCCCTAAGGCAAAGTTCCGAAGGCCCCTGTGGCACTGATTCACAACAGGGGCATATAATTGGCCTTCACCCTGTCCCTGCACAGAGCGCTCAGGCCCCTTGGGACTTCCTCGGAGGTTCTTCCTGGCAAATCACTTTCAGCCACACCTGGGTTGACGTTCATAACATCATTTTCGGAAAGCCCCGATATGACCGCTGGATGGGCGCCAGGTGCCGGGGAGCCAATCTTGCCAAGACGGCTGGAACTTTCGGCCCCACCTCCCCACCCACTCCTCTGAGGAGAGAGGGGCCGAGGACAGCTCAGTCACCAACGGACAATGACTTAATCAATCATGACCATGTAATGGAACTTACTAAAACCCCAGAAGAACAGGGTTCAGAGAGCTTGCAGGTGGTGAACACGTGGAGGGGCTGGAAGCCGGGCCCCCTCCCCCACGCCCGGCCCAGGCATCGCTCCCTTGGGATGTTCCTGTGTTGTCTTTGTGGTTAATTGGCAATAGTAAGGGAGGCACTGTAAGCCATCCTGGCAAATTTTCATGGTGGGGGGGGGGTGACAGGACCCTCTGATCTGAAGCCAAGTCGGACAGAAGTGGGGGTGCACTGGGGACCGTGGCCGGCTCTGGAGCAGGGGGAGCCTGTGGGACTGAGTCCCTCACCTCTGGGCCCTGTGCTGACTCCGGGAGTTGATGTCAGCCTTGAATCGACTTGTGGGACAGCCAGCTGGTGTCTGCAGGGCACTGGAGCGCAGCTCGTGTGGGGAAACAGCCGGGGGGTCAGCAGCGGGGACAGTGGGGCACAGGAAACACGGCTTTTCCCATGAGGCATCAACCCCTTACACTTTGCCCCAGCCTGGGGAGGGAGGGCGGGGGTGGGGGTTTGGTGGGGAGCCCCAGGGGCATTTCTACTAGGTTCTGCCTGAGGCCGGCCCAGGGCCTCAGCGCCTAGGGCTGTCCTAGGTCACTGGGAGGAAAGGCATTTCCTCTCCCACAGGGAAGGGCCATCAGAGGGCGACCCCCCACCCAGGGGTCACAAGGCCGGGCTGCAGGGCTGGTCTTGACAGAGGCGACTGGGAGGCTGACTGATCTGGCTGACAAGGGGAGGTGGGGCTGGGCTGATGAAAGGCAGGGGCGTCTCTTATCCCACAGCCGCTCCTGAATTCCAAGGACACAGTCCTACCACGGGACGATTTGGGTCCCAGGGCTGCTGCAGGAACTCCAAGAACAGACCCCAGTATCCTCTCTGCCCTCTTTCTCCCTCTGAACTTTCTGTTTCAGGGCTGAGCTCCTGTAACGGAGGGAAGAGCCGGTAACGGAAAGGAATGAGCACCACCCCCAGGATGAAGATAACCCCACGAGGCCCTGCGCCGGGGGGGAGGTCGGGGGTGGGGGTCTGGAGCTGTCTCCACGGGCTCCCGGCCCGTGGCTCCCCACGCCAGTGTTTTCTTTCCTCTCTCTCCGAGCAATAAAAGCAGCCGTTTTTTGGGTCACTTTGTCCCTCTGCCTCTATTGAGAATTCTTTCCCAGTCAGCGGGTAAGGACCCACACATCTGGGGGGCTTTCCAATTTAGGGTCCGTCTGTCCACTAACAGTCTCACCAGAGAAGATATTCCACCTGCCCTCGGTCTCCCTGCCTCAGCCCCTCTCTCCATGACTGCCCCCCTCTACCCCTATCTCTATCTCTGTCTGTCTCTTTCACACACACACACACACACACAGAATTCCAAGAGCAGGGCCTCCTGTGTGGAAAGGACTGGTGACGTTTACTCCAGAGCCAGAGCGAGTGGAAGGCAGGCAGTTGAGACAGGCTGGAAGGGGGCAGGGCACAGGGAGGGTTAAGACCGTAGGAGGTCTGACTTCTAGCAGACCTTGAGCTGCATCATATGCTCAGTGTAGCGTGTAAGCATGATAAATAGCACGCCCACGGGCGCCAGGACAGCCCCGAGGCCGACCACCGAAGGTCAGAGTGGGCGGTGGCCCAGCCCCTGGGAACCCCAGCCCCCTCCCCAGGGCAGTTGGAATGGTCCCACCTGGCAGCCCTCTCTCGCTCCCTCCCCTCTGGAGGCGGCCCGCACTCTGTGGCGTGTGTGCCTACTTTTACTGTAACCTGAGCGTCCAATTCCCACAGCTCTGGCCTGACCTTTCTCTGGCCTTACACTCTATGCAGTGTGCATCTCTCTAAACAAATCTACCTTCACTCAACAGCGGCTCGCACTTGAATTCTTTCCTGCACAAGGTCAAGGACCCACACTTGGCGGGGCGCGTCCCAGGGGCTCAGCCGAGACCTGGGACTCAGCCCTCCTCACGCCCCATACCGTTTTTCCAACATCAGAGTCGCAGTCCCCGCTCGGGCAAGTGGCTGTGGGGAGCGGGGCAACAAACAGATGGGGCTCAGTCATGCCCCTAACCCCGCATGACAGATGCTCAGTGTTGTCTCAGTGTCTCTGAGCCACCGTCAGGCCAGGCTGGCAACCCTGGGGGGCAGGGCCAGCCTGAAACCCTTCTCACCCGGTTGGGGCTTCCTGAACACGGGTCCTTCTCACTCTGAGGGTCAGGCAGCCAGTGTGTGTGCGGTGGGAAGATGGGGGCGGCAGGGCCAGACTGGGGGTACTCCCTTCACGCTCCCCACAATGCCACTGTCCTAGCATAATGCTGACCTCACAGGGTGACGGGAGGGTGCCGGGGTGGGGGACATACAGGAGGGCCAGCACTCCAGCAGTGCCCGAATTCCGGGTGTCCTGCCACCTTCAGCAGCGTCCTGCCCACTCGGCTCGGACCCAGCCTGGACCCCTGAGTTCCCGTCAGACAGGCCCCCCAGGACAGAAAGGGGTCCCCATACTGACATCCAGGACCCCCAGCTCTATCAACATTGGTTGAATGATGGATGGATGAACATGGAGCATCAGTCCTCCTGGCCAGAGTCCCCTGGGCGCTTCTGGGTAATGGCCCCTCCCTCCCACCCCCATTGTGCTGCCCCCCTCAACCCAGCGGGGCCCTGAGGATCCTCCTTCCCCAGTTCCTGCCAGTGGGTCTGGGCGCAGCCGCCCCCAACCCCAACACCAGCCTGGAGCCCGCCTGTGCAGGTCCCGCCATGCCCGCAGACCAGCCTCCGCGGGCGGTGCTCCCGGTGGGCAGACCGCCCTGCACCAACTGCCCCGGAGCACGGCCCTCAGGCCTGAGATGCTGACTGGGCTGCTGGCTGGGGCCGCCAGACTGTCAGGAGGACGTGCTATGCAAGAACAGGAAAGGAGGACGACAGTGAGCTCCCCGGGCCTCTCTGCCCAGCCTGAGTGAACCGTGCCGTCCCTCAAGGGTAAACACTCCATGTGGCCAGGAGAACTTTGATGGCTGAAAGGTCAGGCCCACAGCAAACATCACGGTCCAGGGCAGCCCAGAGCTTTCCCTCTGAGAGCAGGAGCAAGACGAGTGTCCACTCTCCCACCTCTATTCAACACCGTGCAGGCCGTTCCAGCCTGAGCAGTCGGGCAGGGAAAAGAAATGAAATTCAGTCTCTTGTAGTATTCTATATCCAGTGTCTTGCAGTAACGTATAATGAAAAAGAATGTGAAAAGGAATACATGTAAGTTAAAAAAAAGAAATGAAAGGCACCCAAAGTGGAAAAGAAGTCAAATTATCTCTGTTCAAAAAGGACATGGTCTCATGTATAGAAAATCCTAAAGATTAGACACACACACCAACAACAGGTAGAACTAATAAAGAATTCAACGACGCTGCAGGCTACAAAATCAGCACAGAGATCAGCTGTGTTTCTGTCCACAAACACAGCGACCAATATAAGATGGAAATTAGCAAATCATTTCACTTACAATAGCATCAGAAAATAAATAAAATACTTAGGAATAAACTTAACCAAGGAGACAAAACACTTGTCCAGTGAAAATCATGGGTGGTTAATTACATGTTCACTCGGCCAGGCCACAGAGCCCAGATACTTGGTTAAACGTTATTCTGGACATTTCCATGAATGAATGGGTAGAAAATGCACTATACATATATACACATCTCAGTCCGTTCAGGCTGCTATTAAAAAACACCAAGATTGGGTGTCTTATAAATCACAGAGATTTACTTCTCACCATTCTGGAGGCTGGAAGCCTGAGATCAAATGCCCGCAGATTCATTCTGGGAAGAACCTTGTTCTGTCTTCCTGCTGCCTCCTCATGTGGCAGCAGGGGCTGGGAGCCCTCTGAGGTTCCTTTATGAGGGCACTGACCCCGTTCATGGGGCTCCACCCTCGTGACCTCATCACCTCCCAAAGGCCCGACCCTGACACCATCACACCGGGAGCTGGGGTTCCAATATAGGATTTTGGGGGGACACAAACACTCAGTCTATAGCAACATACAAGGAATATTATTCAGCCTTAAAAAAGGAGATTCTGACACAGGCTACAGCATGGATGAATTTTGAAGACATTATGCTGAGTGAAATAAGCCAGTTGCAGAAAGACAAGTGCTGTCTGATCCACTTACATGAGGTCCCTGGAGGAGTCAGACTCATAAAGACAGAAAGCAGGAGGGTGGGGGCCAGGGACTGGGGGAAGGGGAGTGAGTGTTTAATGGGGACAGAGTTTCAGTTTGGGAAGAAGGAGAGATCCTGGAGGTGGACGTGGGTGGTGGCGTTTGTACAACAATGCAAATGGACTTAATGCCACTGACCTGGATACTTTAAAATGGTTAAAGTGGTAAGTTTTATGTTGCGGGTGTTTTACCATAATAAAAACAACCTGGGGCGCCAGTAGCCTGGGATGCAGGGTCCATCCTGGAGTCCAGAGCAGCTGCCAGGGCGGGAAGACCATCTCTGGGCGCCACGGTAAGTGCAGTGCAGAGGGCAGAGGGCAGAGGGCAGAGGGCAGAGGGTGCGGTCACGGGCAGGGCTGTGCGGGGCCTTCCTCCACGTGGTTCCGCACGGGGCAGCGGTGTCCACCTGCGGCCCAGCCTGGTCTGTGCCCAGGGTCAGATGGCTCACTGGCTTTGAGCTGTGGCCTCGGCCACCTCTGTGGGGCCCCCTAGCCATGGCTACACGGAGCCTGAGGGAGATTTCCCAAGTCCCGGCGTCAGCTGCTGGGACGTCCAGCACCACGCCAGACCCGCCCTGGGAGTCTCAGGAGTGTGAAAGTCCCCCAGACGGGCTACCTCCCAGGGGTCACCACTGACACAAGCCTGGCCTCCAGGAACAGCCCAGCCTCTTTGCAACACCCCTGGCACCCAGGGCAGAAAGAGCCAGCAGGAGGCCCAGTTCCCGCGTCCTAGGGCTCCCCTGGGGGTGGGGGCCTGAGCAGGGACCTCCCAGGAACAGCTGCTGTCCCGCTGTCACCCAGGCTCACAGATAAAGGCTGACAGCTCGTGGGAAAGTCACCTTCGAGGCCACTGGGTTCAGTGCTTCCGTGTGGTGGATTTACACCTGCTGCCACGATAATGAACTTCACCAAAAGCGTGTACTGGGCCTTGAGCTATTAGCCAACGACACTAGGACAGGAGTAATTTCAAGAGAAACACAGATGGCTGCCATGTGCCAGCAACTTGTGCTGATGATCCAAAGAGCTCGGTGGCTTCCAGACTGGAAGGCAAGGCCCTCTGAGAGGCAGGGCGGGGTCCTGGGTACGACCCTAGTATTTTCAGCTCCAGCTAGGGGACTGGGTGGGACAGAGGCCTTTCCTCAAAAAGGACCCAGGAAGGGACTGGGGACAAATGGCCGGCCACCCACAGAGGGCCTGGAAGGGCCAGCTGAGCGTCCGGAAGGGGCTGCGGTCCAATACAAGGCACTCCTCTTGGTGTCCATGTGCTCCCCCTGAGGTCAGGCTGCCCCGAGGGCGGCTCTGGACATGGCCAGGCATGCTGCGGCAGGGGTGGACACATGCCACCAGCCAGGACTGAGCAGGGTGGGCCTGCCGAGACAGGTGGCCAGAGCCCTCTCGCCCGCCCACTGGGCCACTGGAATGTGCTGGGGGGTGCGGCCCAGGGCCTCTCCCCACTCCCAGCATCTGGGACCCCGCCCGCGGGGCGCCAACGGGGCCTCTGGGGCTCTAAGAGACCCTGACCCCTCCTGGGGTCTGTGCCGACCAGGGGAAGGGAGGGTCCATGTCCTGCCTCCTTGCTTTTCTGAGTTTTCAGGGAAAACAACCAATTAAGAGTAGCAGCAATTTCACTCCAAATTTATTACTTTTCCCAAAACTGGCTTTGCTTGGTAGCTCTCAACCCAGGGCCCGCTGTGGGCTTGTCCAGAGGGGTGTGTTTAGGTCAGAGATCAGCTTCTTGACACCCACCCTCAGCTCTGCCAACCATGACGTCCCGAGAGCTCGGGCCTGTCCCCTTCCCGCCCTGCTGTGCTCACACGCGCGCGCACACCCCCGTGTACAGCGGTGGTAGGGGCCCAAGTCCCAGCAGTGCTTTTCCTCGCAAGAGGCTCCTGTGGCAACAGGTAGGTCCCACCACCTCCCCCAAGACCTTGGGGGTCTCGTTCACGGTGCACCTGCCACCGGGACCCGCCAACCTCCCAGTGCCAGCCGAGGCCCAGGGCAGGAAGACCCTTCCCCAAGTCCTCGCCACCACTGGAGTGGGCCTGGTGGGCATGGTCAGCCTGAGCCCCATGCCCTGTGGGGCTGCGGGACGCGTGGGTTTGGTGCAGGACGGGGACAGCCTGGGAGCCCTCAGGCAGCTCCAGGGTCCCCACCCCAGGCAACTCGCCCGACCCCACAGGCCTGGACATCGGTGCACCCAGCCCACGGCTCCCTGGTGCCCACTCCGCCCTCCGAGCCCCCATCCAAGGGTGTGCAGAGAGCCAGGCCGGCCCTGCCCACTGATCAAAGGACAGTCCTCACAGCTGCTCCCAAGTAGGGGCTACAGCGTCCTGCCCCACCCTTCAGCCGGGCGCCACTCGGGACCATGCTTTGGAGGTTACCTGCTGTCTCTACAGAAGTGACCACTGGCACACCAGCAATGGGCACATGCGGCTGGCGGTGGAGCGGGAATGGTCACCAGCAGGACACGCGTTCCACCACATTCCCGCCTCCCCTGCACTGGGCCAGGGTGGGCAGGGCTGTGGGATGTGAGTGGGGGCCAGGGTCCAGGGTGGGGATGTGGGCGGGGCTGTGCCGAGAAGGGTTCAGCCGCTGTCTAGGGGACAGGGTAGGAGGTGGGGGTGGGGGTACAGGGGGTGGGCGGGCTGCACCACCCCCCTGCAGGCAGCATCCCTCGCAGCAGAGGGTCCAGTCTCTGGGACAAGGAAGGGCGGGGAGGGGGAGGAAGGGGGAGCACCCTGGAGGACCCCCCATGGGTCTGTGACCTCGGGAGGCGTAAGTGCTGCACCGCCATCTCTTCTGTTGAACTGTCATTTGGTGCCTGGGTCAAAGGCCAAAGGCACAGGTCAAGGGCCAAGAGCACAGCCTGGACGAGGATACGGCCAGGCACCCACTACCCAGGCCCACAGTCCCCTGTGGGGTCAGAACTGGGAAGCCTGGGTTGCGGCACAGGGCGCAACTCCTGGAGGGGAAGGAGAGGGGCAAAGTCTGCCTTTACCCTCTGACGAGAAGGGGCCTCGGAAATGGGGGCCACGTCGCCCCCACCCAGAGGGAGGGTCTGGGTGCAGGAAGAGCCCCGGGCATTAAAGGGCTGGGGGAGCCAGGGCTTCCTCTGACCCCGTGAGTCACTCACAGACCCACAGCTCTGCAGCCCGAGAGCAGCCTGGCTCAGACGGTGTGTACAGGCAAGGAAGCTGCCAGGACGTGGTGACGTCCCCGAAGTGGGAGTGAGAGCAGCAGACCAGGGCCTCAGGACGGAGTGGGGAGGGAGGGAGGGGGAGGCTGGCCTGGAGGGTCTGCTGTCCCATCGGCTGGCTCGGACCCCGAGAGCTGCCAGGCCAGGCACAGCTCACGTCGCCTGCGCGTGCAGAGGAGGAAGGTGTGCGCCTCAGCTGCAGCGGGCGCAGACCTGGAGCTGCCTGTTCACGCGGGCCGCCCATGCGTGGGGCTCACACAGGCAGGACACTCAGGGTCCCCCCGGGCCCCCATTGGAAAGGGATACACGTCCCAGCCTCTCTCTGCATCTGGCCCGTTTATTCCTTGGGACGGACCCGGTTCTGGTGGGAGAGGGCTCAGCGGCCGGCGCACCTCTGTCCACTGCTCAGGGGTGGTGTCCCCTGGGGCCGCATCACCAGAGCCTTCCTGGGACAAACACCCACCCAGCTGGCTCACACCCCCAACCCCTTGGGTGCTCCTGGGGCAGGGTGGGGTGGGGGGGTAACAAGATGTTTCCAGAACCTTTAGAGGGTGGGATCCTGGAACCAAGATCCTTTCAAAGAGCAGGAAAACCTTGGCCGGAGGGTGGGGCTTTCCTTCTGTTTCCAGAGCCCTGCCGGCCAGGCCAGCAGCCGGCACTCATTTGGATCTTCAGAGGGACCAGGAGCTGCCCGACTCCTTCTGCTCTCGGGCCCAAGTATGAAAGTCAGACTTCTGCTCCTGGATGACCACAACCAGACGGCCACTCCCGACCCCAAAGCTTTCAGGGGACAAGAAATAACGGACACATCTCAGGAGTCAGAGTGACACAGGATGCTGACTGGCAGGGACCCTCAGGTGGCCCCCACCCTGGTCTGTCCACCTGTGGCCTGCCCATCTGCTGGCCCCACCCCCGTGCCATCTCCAGACCCAGCAGATCATGGGGCTTAAATGCCTCACTGCCTGAAGCCTCCAGAGCTTTCCAGGTGCCTGCCTCACCCCCAGAGTGCCATCAGCTGCGTGCAGAGTGTCAGCCCTGTTTCGCAGGCGGCCCTCCCCCTAAACGGCTGTTTCACAGCAGTTTGGCTAAACCTCAAGAACAGCTCTGGGGACAGGGCCCCATGGACACAACCGGAGCTGGGGGGCTGGGCCGGAGGGGGCACACCCCAAAGCAGCCCCTCCACGTAGCGGGGGCAGGCCTCACTCCAATGAAAGACTCAGTGACCCTTGGGGACGTGTGTTGTGGCCAGCAGCCTCGACTTGGGGAGACAGTTAGCTGTGTTTTTGCTGGAGTGGTTTTCAAATCAACGGCACATCTCCTGCGGTGGAGGGGGCCAGGCGTAGTGAACCGGGTCTCTGCAAACTGGCCGTCCCTCTCAGCAGGAATGCGGGCTGAGCAAGGCCAGTGTTCTTCCGTCCTTCCAGGAAGACACCTGCCTGGGGGATGGGGAGCTTCCCCTGCACCCCAACGAGCATCTGGGATCCCTGAAGCCCCACACCCATCCCCCGGCAACCAAGCAGGTCCATGCTGTCATCAGGGACCACGTGGTGGGTCTCCCAGCCCAGCAGGACTGTGCTCTGGTGGGGTGACTGAGAGCTCCGGGGCCGGAAACCAGCAGCACCAGAGGGAGGGGCCCAGGCCCACGTCTCTCCAGCCCAGAGAGGTGCTGAGCCTGGGAACCAACCAGCCCAGCACAAGCCTGCACTTGTGCACACACATGGGCCGGGGCTCAGAGGGCCACAAAGATGACTCGAGCCGGCTCACAGCACTCCCCCGGCCCTGCTCTGAATGGCAGGCGTGGTGTTGGGGCTCCCCCTCAAAGGCTATGGCCGTGAGGATCCTTCACCAGCTCCCAGGAGTGGAGAAGGACCCGTGTCTCAACAGATATGGTCCAGCACACGGAACCCCCGGGCTCGGGGGGGCTACCCCTGAGCCTCCTCCCCGACCAGCACCCCAGAGAGAGCAGCCCCATCTTCAGGAGACCTGTGGGGACAGAAAGCGTCACTGAGAGACCCTCTAATCCGCAAGGGGCCCTTCGTATGTTCAGTCTGCAAACTGCCTCAGTAGGTGGCGTGTCCAGGCTGGGGGCCAGGATCCCTGCAGCAGGGCGGACTCGGCTGCTGGCTGTGCCGGGCATCCAGCCCACAGGAGAAGCGAGCGTTCAGCCGGGAATCCGGGTCCTGGGGTGGCTGCAACAAAGCACCACGCTGGGGAGTTTCTTCTCAGTCCGGAGGCCGAGGCGGGGAGCCTGAGACCCTTCAGCAGCCGGGCCTGCGTCGGGCCCTTCCTTCCACCGGCGCAGGAGAGCATCACACCTCCTTTCAGCTGGAAAAGCTGTGCTCCGAGGAGCCGGGGCACCGGCTCTGGGAGGGTCACGTCCCCCTCCCGCTGGACTGCAGCCTCCTGAGCAAGCGCAGGAGGCTGGGGAGGAGCGGCCAGGGACCAGCCAGATGAGCCTTTGAATCCACTTACGGGTCCCGAGACCCTGAGCTCCCGTGGAAGGTGCGTACAGCTGGGCACAGGTGGACAGGAGGCCAAGCGGGCCTGGGCCGAGGAGCCCGCAGCCCGGCGTGGGGGCGTCCTCACAGCCCCGCTGCCGACGGTCCTTTCCTTGGGATTTGCACTCTTTGAAATAGCACTGCACTGAATTTCTGGAAATTTGATATATATTCATATCTCCTGAGAACACGCAGTGTATGTCTTTCTTGTTAGCATTTTGTGTGTTCACATCCTAAACAACTTGACTGAGGTATGACTGACGCACAGGAACGTGCACACGTGTAAAGTGCACGATCTGATGGAAACCAGCGCCATGATCAAGGGAGCAGCATCCTGGCGCCCCTGCCGTCTCCAGGCAACCACCGATTCGCGCGCTGTCACTGCGGTGAGTCTGCATCTTTCGGGAGGTGCAGGTGGAATCCTACGGCCAGGCTCTGCTCTGCCTGGCTTCTCACCTGCTGCCGGGAGATGCATTTGTGCTGCCAAGTCGTCCTCCACGCACAGGGCGTCTGCAGGGTTCTCTCCGCTCCCCGCCAGGGGACATGTGTTTTGTTCCCACTTCGGGGCTGTTACAGACGGAGCTGCAGTGAGCACTCATGCACATGTCCTTGCAGGGGTGAAGGCCTCCATTCCTCCAGGAGTTGACGTGCGTTTAAATTTGAAGAAACTTCCAGACTGTTTTCTAAAGTGGTGGCACCCAGTCATACTCTCCCCAGCAAGGAATGAGAGTTCCCATTCATCCCCAGCCTCCGGCCCTTGGGATGTTCCCTCTTTCAAATTCTAGACTTCCTAATTAGAGCACAGTGGCCTCTGGTTGGGGTTTTAACCTGGATTTCCCTGATGACCAGTGACGCTGAACTTGTGTATTTGCCGTCGCGAGTCTTGGGGAAACGCACACTCACGTTTTCTGCCTGTTTGTCAAGTTGGGTTGTTTTCCTACTGGGGGGTTCAGGGAGTTCTGGATTCAAATTCTTTACTGGACACACGCTCTGCAAAGCTTCCCGCAGGCTGCAGCTCATCTTCCCAACTCGTAACAGGGCCTTTGGGAGAGCAAAGTTCCTCATGTTCATGAAGTCCAACTTACCCGTTTTCTTTTATGACTCATTCTGGGTTCTATCTAAGAAATCTTCTCCTAACTCAAGGTTACAAAGAATTTCTCCTATATTTTCTTCCAGAAATTTTATTTTTAGATTATATCCTTGGGTCTATGATTTTGAGTCAATGTTTAGTATACGGTGAGACGGATGGATCCAAGTCCCATTTCTGTGCCCACGGATACCTGTTATGCTGCGCCATTTGCTGAAAAGACTGCCTTCTCTTTACTGAACTGTCTGTCCCTTGTTGAAAATTGTCCATATATGTGTGGACCATCCATTCTGTTCCATTCATGTATTTGCCCATCCCGATGTCAACACCACACTGTCCTGATTGTGGTCACTTTGCAGTAAATCTTGAAACTAGGCTCTCTATGTCCTCCAAATGTGTTCTTTATCGGATTTATGCCCGCTTTCTAAGTCCTCTACATCTCCCTTGGAAACTGGGAATCAGCATCAGCCAAGAGCCTGAGGGGACCTGGACTGGGATTGCTCTGAAGGAGTCCATCAACTTGGGAGAACTGACATTTTAACATTACGGCATCTTTCAGTGCATGAACACAGTCCCTCTCTCCACTTTTACTTCATGTTAACTTCCTTTGGCAGTACTTGGTAATTTTCAGTCAGGACGTGCACCTTGTTTTGTAAGCCGTATCCCTAACGAGTTCACGTATTTGGTGGTATTTTTCATTTAGTTTTGAATTGCTTGTTGCTCATAAGTAGAGCATCGTCTATTCCTGCACAACAACCTCGTGTTAAGCTTGCTGCACTCACCACCCTCGTGACGGGGCCACAAGGGAGCCTTGGGACGAGGAGGGGCCTCAGGTCCAGGCCTCCTGAGAACCCAGCCTCACCCACAAACCCTGGGTGGTCCTGGCAAGCCCCCCTCCTGCCTTACGGGCTCCTGCAGGGACAGGTGCTGCTGGCTTTGAGAGTAATGGGCCGGGGGAGGGGGGAGGGGAGCTGGAATGCCCTGAATCTAAGGAGGTCACGGCCCTGACCCCCACCCACCAGGGCTCCAGAGACGCCCCACTCCCCCAGAAGCTGTCTTCTCCACAAGCGTTTTTACTTCTGCAGCCAAACCCTGACACTCGGGGTCGTGTCCTATGCCCCCTCCCCATCCAAATCCAAGGGGTGGCGGGGGTCCCGCCCAGCTTGAAGAGCTTCCTGCCGCCCTGAGGGCACATTTCAGCCAGTGCAGCAGGGAGATGAGGTGCGGTCTCAGAAACGCCCTTAAAAGGCTGAGGAGGGCAGGCGGGGGCTGCAGGGGCTTCTGGGCACCGAACAGGGCTGCCCAGGAGCAGCTGCTCTGGTCACTGTGGCAACAACCACTCCTGTCCATTTATAACTCCCAGCTGGGAGCTCCCAGCTCAGATGGCTGGAGGCCCGAGTGAGAGCCTGGCCCCACCCTCCCACTCCTGGGGAAGGAGGAAGGCAGGTCTGCGTGTTCCTGGACTGGTTTTCCAGTCAGAGAATAGCCACCTGCACAGGCCACTGGTCACACTCCTCGACCACCAAGGCTAATCCAGAGCCTGGGAAAGTCACTGGCCTTTCCCGTCACTGACCACCTGCTTACTGAGAGATGGGGCAGCAGTGCTCCAAACCTGCAGCGTCCCGGAGTCCCCTCCAGCCCTACTAGCTCCCAGTATGTCCCCAGGCACCTGGTTCTCTGCTGCCTCAGGGCCTTTGCACTTGTTACGCCTGCCTGTCCTGCTGGCACCCCACCTTACTGACTGCCTGTGCCCTTCAGAGCCTCTCCTGGGCAGCAGGGTCTTATGGAGTGAGCCATCTACTTGCTATCTCCATCCTCATCCCAGTCTGCTGTGTCCCGCCAGGTCCCCAGCATCCACCAGGGTGCAGGGCAGTGAAAGGATGAGGGGTGAGAAGGAGGCAGCTGAGGCAGGGCGGCTTGCTGGAAAGTGAGGCCTGCAGAGAAGGAAAGTCAGGAGTCCTGCCTGGCATGGCTGCCACACGGGGCAGGGGGGCTCCCCCGACCCGGCTCCCCCTCCTGCACAGACTGCACTGTGTCCTCAGACCCCAACTCTCACCGAATCTAGTTCTCTCCTGTCTAGGCCGCAGGCAGGTGGAAACCCGCAGCTGCCAGGCTCCCCTCGCCCAGCCCTGGGGTCCCCCAGACAGTTGGGAAGGACCCTGAGGTCTCAGCACGCCCCATCCGGCCCCACAGGGCATGGTGCTCAGGGCCATCAGCACCCACACCGCCCTCCTGGGCGAGAAGCCTTGGGGTGCGGCCCCCTTCTTGCTGCCCCAGGGCCCCGGGAGCCAGACTCAGGATGCAGCTTGGCCAGATCTCACTGTGGAAGACAGGCCCACTGGGCTGCGGTCCCGCCCCAGGTCCCAGCCAGAGTCCCCGTTCTGACCCCACCCAGCCTTCCTGCGTGGGGACTGGCTATTGATCCAAGGCCAGGCCGGAATCTGAATCTGATCCTTTTGAGACCAACAGATCAACAAAGTTTTGTGGGCTGACGTCTTCTGGAAGGCCCCTGCATCTCCCCTGGGCTGGAGTAGACGGAAGCTGGCCCTGGGCTGCGCTCTGGGATGGTGGTGGCGGAGGGCACAACTGGCACACTGTCCACCCCAGACCCCATCCCTCCCCACTGTCCCCTGCTGTACAGGCTGCAGCCTGGCCTCCCAGGTTTGGTTCCAGCATCAGATCTGGGCTCCCTGGGGCCCAGTGCGTTTCCTTAAGAAACTTCCTTAGGAAGCATGGCTGGCCCCCCACCTCCTGTGTTCCCAGAACGGGCAAGGAGCTCAGAGGGCAACCAGCCTCCAAGGGGGGCTCACGACTGACCTCAACCCTGGGCAAGCCCCAGCCCCCCACCAGTGTCCCCAGCCACAGTCTCCCCTCGCCTCCTGGGCCGGCCAAGGCCTCAGAGGACAGCTCCCCCAGTGTCCTTCCCTCAGTCCCAGAACCTTCCAGGGAGAGAGGCCAGGAGCTGGCAGAACGTGTGACCCCGCCACTCACCGCCGGCGGCCCCTCTGCCCCTCTGCCACAGAGGCCGAGGCGGTGACCAGGGAGAGGGGCAACCTTTGGGCGCTAGGCTGGGCGAGCACTAGCGCTAACTTGGGGCCCACACTCTGTCCCCACAAGACCAGCACAGTCTCTGGACACATCTCTTCAAGGCCCTGAGCTTCAGTCTCCCCACCCGGGAACCTGGCTGATAACAGCTGTACCTCCAGGAAACGTGAGAGAGAGAAACAGAAAAACAAAACAAGAACACGGTGTTACAGGTCAGGCGGTGTCCAGAGCTCCCGGGTCTGAAACGGGCTCTGTCGTGTCCCCCGGGCTCCTACGCTGGAGTCCTGGCCCCCAGCAGGTCGGAACGTGCCTGTGTTGGAGACGGCATCTTCGCAGAGGAGACTAAGGTTAAATGAGGTGACGAGGGTGGGCCCTAATCCCACAGAACCGGTGTCCTTATTAAGAGAAGATCAGGACACAGATATGCCCTGGGACAATCACGCGAGGACACGGTGCAGACGGCCGTCGACATGCCCAGGGGAGAGGCCTCTGGAGCGTGGACACAGGAAAAGGGAAGGGGGGCTCCCAGGTCCTACACTGAGCATCGCAGTGGCAACCGTGCCTCTGACTGATGTCCCCCTCCCGGCACCCCTCAGCAGGCGCACTGGGGCACAGCGATTCAACACTGCTGGCTCCACAGGGCTGCTGTGTCCAGTGCTTGAACCCGCTGCCCTGCCAGGCTGCCCAAGCTTGGGGAGTGCCCGGCCCCGCGGAGCATGTGGGCAGCTGGTGGGGACCCACCCAAGGGCGCCGGCAGCCTGCTCAAGCCTCCTTCTCTTCTTCCCACCCCAACACCCTCTGTGGGAGCGAAGCCCCCGAAGGCCCCCCGGCACCCGGCCGCGCTGGCCCCACCAGGGCGGCTTTCAAAGCCCCCGGCGCGGCCGAGCGTGGGCTACACGGCTCCCGCACAAGCCTCTCGGGGCAGCGTCCCGCCTCGTTTCCCAGCAAAACTAGGAACACCCCCTCATCCCCCAGACAACCGTCCACCTGTGTGCTTCCTGGAGGAGGGTTCAGTTGGGGTTTGGACGGAAAACCTGCAAAAGGTAGGAGGCTGGTGGTGACAGCAGTCCAAGGGGTGGGGGACAGGGCCCCAAGTCCCACTGGACAGCTGGAGCCACATTCAGAGAGGGCTCCGAGGGGGGCCCCTCCAAGCTGGAACTGGACCTTCCGTGGGCTTCCAGTTCACACACGCATGCGCACACACACCCTGCTCAGCACCAGATACCTCCCCCAGAACCAGAGCCAGAGCCTGGGAGCAGGGCCCTCAGCCCACCCAGGACTCTGCTCCCCACCACGCTCCTCCCCAGCCCCTTTCAGACCGCCCAGGCCTCAGGCCTCGAGCACAACCAAGCAGCCGTGGGGCCTCTCCGTCAGCCTCCTCCAGCTCAGAGGCCCATCCCTGGCCTGCACGGCCGGGCAGCTCTGAATCAGGGACACGAGGAGAGGGGTCAGGCGCGGGCCCTGAAATGTTGCAACAGCCCTTCGGCGCCAGCTCAGATGGGTCTGTCGTCCCAGAGGTGAAACCAGGCGTCAAGACCAAGTGATGGTTATGAGACACATTTCCCCAGGGAGCACCTGCAGTCAGATTCTAGTAACCAGCCTTCTAGGAAGAGCAGGCCTCGCTGACGCTGGTGTCCGGGATGGGGTTGGGGGCCAGTCTCCAGGAAAGGCAGAGTTCAGGGAGAGACTACTGGCGGGCAGTGCAAGGCGGGAGCATGCCGCCGCCGGGGAGCAGGCCTGCCTCGGGGCTCGCCCTCAGACAGCGCCCCCCTCCTCCCGGAGCACTGACCTGCACACCAGCACACTCTGCTCACTGGCTCTGGAAGGCCTGAGGGCCAAGGCCCGTGTCCACCCCTGGCTAGACGCCCACACAGCGCCCGGGCCAGGCTGCGGGTCCCTTCTCACCCAGCTGTATCGGCAGGAAGAGTGCGCCAAGGAGATTTTTCCCAAGAAAGAACACCCTCGTACGCCTGCCCCTGTCACCCCTGCCATGCGGACCCTGTCAGAGGGTTCAGGCCACCAGAGAGGCACAGGGTGGGGGAGCCAGTCCTGGGCAGCCTTTGATTTCTGGAGAGTACTCTGTGGCAGGCGACCTCCTTTTCCTGGCCTGCCCCCCAGGAGCGACACGGCCATTCTTCTGTGGCGTGAGCCACCCCACCGCACGGCCACCCCTCAGGCCTGATAATTGGCCCCACAATTGAGTCTCACCCGAGCAGCTGCTGGCCCCCCGCCTACAGCAAACCTCGGACACTCTAAAAGGCAGGAGGAAAGCCGGGCCCCGGCAGGAGGAGCCCAGACACTGAGCCCCATGTACACATCCTCGTTTCCCCGACTTCCCTCTGGGTGGCCTCCCTCCAGAACTTTCCATCTGAGGGTAAGTGGCCTTCACTGGAATCCAGCACCGTTTACTGGATGCGATGATTACTCTGTCCAGACGCTGGGACCCAAAGACTACAGCCCGATGGGGAGACAAGACACAAAAACTTTGTGGTCATGCTGGGCCCCGGCTGGCCTGCTAAGGCCTTGGGGTCACCCTGCAGCTCCCACTTCCTTCCAAACAACACCCTGGGGGACCCCATCCTACCCCCCACCCCCGCCCAGAATCCACACTTCCCACATGACCCCGCCCTCCGCCTCCTCTGCAAAGCTGTGCGTCCTGGCGTCCAGCTCAGGCAGCCTCGCGTCTGCGCTCCTTCAGAACCCCCAGTTCCTCCTCTTACGCCAGGGAGCCGCCATCCAACGGTACACCCAATCCCACTCTTCTCAGAAATGTAAGCCCGGACACGGCACCTGACCTCTCAAAACCTCGGTTTCCTCACCTGTAGAAGGGTAACTGACAACTCCAGTTTTCGCCCAGAAGGTCTGGGGAGGCTCCCAGGACACGGCTAAGAGGAGGCCCTGGCGTGTGGTGATGTGCTGAGCTCCTGGAGGACGTCTGATGATTGACCCAGGGTCTGATCCTGACTCGACCCCAGTCGCAGGGCCTCGCCCAGGGCCAGAGCAGAGGCCTGATGTCGAGTTATTACATGCGAGGATGCCCAGCATTTGGGGGGCCCCCAGGGAGGAGGGGACGCAGACAGCGGGTCTGAGAATGGCTTCCCGGCTGTGCACCCGCTGTCCCGCCGCATTCCTAGTGTGAGTGACCGCACCGAGCAAATGGGGATGATACCGACCCAGGCCCTTGGACGCTTAAACCAAAAGAAATTGACTAGAGGCCAGACGAGAATTCCAGGCAAGGCTTCACTGGGGATCATGCCTGCATCCTGAGGGGGAGAGCTGATCTCCACAACGGGGTTGGGGGCAGGTCCAGGGGCCTGCCGCCCCCTCTGTGGTGCCGAGTGTGGGGACCATGCCCAGTGCCCTGCTTTTGCTCCCAGCACCTCAGGAGTGGCAGCTGGTTTCTGGCCTCTTCGGATCTTATTGTGTATAATTTGCCCCAACGGCACATGCCTGCAGTTGTTTTCAGTCCCTTATAGTTTGTGTTCCGCTGCTGGAGGAGACGGCACTGCAGCCTACGGTCCCGAGTCCCGGGTCCCAGCCTGTCTCAGGAGGGGCCACCCATCTCAGAGGTGGTCAGGCTGTGGGGCTGCGGGGCCAGGATGCCCGTCCAGTCTCCCAGGGGACAGGCTCATCCCAACAGCATCACTGTCTCCTATATGCACTGTCTGGGGACCACCTGGGTCCCTGGCCAAAGTCCCATCTCCAGCTCCCGTGTGCCTGGGGTGTGCAGAGAAGCACAGATAGATTTTAACAGGAGTTCAAACCAAATGCTCTCAGGAAAAAAATGAAAAATAGGGCAAAAAACATGCAATGTGTCCCAACGGCAGAAGCGAACACTAATCTGGACTAGAACCTGTAACATCAGCTTTCCTACGTGCTCCCACCTTTCTGTCACCCTGCTCCAAGCTGAGTGACTTTCCTAAGAATGAAAAATTGTCAAACCATGGGCAGCGGGGCATGCGTGGAAGCCAGTTACTGTGGGAGGTGCTCCCCTCTTCCGCAGTGAGTACCAGCCCAGCGCCCCACTCTCCCTGCTGTGGGGCAGGCCCTGGCCCTGGGATGGCTGGGCCGCCCGCTGGGAGCTCTGGCCTGGCAGCCGCAGGCCTGGAGCCACAAGAAATGTCCGCCGCTTCGTGCAGAGCTTGTCTGGAGATGTTGCAGTAGGTGATTTAATTGACCCCTCCCCCGAAAGATTCACCTGCCTGTTTGTAAAGAAAGAACCCAGCTGAACTTTGGCCTGCGTGCACATCTGTTAGTCCTAGGAACCCCGAAGCATGCGCGTGGCCCCTTCACCCAGCCGAGGGCCCAGGCCGCACCGTCGGTGCCATCTGCTCTGGACAAGGAAGCGCAGGAGCAGCGGCCCCTGGGAGGAGCCCAGGAGCAGAGCCTCCCTCTGACAAAGGCTGCCCCTCCTGAGCAGGGCAGGGAGAGGCCCAGATCAGAATGTTCCAGAAGGACCTGGAAAAGAGGAAGTCTGTGCCAAGTAGGGCAGGGTGGCCGGTAACCGGGGAGGAAGAAGGGTCCTGCGGCCGGTTGTGCCAGCCTGGGGCCTGCCATCTTAATCCGGGCTGGGGATTAACGTCGGGGCAGACTCGCATCTTGGCGCGCAGTCAGTGTGACTAATCGCGGGGCAAACAGGAAG
Organism: Vicugna pacos; assembly: GCF_048564905.1. Lineage (NCBI taxonomy): Eukaryota > Metazoa > Chordata > Mammalia > Artiodactyla > Camelidae > Vicugna > Vicugna pacos. The sequence goes on from NC_132987.1 coordinate 122,391,286, forward strand.
GCTCCTCACCTGCCAGGGCCCGGTCAGGGTTTCCTGCGAGACGACAGCCCGGGGCCCCGACAGGACAGGCTGTTCTGTTCCTCACTCCGAGTCTCTCAGCAGTGACGCTGGCGGGCGTCCGGGCTGGAGTCGGGGAGGCGGGTCAGCAGGTGCCTGGGCCTCTGAGACACGGCCCCCAGTCCCAGAGCCTGCGCCTCCAGCTGCGGACCCGGTCTGCTCACATCCCTGTCGCCCCTGCTCCCTGACCTTAAGACAGGGCTTTTCTCCAGGCAGCTTCCAGGAACAGGATTTCTTCCCTCACAGGGTGGAAAACAAGATTAAGAAAGGGTTAGGTCACAGGACCGCAGGGAGCAGGCTGGCAGCCCAGGGGCTTCAGCCTCGGGCCAGCCGTCAGCCCAGGATCCGGTCACTCGGTTTAAGGGGAAATGCAAGCCTGACCTCAGACAAGCAGGGAGTTTCAGGTCTGTCCTGCAGGGCTTAGGGCCCTGTCACCTGTCTCAGCCTCCTTAAGCTGGACCCAATGTCCGAGCACACGTACTCCTGGTCCACAGCCAGCACTGTCCGACACACAGACATCCCCAGAAACGTGGGGTGTCAACGTCTTCAGTGTCCCCGGGGGCCCTGCAGCCACGGCCCTCCAGCAAGCACACAAACCCCAGGCCCTGCCCACCGTGGGGCCGCAGAGTGAGGGGACAGGAGGACGAACCCACTCTGAACGCTAGTCCAGCCCCTAGAGGCCCGGCTCACTGTGGTTTCCTTAGCTCCACACAGGAATGCTGGACCGCACACTAGACAGAAAGTAAGAATCCGTCTGAGACAGACGAGACAGACGACGCAGGCGACGGAGGGCAGCCCCGGGCCAGCTCCGTGGGAGGGGCTCAGCGGGCCGGCCCTCCTCTGTGTGTGCTGCTGCCGCGAGCATGTGGCCGCGGCCACTCCCTGGAGGACAATCCCCAAGGACACAGCTGCTTCTGGATTTCTGTTCATTCACGAGTGTCCCCTCCACTCTTGGAAAGAAACCTATACATGAAGGCTTGGGTGCTCTTACTTGTGGCCAAATTCCTGCCAGGAATGGACGGGCTTGGGGACCAGGCACATCAGGGTAGCCTAGCTGACCAGAGCCAAGACACTGCTTAGCACCCAGAGCAGGAAGGCAGGACAAACCCCACATGCAGGCACACAGACACACGCATACAGACACATGCTTGGGCACACAGAGGTGGACTGGCACATGCACACACACAGGTGCACACATGTGCAGACATGCACACAGACAAGATCTGGGGCTGTATCCACCCACTGACCCGCCACCAGACATCATTACAGAGACCTGGACTGTGTCCACACCTGGCCCCGGCGGGAAGTGCGAGGGTGGGAGGGGACGTGGGGAGACCCCACACTGGTGTGCATGTGGGGAGAGGGGAGGAGCAGGGACAGCTCAGCAGCACAAGCAGACACCACAGAACAGTGGCGGCTGTGGCTTCAGCTGGGGGTGTCCCAGCCGCCCCGTGGTGCGCTCCAGAGGAGGAAAAAACCAAGCATGACACCAGGAGCCTAGGGCCTCAGCCATGGAGGCCTCCGGGGGGCAGGCTGCTTCCTGGGAAAGGCTTTCCTTTCCCTCCTCCCCTCCCAGGATGCCACGGATCCAGGGCTCCGGTGGCGTCCAGACGGGTGAAATTCAAGATGGCAGAGAAGCAGGGGGTGCTGGGCCAAGCCAGTGGGGGCCAGGGCTCCAGGGGCCGGCCTGGGGGCGGGAGAGGTGAGGCTGAGGCTCCGCCTGCTTCCCCGGCAACTCTCCCAGACCAGGAGGATCTGAAGGGAGAACACCGAGGTCTTGGTCCCATGTGACCACACTCCAGACACAGCACCCGCCCCGGGCTGCTGTCACGCCAGGATCACAGCTCAGCTGGGGTGGCAGGCACTCAGTCCCTGTGCCCAGACAGACCACACCCAAACCACCTCTGACCAAAAGGGACTCGGGCCAATGCCTTCACTCTTGCCCCCGGAACCAGGAGGCACCCACAGGCGAGAAATTCATCCCAACGTGAGAAACACCTCCTCCTCTCGAAACTGGAGGAAGAGTGTTCAAACGCCAAAGTGTAGAGCTGAGATTCTGGAAACTCACCTCGTTGGCTGGCGGGACCCTGATTCATCGAGAAGAGTTAAATGTGCCAAGTCCTGAAAATGGTTCACCTCAAAAGAAACGGCTTTGATGCTTAAGAGGTGAGCTCCAGGGCCTGGGAAACGCTCTTTTCATGACTTTCCTGCCAAGAAGAAGGACTTGCTTCACTCTGCCCTTAAATAACACCTGCCAAGCTCAGCTGCCCGTTATTTCTCCTCTGTTGACATCTGGTTAAAGAGCAGAAAGAAAAGAAAGCGCACCAGCCATCCCTGCCGGGGAGGCCTCTCCCCCGGCCCCCACGGCCCCGCAGCCCGGCAGGAGCCCGTCATCTCCAATCCCCGCCGCGCCCGGGGCTGGCTTTCCGGTCCAGGGCAGGTGGAGGGGTGTGTTCGCTGTCGGCCTCACTTGCCTCAGCAGTACGGGGTCTCAAAGGAAGACCGAGAGAGAGAGAAATGCTCAGTGACCCCAGGCAGAGGTAAGGCAGGCTGCAGGGACCCTGTGACAGTCAGCTCCCTGGAACAGGAGTAAACACTCGTCTTGTTAATCGGCCTAAACTCGTTTCTAGCACTGATGATTAAATCCACCTCTCCACATCTTCCTACACGGCGCCTGCGATCTGGCAGCCCCAGCAGCCTGCCTGTGTCACCACATGCTGACTAAATACTGCCGCTGGGGTGGGCAGAGGGCTGGCTGGTGGCCGTCTGCCCTCTGTCCTCTGCCTCCCTTCCCTCCCTACCCCACAGGCCTGCCCACTGGCACCCAGAGCACACTGGCCAAAAGTGCCAGACGGATCTGAACTGTTAGGCACTAGAACTGTGGAAGGCCAAGGGCAGGACCAGACCCTGCTGCAGAGAACAAGTGACCACAGGGGAGGGTGGACATGCACCCCAGGGGCCAGAGGTGACGCCACATGGTACTGAAGGGCCACTGAAGAGGCACCCAGGTTCGAATGGCAGCTGGCCCCGCAGGCAGGCAGCATAGCATCTCTGGGCTCGTCCCCTCACCCGCAGAAGGTGGTTGTGAGGACTGGGCTGGTGTAAATTGGACACAAGCCCTGACTGCCACCAGGAAACCAAATGCTTTGTGTCCAGCTACAGAGCTGACGTCAATGTGGGAAGCCTGACAGTTTTCACAGAAATTGTGACGCTATTACATGCTTTTCATGCCAGGAGGCCTCCTTATGAGCCTGGCACTGCACGAGGCCGCAGGGACTCAACAGACATGACTCACGTCCAGGGCAAGGGATCCATACAGAGCTATTGATGAGGGGGTCCCCCAAACTCTCAGAAATTGCGTAGGAAACAGCACACATGTGCTTACGGGCATTTCTGTGCAGAGCAGTTTATCGGATTGTCAAAGTGCTCTGTGACCCCGCAGCAGCTGAGAACCTCTGTCCCGAGGGCCTGCGGTCCAGCACAGGGCAGACGTGGGACCACTGGCATGAGTGGCTGAGAGCAGGGCAGACAGCCAGGGCTGGCACTGTGCAGGCATTCCCCTCCACCGTGGCAGGGACGTGCCACCTCTGCACACGGCCTGTCAGCTGGGCGGGCACGGGATCCAGTGACAGCCTGCACCCTGGGACTCGGACCTGGGCATGGCGAGTCCACAGGCCGCTTTCTGAAAGGCATAGCGAACGCTCTGCCCTAAGGAAGCAGGTTTGGAGATAAACTCATTTCTCTGGTCTTGGTATCTCAGACTCTGCCACCTATAGTGCTGGGGGCTGGCAAACAACCACTCGGCTAAAGTCAGAAGGTATGGTCAACTAATGGTCAACCAATGATTTTGAAAATGGAAGTGACTATTTTTGCATTTTAAAATGTAAATCAGATGTTGCTCCCGCTCCCTACTGTCCAACAATCTGCCGTCTCACAAAGTGAACCATGTCGTCCTCCCTGTGGCCGGGCCTGCGCACTCACTGCTATCTTCAAATGTGCTGCAAACAAGTGCCCCAGGGCCTTTGCACCCACTATTCCTACTGCCTAGAGTCTATCACAGACATTTAAGAGTAACAGTTTGCATTAAATAATTTACTCTGAAAAGCTGGGCTGCAAAATATGCCCTCAATCAAAAAACATAAACTATGACTGGGAGCCATTTTTTTGATAGTTATTCTGTGCTAGGTGTGTTCTAAGGACATTAAGTATGCATTTGTGGTGGGAAAGCACAGCTAAGGAAGCACCACTGGGAACAACTTAAAATTCTTACAATAAAGGTTATTTATGAAACATGTTTTTTAAATACAATGAGCAATAGTATATATGAATCTTGGCAACTGACAATTAACGAAATTCAACAAATGGTGCTGGGAGAACTGGACATCCACATGCAAGAGTGAAGTTGAACTCTCACCTAAACCATATGTGAAACTAACTCAAAATGGGTGCTGGCAGGGGTCATTTTTACGTTCTCCCTCTACCTTGCTAGCATCCGTGCTGGTGGGAACCATTTCCACACTTACTCTAACCTGACAGCACCCACCTCCTCACCATGCAGCTGCCCCTGCCCTGTCCCCACCCCACGTCACTCCCACAGTCCCGCCAGAGGTGGCAGGTGAGCACTCTGCCCCCCATGGCACCCCAAAGCCAACGAGAATGTGCAGTCCACACAGGAGATGCTCCTTGAGCTAGGCCCTGGTGGCCAGGAGCTTTCGTTTCTGAACCCCACGGGTCTGAAAATATCAGAGAGACAGTTCGAGAGACAACCAAGAACTAGGGTAAGGTCAAATGACAAGATTCGTCACCTACACAGGGCCACCCCTTCAAGACTGGGAGAGAGGGCTGTTCATCCAACACACAGAAACACACACAGAGAATCAGGCAAAATGAGGAAACAGAAAAATCACGTTCCAAAAGAAAGGACAAGGAAAAAGCCCAGGAAAAAAATCTTAATAAAACAAAGATAAGTGATTTACCTGATAAAGAATTCAAAGTAACGGTAATAAAAATACTCACTAAACTCAGAAGAATGGGTGAACATAGGTAACTTCAGCAAAGAGACATACAGTATAAGAAAACACTTAACAGAAGCTACAGGCCTGAAGAGTACAACAACTGAAAGACACCCTGGAGGGCTCAACAGCAGGCCAGACAGGCAGCAGGGAGATCGGCGATGTGGAGCCAGGGCAGTGGCGCTCACACAAGGCAGCTTAGCGTGTGTGAGGTCATGGATTCAACCCCTAACACCTCCATTAAAATAAATACTAAATTCAAAAACTTAAACCCTCCCCCCTCAAAATAACCAAAAATATTTTTTAATTGAAAGTAGCAAAAAGAAAAAAGAATTTTTAAGAGTGAAGATAACTTACAGGACCCATGTGACAACATCAAGCAGAGTAACATTCACATTACAGGGATCTCAGGAGAAGGAGAGCGAGAGAAAGGGACAGAAATTTTATCTGAATAAATAATGGCTGAAAACTTCCCTAACCTGGGAAAAAGACATCCAGATCCAGGAAGCCCAAAGAGATCCAAACAAGATGAGCCTAAAGAGACCCACACTAAGACATACTATAATTAAAATACCTAAAGGCAAAGGCAAAGAGAGAATCTTAAAAAAGCAGCAGTAGAAGAACACCTTGTTGCATACAGGGAGCCCCATGAGCCTACGCGAAGACTCTTCAGCAGCACCTTTGCAGGCCAGAAGGAAGTGGCACGCACGACACACTCAAAGTGCTAAGAGGAAAACATTTCCAACCAGGAACACCCTACCCAGCAAGGTCATTATTCAGAACTGAAGAAGAGACAGAGAGCTTTCCAGACAAGCAAAAGCTAAGGGGGTTATTACCACTAAACCAAGCCTGCAAGAAATGTTAAAGGGCCTTCTTTAAGCTGAGAAGAAAGGGCATCAGTGAGTAACAAGAAAACAGGTAAAAGGAAAAATCGAACGGGTAAAGTTTAAGTACATAATGAAGAAGGCAGATTAATCATTTATAAAGCTAGTATGCAAGGTAAGACAAAGGTGGTAAAGTAACTGTGTAATAATTAAGGGATACCCAAAATAGAAAGATGCAAAATGTGACGTCAAAAACACAAGACATGGGTAGGGGAGTGAAAATGCAGAGCTTGAGAATGTGCTCAAACTTACCTTGTTATCAACTTAGAATGACTGATATACACACATGTGTGTATGTATGTGTATATATATACATATATACATGTATATGTAAGCTGTTGTATGTGAGCCTCATAGTGACCACAAGGCAAAATCTACAGCATACACCAAAGATAATCAGAAAGGAATCCAAGCACAACACTACACAAAGCCATCAAGTCGCCAGGAAAGAGAACAAGAGAAGCAAGAACACAGGAAACTGCGTAGCAGCCAGAAAACAACAGAACGACAGTACACAGACCTGTCAACAATTACTGTAAATGTAAACGATCGAATGCTCCGATCATAAAACACAGAGTGGCCGAAGGACAGAAACCAAACCCGTCTCTGTGCTGCCTGCAAGAGACTCACCTCGGATGTAAACACACACACAGGGCTGAAAGTGCCGGGATGGGAAAAGATGTTTCATGCAAATGGAAGCCAAAAGGAAGCTGGCTAGCTGTATACACTTCATCAGACAAAATAGACTTTAAGACAGACTAACAAAAGACAAAGAAGAATACTACTTAACGATAAAGGAGCCAATCCAACAAGAAGATACGACATTTGTAAACATTTATGCACCCAACACAGCTCCAAAGGGAGAAACTGACAGCAACACAGTACGTGTGGGGGACTTTACACCCCAGTTACATCAGTGCACAGACCGTCCAGACAGAAAATCGATAAGGGAACACCAGCCTGAACCAACACATCAGACCAGATGAACTTAATAGGTATATGTAAACATTCCATCCAAAAGCGGCAGAATACACGTTCTTCTCAAGTGCACATGCCACATTCTTCAGGATAGATCACCTGCTGGGCCACAAAATAAGCCTTAGTAATTTAAGAAGATTAAAGCCATATCAAGTATCTTTTCTGACCACAATGGTATGAAGCTAGAAATCAATTACAAGAAGAAAACTGGAAAAATTACAAACATGTGGTGATTAAACAAAATGCTCCTGAACAACCAATGGATCAACAAATAAAGAAGAAATTTAAAAACACCTTGAGACAAATGAAAACATAAATGCAATGTATCACAACCTCTGGAATACACTAAGAAGGGCGCTCATAGTGACACAGTCCCCTCCGAGACACAGGAAAACTCTCAAGCCAACTTTGCACCCAAAGGAACTAAAACAAGAAGAACAAACAAAACCCAAAGTTAACAGAGGAAGGAAATAATAATAAAGATCAGAATGGAAATAAATGAAATAGAGACTCAAAAAGACAATAGAAAAGATCAATGAAAGTAAGAGCTGGTCTTTGAAAAGATGAAATTGACATATCTTTAGATAAGCTCACTAAAAAGAGAGAGAAGAGAGAGAGAGAGAAGAGAGAGAGGGCTCAAATAAATAAATCCAGAAATGAAAGTGGAGAAATCACAACTGACACCAAAGAAATGCAACCGATCGTAAGAAACTATTACAAACAATCACATGCCAAGAAATTGGGCATTAAAATTAGCCCAAATTAGAAGAAATGGATAAATTCCTAGAAACACAATCTTCCAAGACAGAATCATGAGGAAATAGACAATTTGAACAGACTGATTACTAGTAAGGATACTGAACAGTAATTAAAAAAACCTCCCAACAAACAGTAGTCCAGGACCAAATAAATGGCTTCACTGGTGAATTCTATCAAACATTCAAAGAAAATTTGATACCTATCTTTATCAAACTTTTCCAAAAAACTGAAGAGGAGGGACTGCTCCCAAACTCGTTTTATTTGCAAGCCAGTATTACCCTGATACTAAAACCAGAGAAGGATATCACAAAAAGAGGAAAGTAACATGCCAGTATCCCTGGATACAGATGCAAAAATCGTCAACAAAATATTAGCAAATCAAATTCAACAACACACTAAAAGGATCGTAGACCACGATCAAGTGGGATTTATTTGAAGATGCCAAGGATGGCTCAATATCCACAAATTAATCAATGTGATACATCACATTAACAAACGGAGGAATAAAAATCATATGATCATCTCAACAGATGGAGAAAAAGCACATGACAAAACCCCACATCCATTTATCACACTCTCAACAAAGTAGGCATGGACGGAACGCACCTCAACATTATAAAGGCCATACACGACAAGCCCAGGGCTAACATCATACTCAGCAGTGAAAAAGCCTTTTCCCTTAATATCGGCAACAAGACAAAGGTGCCCACTCTCACCACTCTTATTCAACATAGTATTGAAAGTCCTAGCCAGGGCAATCAGGCGGAAAAAGAAATAAAAGGCATCCAAATTGGAAAGGAAAAAGTAAAAATATCACTATTTGCAGACAATGCGATTTTATGTAGAGAGAAAACCCTAATCCATATGGTGCAGCAGTTTCACACGTAGGTATACACCCAAGAGACCGGAAAGCAGGGACTCAGATACTTGTACAACCTACGATCACTGCGGCACTCACAACAGCCAAAGCTTAAACCCTTGTCCATCCTCAGATGAACAGACAAACAAAACGTGTTACACAGACACAAGGGAATTTCATGCACCATAAAAAGGAATGAAGGTCTGACACCTGCTATAACATGGGTGAACCTTGAAGACTTTATGCTGAGTGAAATTAGCCAGTCAGAGAAGGACAAATATTTGATTCCACTTCTATGAGGTACTTGAGAACTCAAGTTCATAGGACCGGAACACAGGGTACCGGGGGCGGGAGGAGGGCAGCTGGAAGATGAACGGGTACACAGCTTCTGTGCGCTGTGGAAACACAGGGCTAACGGCTGCACAACTCTGTGAGTATATTTAATGCCAGTGCATTTAAAAATGGCTTAAATGGTAAATTTTACATTCACTATTTATGTTTCTGTGGTAAATTTTACAATTCAAAAAACTTGAGGATTACAAATAACGGCAACAAAAAAAGACAGTATTAGTCTTCCCTGTGTAACATGCACTGGCACATTAAAAGGCCTCTGCTTTCGACATCTGAAGACCAACAACTGTGCACACTCTCAGAGCAGAGACAGCCGGGCCTTGAAGATGAACCCCAGGAAAAAGAAGAAGGTGGACCAGCTGTCCCTTGCTCTCCCGATCCAGGCCTGGACTTGAAAAGTATTCAAAGACCATTTAATGGGTTCGTTCGTTGCGCCTCCTGAGGCTGTGCTCCCTACAGGACGCTGCATCAGAGAAGTCCTCCCGCAGCGGTCTAAGCACCTACGTCACGGACGGAAACAGAGCAGACGTCAGCTTCGAGGCTTCTCAGAAAACTAGCAAGCCTACAAGTGTTTCTCAATCGTCTGCATTCATATTAACATCATGCCGTACAGCTAATGGCAGGCCTGGCAGGACCAGGGTAACAGGCACATTTACGACTTCTCCTAAAACCCCTCCTTGCCTGTGGTCTGACTTCAGGCCTCGGCTATCTTCTTCAAGTCCCAGACTTGTGACGCTATGCTTGGCACCCTAATTAGCCTGGAGATCCCTGAACAAGCGAAAGGCACGGGGCTACACAAGCATCTGGGACGAGAACTCCTTGCAACGCGAGGCTTATCCCCACTCGCACCACGAGCAAGCGCGCTGATCTGCATCCTAGCGAGCGTCTGCTCCTCAGGCCCCACGGAGCACCAACTGGATGGGCCACGAGCGACCTGACGGCGAGGGGCCGCCCTGATCGCCGGCGGGGGCGGGCGAAGTCCGGCTGTCAGCCTGGAAGGCTCAGGCCTTTACACACAAACTGACAGCACCAAGGAGACAAAGTTTCTTAACTTAAACAGAAAAGGAACTCTTCAAAAATTAAATTAAAAAAAAAACCTATGTACCATTTTACTGCTTCTGTTTCTGATTTTAAAATGCACAAGACACCCAGACACTGCCACATACACGCTTTTATGCATACTTTCAAAACTGAGAGTTTTTTAGACCTTTAGATGTAAAACAAATTGGAGAATCCATGTTTTCCCCTTGACCTCCATAAGAAGAGCAAAAACATTAGAAAGGCCAGTCACTTCTTAGAATTGGCCGTTAGCACTTTTCCAGTGACACACATTCCCAGCATGTATTTGACATGTTCCTTCCTAAAGGAGTCTTCGTAGGAACTCCTGCTAGCCTTAGCACTGTAAACTTAGGAGGAAAAAACTTACCCTTTTTCGTCACGTTCCCTCTACTAATTAGCTAAACTACACAACGTTCACGAGTTTGGCCCAGCTTCATTTTCCTCTGTGTGCCACTGATCCCATCCTTGGCAGAAAAAAGACCCTGCATTTCTAGAGTCAGAACTAATTATACTAGCTAATCTCCTGCTACCTTATCAGACAAACAGCTGAAGCTAGCAAAGCACAAACGCAACACCCTCGACGCTGTTCGCCGACGATCAGAACCAACGCAGCAGACGGACCGATTTCTGCCTCGAATTTTAAACTGCCTCTTACGACGTTCCTCCAGCCCTGATGAGCCAGGCTCCACAATATGTCGGCTCCTGAAACTCAAGCAACTCTGCCTCGTTGTAAGCTGCTTCGCTCCGCCTCAGCCGTGAGCCACACACTGCCCATAAAACCTACAGAGAAGAAAAACGGTTATTCTAAACTGCCCCACGCGGCAGAAAGAGCGCACAACGTACATGGGTTTCGGTTTTGCTCCTACGGGAGGCCCAGAGCCCAGGCGCCTACAGTGTCACACTGAGGGACACGCACGTGCTGCTGTGACTCTAAGGAGTGAGCGAGATGGAATTCCATCCTCACATGTCCTGGCATCCGTGAGAAGTGAAGTGTGGCCCCCTCTGTTCTCCGCCAGGGGCCCAGATGCAGCTGAGAAGGAGCCGCAGGGTGAGGGGCCTGGTACACACCCATGCACGCGCTTTAACCTCTGAGGCCCTTTCCGTGACATTGTTTTATGAAAAACCGGACTTCTGAGTATACAGCCAAAGGGCCCAAAACAAACAACGTAAGGAGAGCTTTTTCTACCAACCACGTGTGTGCATTACAGTACACAACTGCCTAATACTAGGTTTCTAACGCAACAGCTGAAGCACACCAATGACTCTTCCGACTTCCTTTATTCAAAAATAAAAGCGGCACAAAAATATGGAACTAAAATGTCCAATGTCATCCGAAATAGCAGGTTTACCAAAAGGTTTGAAGGTAAACTTGAATTTGGGAGGATTAACTGTAATTATTAGAGAGAGAATGAATTGTTTTCCAAAAACTGTATCCCAGGGAGACGCTGACCAGCGGGGTAGGTGGTTACTTAACCTTCCTCTTTCCTTGGGGGGCCTAGAGGTCTGAGTCTCCTGGGCAGGGGAGCTGCTACGAGAAGCCCCTTCTGGGCGCGCTGACATGGGCCTTTCCAGAAGAATGTCCCCTATCCCAGGCTCCCCTCTGGCAAGGTCGACCCACAAGTATGTTCCCTTCCAGGAGGAAGTTCTGGAGATACGTATCAATTCACATCCATCTCTAGTCAATCACACTTTGCCACCAGTAGCTTGGGGCACACAACTGGTGGTTTTAGGAAACGAATACAGCGCGGGGACCGGGGGAAGCAGGCAGGCCAGGTCGCACGGCCCTACACGTCGTGCTCCAGAGCGCGGAGGTCCTCCAAGAGCTCCCGGGCCGCGGTCTGCAGGTGGGAGTTGCGGCTCTCAGACATGGCCCGGATGCGCTGCAGGGGCAGGGAGCTCCGGAACTCAGACGCCGCCTTGGAGAAGACTTCCGGCTCCAGAACCACGGACTGGACAAGTCGCAGCACGTGGAGACACACCTCTGCATCCGGATCTAGGGGCAAGAGGCAGAGCTCTGGTTAGAAGACGGCCTCTGCGGGGCCCTGGGCAGGGCCACCCCTCGAGGGCGCCTGGCCTTTCGGAATGACAGGTGTGACAGTTTAGTAAACTCCAGGCTGTCCCAGAACTCTGTCACTTCTTGATGCAAAAGCTTAGCTCCTAAGAGGAGCATGACAAAACACAGCCATCCTCCATGCAGGAACACCCTACCTTCAAGTATTACTCAGAAAAATGCTGGATTAAGAATACAAGGACTTTGAGGGAAGGGACAGGCTGGGATTTCAAAATGTAGAACAGATAAACAAGACTGTGCTGTGTAGCACAGGGAAACATACACAGGATCTTGTGGTGGCTCACAGCAAAAGAGAATGTGACAATGAATGTATGTATGTTCATGTATAACTGAAAAATCGTGCTCTACACTGGAATCTGACACAACATTGTAAAATGACTATAACTCAAATAAAAAAATTAAAAAAAAAGAATACAAGGACTTCTCCTGTAGTCTGCTACAATTCTGCCCACTTAGAAGGTTGTCATAAAAGTTATCACTTCATCTTCACTCCAAGTGCAGCAAGTCCCCCGGAGACCACGCAGAGACAGCCTCTCTTCAGGGCCACTGGCCTCCACGAAGTCACCGGCTGTAACAGTCAAGCCGCGTTCCACTTCTTCCACGCGGCGCTCCCTGCAGCTGCAGGACCCGCTAGCCCTGCGTGCACTACAACCGCCACTGGAAAGCAGCTAGGCGGAAGCAGCCGCCCGGCACAGAGCCCCAGCCCAGCAGGAGGGCCCTCCTTGCGCGTCTCTCTGCTGGGAGCCGCTAAGTGCCACTGATTCCCTTCTCGACTGGACACTGCCATGGGAACCAGGCTCCAAATCAGCACCGCCTTCTTAGTTCTATACTTCAAAGACCTTTTCAGAAGTAAGCGGATTGAATGAGGAGACAGAACGAACCCTCAGTGGGAACTGCCCCAGCACCACGGCCCCCGCGCCCTTCCCTGCTCAACGAGAGCAACCGGGCACCGCAAGGGCTGCTGTGCGCAGCAGCAGGAAAAGACCCTGCTCGCCCTGGGCCCAGACCCTCAGAGTTCTCCCTCGCTGGGGGAGCCCCAAACCCCCAAAGGCACAGGGCAGAGTGGCCGCCCCAGGAGGAGGACAGGACCCCGGGAAGGCCCCACCACTCAGATGCAGAACCAAACAGCAGGGAACTCCCTCCTCTCCGGCAGCCGCAGCCGCAGCCGCAGCCCAGCAAGCAGCTAAGGCAAGCAGTGTGCGGTGGGGAGGGCAGGAGGGGCGCGCGCCCTCAGGCACAGACCCGGGGGAAGGCCCGCAGCTGAGGCCGGAGCAGGACAGGGAGACAGGCACGCTGCAACTCAGTCCTCTTGCTCAGCACAGGGAAGGAGGGGAATCTGAACCCAGCGGTGCAGGCAGGTGCTCACAGCAGCAATAAATTCCAGCCCAGCCCAAGCCCCACGACAGCCCAGCAGAACAAGAGGTGGAAACACTCTACCTCTTCCCTCTGCAGAGGTTGGTATCCCGTGGCCCAAAGGCCAAACGCAGCCCATGGCCTATCTCTACACAGGCTGTGAGCTAAGGGTGGTTTTTACATTTTAAAGGGTTATTTTAAAAGAAAACAAAACAAAATAGAAGAATAATACACAACAGAAACCACACGTGACCCTCAAGGCTCACAGTATTTAGCATCTAGCTCATCACAGGAGAGGTCTGCTGACCTCTGCTCTGCCGCCTACACACAATGCACAGCACGCAGTCAGAAATGGCGGCGACAGAGCAAGGGGCAAAGGCCCACAGTGAGACAGTGAAGTCACCAGCAGAGACCAGCTCAGAGGTAACCATTCTTAGAAGCACCACGTTAGGGTTCTGACAGTTCACCTGAAGCAGTATAACATTATTTAAGGACTTCTAATTTTTAATAGCCTTTTCAATAAATGGTGCTGGAAAAACTGAACATCCATATGCAAAAACAAAGAAATTCAATCCATACCTTGCCTCACATATAAAAGTTAAATGAAAATTAATAATAGACTTACACGTAAAACCCCAAACTAAAAACTTCTAAAAGAAAACAAGAGAAAAATCTTGGTAACTTTGAGTTAAGTATTTTTTAGATACATATAAAACTAAAATCATAATCCATACAAGGAAAAAGTTAGTAAGTTCTATCAAAATTAAAAACATCTGCCTTTCAAGCACACGACAGCAGAGATGAGGGCTTCAACAGGATCCATGGGAAGCACGCAGAGGACATCTCTCAAAAGCGCTCCTAGAAGTCGAAGAAGCGCAAACACTTCCAACGAAACCGAGCGGGAGGGAGTGCTTCCGGCCTCAATTTATGAAGCCTGCATCACCCTGGTGTCAAAGCCAGACAAGGACAACACACAAGAAAGTACAAGTACATAAATGCAAAAGCCCTCAGTAAAACAATAGCCTAACAAACACATTAAAAGGATCATACGCCACGATCAGTGGGATTCACTCCAGGGAGGCAAGGCCAGTCAGTGTCTGCACAAGAACCAACGTGACGCGCGACGTTAACAAAACGAGACGCCACCTGACGGCTGTCGGAACGGCAACTACCGGAAAGCCGGAAAACAAGCACCGGGGAGGCTGCGGCATAAAGGGGACTCACGCGCTGTTGGTGGGCATGTAAACTGGTGTCGCTACTGTGGGAAACAGTATGGAGGTTCCTCAAAAAATTAAGAACAGAACTACCATATGATCCAGATACAAATGAACTTATTTACAAAACAGAAATGGACTCATGCCTCCTGGAAGTGCCCTCAGAGCCAGTGTGTGAGCTGTATCCAAACCAGTGCGACCACCCTAGACTCAGAGGCCCCGTGCCCTCGCCAGGATTCTCACGCTCGGTGGGCACTCAGTCACGCCGCGCGAGCTGGGAGCTCCGAGGATGAAGGGCCGGGGCGGGAGCAGCTGGCCTCAGCACCCCCATCCCGCGCCCCCACGCCCCCTGCGACGCGGCCGCTCCCTGCGCCTGGCAACACAGTCTTCACTAGACCCAGCACACCGTGTTCTCCTGGTTTCCTCCCCCTCGTCTTGCTTCGCCGTGCTCCCTCAGAGTCTCCTTTGCTCCCTCCTCCCCTTTCTCCTGCACCTGGAGTGCCCCAGGCCCGTCTGTAGCCCCCGGAACCCCTCGGAAGACGCAGCCCCCTGCTGCACCAGCCCGGCTCACACAGCTGCCTCCCGCCCTGGCCCCTGCACAAACCGCGGCTCCGGGATCCCCGTGTGCTCCACGGCTCCTTCTGACCGTCAGGCGGGCATCTAAGAGCCAGCATGTACCAAACGCCCTGCTCCTCCCCAAGTCCTCGCAGCAGCACCAGCAGGGACCCAGCTACTCAGCCCCCAAAGCGAAGCATCACCCTGGACCTCCCCCTCATATCCCTCTTAACTCAAAACCTACCTTGAATGTAGTCACATCAATCATGGCCCTGCTGCTGCTGCGCCCAGGTCCCCCCCCACCATCTCACACACACACACACACACACACACACCCCGCGGCAACGCCTCAGCTCCTCTCCGCCCTCCCCGCAGCAGCCAGCGCAAGCTTGGTGACGGCCCATCAGACGGGGCTGTCCCCGCTCAGCTTTCAGTCACCTGCAGGCCCCACGGGCCCCAGCCCGATGGGCTCCCTGACCCCCTCTCGGACACACCGGCCTCCTCACCCCATTCTCACGGCCGCGGTTGCCCACCGCCGTCCTCGGCCTGGGACACTCTGCTTACAGGCCTCTGACGGCTTGTCCTTCACCTCACTTGGGTCTCCCCTCACCCAAAGAGCAGTCCCACCTCGGCTGTCGAGACCTCAGACCACTCCATCTTTATCTGTATCACCATCCTGCTTACTATCAAGTCTCTCCACCTGAATGTAAGTTCCATGAGGGAAGAACTCGGTCTTGTTCACTTTCGGACCGCCAGCTCCTAGGGCAGGGCTGGGAGCTCAAGGAACGCCTGTAAGACACCAGCTGCCCCAGCGCTCCAAGCTGCAGCGCACCCTGCCCACAGCACCCGCCACCCTGGGGGCAGCTAAAGACCCCAGCTCAGCAGCAGAGGGGACGCCACGCCCAGCAGTATACTCTGGGGGAGACAAAAGGAAAACAACTTCCAGTCTCCACTCTTTTACCTATTTGGGGATTTAAAAAAAAAATAAAAGCCCAGGCCACTAACAAGCAACGAATTAGAAAGTACAAATAGGGGTCTGTTTGTAACATTCACCCCAGGCCCTGAAGGAGTGACGAGGCCTGGGGCTGGGACATCTGGAACAGCTCCCCCGAGAGTGGCTTCAGGTTGGCTCTTGAAGGTCTGGGAACACCGCATATGTAAGAACGCAGAGGACTATGAGCTGGACTACTAAGACTTCAGGCTAAGTCACGTTTCTGATTTCTTCTTTCCAAAATCCAGAGAGATGTTGTACCTTCAAGCTGTACAAATGAAAGCTCCCTGCTGATGGCTGTGAGCGTCCTGGCTTCTTCCAGCTGCCCATCTCTGCACAGATTCCCCACCTCCCTCTTTCCAAGGTCACTGCTCAACTTCCTCAACACGATACTTCAGACAACAGACCACACACAGCGCGAGGTGGAAAGGCGACACTTAGCCTAAGCAGGAATTTGCTCCTTTGTAAAATAAGCTTGTGCGGCAGCTCTGATACAAATGCAGAGCCTGAACCACAACCAAGTCAGTCCCACTTCCACACACGTCAAAATCCATTAAAATAAGCAGATGTCAGTAACCATACCCGAAATACCACTGGAAAACAGAATTCTCAGAACAGTGTATCATCTACTCAACGGAGGCAACACACAATTTCCACGTTTTAAACTAGGCTTAATGTATCAGCCCAACACGGCTCAGGAGAAGACACACAAGCTCAGGTGGAGGGTCTGGACTCAGAGGACCAGGACATGAGCCCCAGATGTGGTGCCTCCTGACCGACTGGCCTGGGCAAGTAAGGTGTTCACATTGTCTCAGCCTCGGTTTCCTGGTTCAGAAACCAGAACGTACGCCCTTCTCACAGAGTCGGGAGCACACGTGAGCATGTGCTGGGTGGAGCGCGGACTCAAGAAACAGCTGTCGGAACTCAGCTGGCCACTGGGCCCAGCCTGGCAGAGCTCAGGCACCTGACCTGGAAGCAGCTCCAGGGTCGCCTTTGGTGGTTTCGCTCAGCTTATGGGTGCTCAGTTTTACACATGAGAGTCTGCTGGCAAAGACGCCGTGGTCTCCTGCAACAATCGCGCGTGGGGAGGAGCGGTGGCAGGAGAGCGAGGAGGCAGCAGGGGCTCTGCTCCCAGAGGCTTTCTGAGGAGGACGACGGCCACAAGCCCAGGGGAAAACATAAAGCCACCAAAGCTCCTCATACTGTAATTTTCTTCACTGAACTTTTTGCCTTCCCACAAAGAGGAAAAATGCTGAAAGGATTAAAAAAAAAAAGCAAAAAGCACCAGTGACCTGTGGGATGATATCAAGCGTGTTACTGGAACCTTAGAAGGAGAGGAGGGGAAGACATAAAAGATTTCTGAAGATACAATGGCCAAAAATATCCAAGTTGAGGCAAACTGGAAGCCTACAGGTCCAGGAATACAAAACAGCACCAAGGCACGTCACAATCCAACCTGAAAACAGTGACAGAGAGCAGCCCAGAGCAACGAGAGGAAACAAACATGTTCGGGGGAGAGGGCAGACTGACAGCAGCCTTGGGGAGGACCACGTGGGCCAGTGCACAGGGAGCAATGCCTTTAAAGTAAGAACGAAAAACCTGTCAACCTCGAATTCTACACCCAGCAAAAGTATCTTCCAAAAATGGTGGTGAATAAACACTTTGCAAGACAAACAGAAAGTGAGAGAATTCCACACCAGCAGACCTGCACCCCAAGCAATGTTGAAAGCTCTTCAGGCAGAAGGAAAATGATAAGAAAGTGAGATCCACACGAAGGAACAAGAGCACCAGAAATGGTGAATCTGGACATTTCTCTTTGTGTCTTTTCAATGTCTTTAAATGGTACCTGTTTAAAGCACAAATAATAAAAATGTATTTTGAGGTTTTCAACATATGTATGACAACAATTGTAAAAGGATGGGAGGCGGAAAAGAAGCACTGTTGCAGGCTTTGTGCGCTACAGGTAAGTGGTGTAAAATCTTTTGAAAGATTAAATACGTAAGTTAAATACGTACCCTAGAGCAACCACTAAAAGAAAAATTTTAAAAACAAAGAGAAGAGGGGAGGATATAGCTCAGTGGTAGAGCACATGCTTAGCATGCACAAGGTCCTGGGTTCAGGCCCCAGTACCTCCAGTAAATAAACAAACAAACCTAATTATCTCCCCCTCCAAAAAAAAAAAAAAAACCAAAGAGAAAAATGGCTAATAATCCAATAATGAAGATAAAATTGAATCACGTAATAATACTAAATTAATCCGAAAGAAGGGGGAAAAAAGAATAAAGAGCAGGCAAGACAAGCAGAAAATAAACAGCAAGAAGACAGGTTTAAAATCATACAAATTAATAATCACATTAAGTATAAATGCACTAAATACTACAAGCAAAAAGCAGAGATTGTCAGATTAATTTTAAAAATTCAAGGCCCAGTTATACGCTGTTTCTAAGAACGCTACATTAAATATAAAGACACAGGTAGGTAAAAGCATAGAAATACATTTTTATACATTTTACATATACTTTATGCACGTGTATTTTACATACACATGTATACTTAAAATACACTAATACTAGTCGAAAGGAAGGTGCAGTGGCTATGCTGACTGCAGGCAAAGAATTCAGAGGAAGGCTTATTATCAGGGATAAGGAAGGACATTTGGAAATGATAAAACAGTCAATCAGTTAAGAGGACATAACAATCCTAAACGTTTACGCACTTAATAACAGAGCTGCAAACACATGAAGTGAAAACTGACGGAACTGAAAGGAAAATCAATCCACAATGACGGCCGAAGACTTCAATATCCCCTTCTTGACAACGGACAGAAGATGGGCAAGGACACAGAAGACGTCAACATTACAGCCGACCTGAAAGCACTGGCGCTACAGAACGCATCACTCCCAAACAGTAAAACCCACACTTGCCTCACGTGCTTGCGGAACTTTTACAAGACAGACCATGTGTGGCCCTGTAAAACAAGTCTCAGCAAATTTAAAAGGACTGGAACCAGCTATGGTATGGTCTCTGACACCAGCAAATTAAACTAGAAATCAATACCAGAAATATATCTAGAAAATCTCCAGATATTTGGAAATTAAATATTAAATTAGAACATGTGCCATACAACTTACTGAAGAGTCAGATGGTGCCCAATCCCCAAGTCAGAAACACTTAACACGCTATATCACGTTGTGTGCAGATGTGATCGATTTTTCATACACGTTCAAAACATAGAGATGCACAACCATTCTCTTCACTGTAAGTTATCCGGGGATCCTCAAGAGGTCACCTGGATACAACTGCAGACCCCAGAAGACCCACAGTCTCGTATGCCGCCCCTCTGACACTCTGCCCCAAAGCGCACCTGCAGGCACTCCCTCCTCATCACCACCTCCCTCCTCTCCTGACGCCGACCACCCTCCGGCGCAGCCCTTCGGCACGGGTTCGAGCCCCGCAACTCTACTGAGTCTGCTCTCCCCAGGGAATCCGGGGACATCTGGACTCCGGACCTCACGGCCTCATTCAGCCTGTCTGGCTTCTCTCTCCTTTCTCAGACTCCCAAATGATGCCCTGGCCCACCTCTCCCCTCCCTGGAGCTACCCTGAGTCCATCATCCTCCCTGGCTGCAGCCTCGCCATCCGACTTCCTGCACCCGCAGCGTGTCACCGAGTCACCAGCAGGTGCTCACTGACGCCAAGGGAACAAACGCGTGAGTCCATGAGTGGGAGTGCAGGAGTGAGCATGCTCCCCAGCAGCCACCTGCCACAGCCCTGCGTGGGTGAGCCAAGCAGGGTCTGACTCGGGCTCCCCCACCTGCTAGCTCCGTGACTCCAGGACACCCAGGTGCCATGTTCTCGCCCAAGGTGACAGATGGGGTGAACACAGCCCGCCCCACACGCAGCTGTGAGGTGAGCCCTGTGTGCAGGGGCCCACAGCTCCATAAGCCGGCTGTGTGCTGTGGGGTCCACCGGACCTGAGGTCCCCCAGGGACCTGTAAAGAATGCTGCCTCCTCAGGGTGAATGGGGAAAACCTGCACGCTTACAGTGCATAAGTTAGGAACCTGACTGAAAACATGAACTGAGCGTTGGACCTCACCGCGATCTCCGGAGGCTGGACCCAAGATCCTTCCTTCACCTGACAAATGCCAGCGGAGCTCTGAGGGGCCTCAAACCCAGGCGGCGGCTGAGTATCAAGCAGAGAATAGGACACAACATCCTGGCCCTCACTGGGCACAGAAGGCATGACTGTAATGGCAGGCAGACCGTGTGGATGGAGGGGCTGCCCAGGCTCGATGAGGCACGAGATAGCAGAGAGGCAGGGTGGGGAGAGCACTGAGGATCGCATAGGGTGTGGGCCCATCACCGAGCCGAGCGCCAAGCTGAGGGACAGGTAACGCCGGGCTTCTCGGCGCACCTGCCTCCACACTCTGCACATCCCTCCTCTGCTCAGACACCCACGGTCTCCGGGCAGCTCTGTGACAGGTAGTTTGGCTCGCTAAGGACTCAGAAATTTGGAAGGAGGTGCTCTGTGGGGACAAGAGCCTCCCAGTCCCGAGCGGTGACCGCCCTGAGGTCAAGGACTCCGCTACCCCTGCCCCACAAGCCTCAGTTTCTGTGAGTGAGCAGGCCCACGGCAGCCTCTCATTGCCCTGATCATCCCGGGCCCTGAACTGGAGAGGGGGCCCAGACCTTGGCCCAGCAGGCTCCTAGCGGACGGCCACCACCGAGCCTTCCCCTGGAAACCATCACAGGCACCTTCCTGCAATTCTGTTTAGCACTTAGCTTTGATAAAAACCAGCCCTCTGTCCTCTCATCAGCCAGCTGCCCACACCCGCCGACTCTCGTGCAGACGCCCAGCAAACCCGCAAACGGGGCGTTTAACCTGGGAGCAACATTCTTACCGGCTTTCTCTAAGTTAAAAAACCCTCTTCAGATTCTGATAAAAGCTATGAATCAGTCGTCCTGAACACCAACACACACACACACACACACACACACCCTGGAAGATCCCTGAGTTACAAGGCTCAGCCTCAGGGAGGAAGCCAGCAGTCTGCTGGACAGATCTTGGTTTTCCCTGCTGGGAAACAGATGCCTTTCTTGCCCCGCTCAGGACTGCCGGGAAATGGCCAGATCGGAGCTGCTCGCCTCTCTCCTGCTCAGAGAGCGGCTGAGGAGGGCCTGCAGGACCAGCCAGCAGACATGCAGGGCTCCGGGCATCCGGCTCCACTTCCTTCTCCACCCAGGACCGAGAGCCCGGGGGTGCAGAGGGCGATCCACGTGCAGGAGCCATGAGAGGGCCCCCTCCCTTTCCTCACTTCTAACCAAGCCCCTTTAAAAAACAGCGTGTTCATATTTTCTTTCTGGTTTAAGAATCAGACTCAAAATGTCTGGACCTCCAGGGTTTGGCAGTTTCCAAACGTCACAGTGTTTACAGCACAAACAGGTGGTCAGCCACTGACAAGGGCCACAGCGAACAGAAGTGCAGCGCCTCGTGCGGACCCACAAGCCCCTCTTCTAGGCGCTGCAGGGCCAGCCCTTCACACTGAGGTAAGAGCAACTCATTTCAAAGCCTGTGCGTTTCCACGGAGACCCATAAACCTGCGTGAGAAACACACCCATCACCTGGGCGCTCAGCCGTCCTTCAGGAATGGAGAAGACGCTGGGCTCTCCAGCTGCGCGGCGGGAGGAGCTGATACCAACTGCCGCAGGGCCACGCGCAGCAACGGCCACCCTGCAGGCCCGACTCTTTCCAGAAGGAGACAACCACGAAAACAGCTTACCCCTGACCGCAAGCCGCCACTTACAAAGTGCCTGCACACTCGGTGCTGCATGTTCACTTGGGGGGGAATCTTTTTAGGCCAAACAGAAATGAGACACTGCTGTCAAGCAGGCCTGCCAAATAAGCAGGAAGCGCTTCTCCATGACCCAGGAGGATGACGGAGGGGACCGTGAGGCCCCTGGGGCAGAGTAAGAACATTCCTAAAGGACCTTTCATCCTGTCTGTAGTGAAGAGTGGCTGGGAGCGGCAGACTGAAAGGCAGCGTCAGGTCCTAAGGACATTCAAACCCTAACTCAAAAGTCTCTTCCAGATTCCCATGTGCCCCCCACCGCAGATGGGCCCCCCACCCTCCTGGGCCCAGAGCTCAGTGACGGAAATTTCCAGGTGGAGGAGCAGCTAAGGTTACACAGTTCATTTTACACTGCAGTGACTGTCCACAGCATTAAACTCGCATTAAATCAGCTCCACCAGAGCGCACACTCCTCGCTGTGCGGCCTCAGAGACCCTCTTCACCTCCATGAGCCCGGCATCTTTGTGTACAGAATACACCTGCCATTAAGACCGAACGAGGTGCAGCGAGCACAGGCCTAGCCCAGCGGCGGTCACGCAGCAGGTGCACGAGAGAACGACGTGTGCCCGCGCGTTCCGCTGCTGCCCAGGCCCGCCACACACCTTCGACAAAGCAGTACACAGAAGGCAGCCCTCCACCGCCACCTCTCAAGAGATGAAACCTGCCTTGGTGATGCTAAACCTTTTAAAGAGTGATACAGTTAGAATCTGTCCTCCTAAGAATTAAGCTCTCTGCACACAGTTTTGAAAATTAAACATGTAAGTTACTTCTTTGACTGAGGTTTTACATCATGTGAAGTGAAACACAGCTTAACTCCACTTAGAAAAAAAATTTCACTGATCATTATTTGAAGCCAAAATAGTGCTTTTAATTATTCTGATGACATCCCCAGTCCCCAATTTTCACTCGTTACTGATAATAACAGTCACCATTATCAAAAATCTATTCAGCTAAATCCTGTGAAACCGTCACTTTTATAGGTTCAAAATGCACAAATCCCGGCAGTTTCAGTGGTTTGACCTGGCCCTATACCCAGGGGCGGTGCTGGCTGCTCTGGGTGGATGGACTGCCTGAGTCCTTGGGGTGGCTCTGGAGCAGACGTCACGGTCACCATGCACAGATGAAGGGGGAGCCACCAAGAGCAGCACCAGCACCGGGAGGGTCCACATCCCCCGCCCCCGACCTCCACCAGCACCCTGGAGGGTCCGCACTCCTCACCCCCCCAACCTCCACCGCCCAGCACACGCAGGGGCTCTGCTCAGTCTCCACACTTGTCAAGAAGAGAAGAGCAGGTAAGTTGATGCTGGCAGGATATGCTTTTAAGCAGATGCAGACGTTACCTCCATCTAGCACACCTTTATGTCTCTTCTGCGTGTCAACAAACTTGTAACTGATGTGGGAAATTTTATTGTGTTTACAACAGAAACAGTGAATCAGACCACTTCAGCTAGAAAGACGAAACTACCACTCAGACCCACGTGTTACGTCCCACCAAGCCCAGGAGGAGGGCTACATTCCACGCCCTCACAGGCCTGGGTGTGCTCTCCTCCCCGCTCCGCCCCCGCGCATCGCGGAAGGCTGGCGCCTCGCTCACGGGGAGGGGCGGCCAGCACTCGGGGCTGCGTGCTTCCTTGTTCACACCCGGCGAGGGAACAACCTCCCCACCATCCCTGGGGTCCAGATGGGCCGAACTTAGCTCATGTGTCCACTTCCAGACCAGCGACTGAGGGCAGAAGGATGCCACGCGCTGAGTGGATTCACCGTGATCTGAAATCAGTCACTGGCACAACGGCAGGACTGCCAGGGCTGCCTCCGGCCGCTCACCTGGCCCCATCTGACACGAGGGTCGCCGGGAAGGAGTGAGAACCCCGATGCCTGGTCCCACTCCCAGTCAATCAAACGACAGCCTCTGTGGGTGGGGACCCAAGCTCGACTGTCAGGGCACAGGTGTGTGTGTGTGTGCGCGTATGTGTGTGCGTGCACCTCTGCGCGTGTGTATGTGTACCCGTGTGTGTGTGTGTTTGTGTATATGTGTGTGCATGTAAGTGTGCGTGTGTGTGTGTGCATTTCCACAAAAGCCCCTGCTGGAGTTTAGGGTCCCTGTCCCCATGTCGCATGGTCCAGGAAAGGGAAAGTGAAGCCCTGAATAGCTCGACACGAGGAAGAAGACAAGAGTATGGACACACAGACACAACCGGGTAAATCACGGAAGAAAGGCAGCATGGCTGCTAATCCAAGCCAGAGCAGGCTCAGGGACTGTGTGACCCTCAGCACTGTGCGGGGCAGTTCTGCCTGTGAGACAGCGGTCAGAGTCCCCAAGTGCTATGACCTGACCCAGCTGTGTGCAATGACTCGGAAGAACCCTGTGACCTGCACGTAACGTGAGCAGAACTCTAAGGGGCACCTTCCCAGGTTAAATGCAGGGAGGGTCCCTGCCTTCTGAGTTGTTCCTGAGCGGAAGCCGCGGTGGCCATGGCACTGCCCCTGCTCTGCATAAGCCCCTGTGGCCTGGTGGGACATTCTGGCCGGCAGGTGACGCAGGCAAGACAAGGAGATGCTCTGCCTGTGTCCCTCCAAGTTCAGCCAGGATCTCTGCCGGAACCATTTGACCTTGGCACGTGGACGTTTTTCTCTACAACTTCAGCACTTAAGATATTGTATTTGTGTCTAGAAATACAAGCCAGCAAATATTTGATAAATGCTAATTCCCCAGTTTTCATCTTTTAAAGAGTTCCTTTTGATTCCTGAATAAAACAGCTGCCAAGACATTACATAACTAGTGTGACCAGTAGAATGTGCTCACGGCTGGGAGGCTCACAAGTCATACGGGAAATTTCATTAGCGGAGCTTTAATGACCTTGTAAAGAACAGCAGTCCTAAGCTCTGGACCTTCCGCCAGTGAGTTAATGAGAAATACTTAACGACATCTTTTCTTCAGAAATAACGCAGACTTCATACAGAAAGGCTGATTATAAAAATTAATCTAATGTTAGCAGACTATATTAAAACAAACCACCAAAAATGAAGCAAGCATTACGTTTTAGCAACCTCCTCTGATGCCAGAAAAGAAGTCACCATTTAACTCTAGGAGAAAGTAAGTCCTCACCCGAGAAAACGTCACGGCCACAGCGCGTTTTGAAGTAGACGCACAGCAACTCTTGCTTGCGGTATTTCCTATCTGAAATCGAAAACCTGAAAACTAGGACCTGATTACCCTTGACACCCTTGACACCAACACACGAGACCCTCGTCTCACTAATGAACCCTCGCCCCGGCAGCACGCCCCTCCCACAGCTCTCCCCTCCCAAGCCCTCCTCATGCCTCCGGTCTTAACTCTGCTCCACAGAAAACCTTGCCGAACGTCACCGATGATTCTCTGCTGTCCCAGCCTTTCCTCCACTCCTGTCAAGTCATATTGATTGCCAAGTTGTATCTGATACTATTAGACCCCCTTCCTCTCAAATAACTATTTTCTCATTTTCTAAAAATGTATAAAGCACTTCTGTTTATTGTTCCACTAAATTCTCACAGCCACTCTTTGAGGCAGGAAGAAAGAATATCTGTAGTTCTATTTTGTGGATGACAAGCCTGATTATCATGTAATTTAAGGGACTCACCCAGAGGCACACACTAGGAACCAGCCGAGAGGGGCTGGGCCCATGCTCTGCCTGGCCAGCCTCTCCTGACTCCAGGCTCCTGGAGACCCCTCCTCGGGGCTCAGGCCTCCTCCCCCCGCCCTGGGAGAGCCAGCCCAGCTGCACGGCCACCTCCACCCCCACCCCCCAGTCCTGCGCTTTGCTACTTCTCCAAGAACAACTCCCAGCCCATGCCTCTGGCTTATCATATGAACTCCACGTTTCTCAGCTCCAATGATTTCTTAGACAGTTCCATTCGGATATATGTATTTTATTGTTACCTCAAACTGAGCACATCTCACACCAAACTCATCTTTCCACGTTAAACGAGCTCCCCTTTCTAAATTGTGGCTACGAGTTGTTACACTTCGATCAGACTACAGTAAATTTTCAGTCGTTCCCAGCTTGCTGGATTTGACATATGTAAGTCAAATGTGCTCTGCCATCCTTCAAGATGTGAAATAGACATTTGACCACTCAGTTCTATCAACAGCTGAAAATCAAACATTTAGACTGTTTCTTGTTAAGACTGTTGTGTGAGGTGTGACTAGTCAAATAGAACAAGCTCCCAGTCCCCTGCGGGAAGGCTGACTTGTCCTGCTGGACCTTCTCAGGTCCAACAACTTTCAGGCCAATAGTGTTTGAGAGGGGCTTTTTGCTTTTGGTTTTAAAGACAAATTCCACATCTGTTGCACTAACAGCCTCAACACTGGGCTAATGCAAAAGTAGGAGAAATATTTAACCAGTACAGTAAAACATTTATGTTGAAAACCTCTGTAAATAAAGACCTTAAACATTTTGCTTTTTGACCACACAGTCAGCATCCTTGTTCGCGTAATCAGGATGAAGCTCACCACAACCACGCCCCCTGCAGGACACGTTTGGGCCGACAGGAGCACCGAAGGCATGCACCTGAGCTCACCAGCATCCAAACCTCAGCCTTCCCCTGTGCACGGCACCAAATACACACAACCTAATGCCAAGCATCCTCCGTGACATACCAAATTCCAAAGAAGGGATTTTCATCTCCGTGTGAGAGGACGCACAGCGGCATACACTGACGTCTTTCATTCACTCACCGGAAACGTGTTTTGAGCACCTCCTGTGTCACCGGTGCCTGGGATCATCGGTGAGCCAAACAAAGATGCCTGCCTCTTGGCGCTCTCACTCCAGCGTGGCAGACAGACAACGAGCACCAGAGGGATCACCCAGTACGTCAGAAGGCGGCTGGTGCCATGGAAAAGAGAAAGTGACATCGCCGATGTGAGGGAGGGGAGGGAGGTCCACTGCCCTAATTGAAAAGAAAAAGGTGCGTAAACTAAGGCTAGAAAAACAAAGAGTTGTTCTTCACAGAAGATGCTAGAGTAACTCAAAATTTGAGAAAAAGCTAAATAACCAAGCTCTGGAAAGGGCATGGTGAAGCCAGCTTTCTGTTTCTCCTGCGTCAGCACCCGAACTGGCCAGGCAGCCAGCCACGGGCAGCTCTGCGGTCACCCCGAGCGGCTCCCCAGCCCAGGTGGGAACGCTAGTCCTCAGCAGCTCCAGCCAGAAAACTCCTAGAGACACCGCTGGCCAGGCCCAGACCATGTGCCTGCCCGGAGACCACCGCTGTGACTCTGCCTCAGCCTGCGCTGCCCGAGGGGCATGGTGGAAGGCCTCCTGCAGGGAGGACGGCAGGAATATGCCGAGCCAGCCAGAGCAGCAGCCCTGCAGAAACCAAGTCCAGGACGGACCTTCTTCGCCCCAAGCCCATCGTGCCACCAAAGGCTGACGTGGGGGCCCACCTGAGTCGAGGCTGGGGTCACCCTGAGGTACGTACAGAACGGGCGGAGTGCTGAGGTGACGCTGGGTCAGAGGCAGGCAGCCACCATCTGCTTGCAGGCCGCGGCAGAGAGACCCGAGGCCCGGGTGCAGGGCTAGGGGCTCAGAAGCGCCTCGGAGCCCCGGTCGTGCAGTCCCGTGAAGGGCACGGGGAAGGCCAGCCGCCAGCTGCGCGGCCCGAGGGGGACCCGGCGCCGGCCCCTCCCGGGAGAGCCGCCCCTAAGGCGGCGGGGCGGGGGAGATGGGGCCACAGCTGACGTGCTGCCAGAGGCAGGCTCCCGCCAACGGGAGTTTCAGGACACCTAGGATCTGGTTCCTCCCAAAGAGAGACAGACAGGCTAGTTGGAGATCACTGGCAGTTATGAAACAAGGTAACAAGAAAATGTTAAATTAGTTTGCCTCTAAGTAAAACAGGAAAGCAAAGGAGAGAGAACTGGATGTGGGCTGGAGCTGCAGAAGCAGCTCCCAAGAAGTGTGACCAAGCGGCATGACCTGAGCTGAGCCGGCAATGGCAGCAGAACGGCGCGGCCGGCAGAGCGCGGGGCGCCCGGGGCCACCCGGGGCCGCCGGCCCGGTCCCTGCACACAGCTCTGCTAAGTGGGCTCGGGCGGCGTGTCTCTCTGCGACTGGCACACTTCACTCAGCATAATGTCCTCAAGGCTAAACCGTGCTACGGCCTATGTCACAGTGTCCTTCCTTCCTGAGGCTGGAACGTCCCACTGCACATCGAGATCACATCTTCCTTAGCCACTCGTCTACTGATGGATGTTGAGGCTGCTTCCTTATCTCAGCTGTTGTGAATAATGCTGCCGTAAACGTGGGTGTGCAAACATCTCTTCAAGATCCCTTTCTCGGTCCTTTCTGGATACGCCCCAAGGTGGGGTGAGAGCTCTCGTTCCCACCACAAGCCTCTTCAATGACAGTCTCATCGGAGAGCGTCTCTGGAACCCTGGCCCGATCTGAACTGCACTCAGCACCCAGCAGGGCAGCCTCTTCCAGCACCTCGGGGTCGCAGCTATGTGTGGGGCACACCGTCTCTCAGCTTTAAGAGCTTCTCTTCTTTTCTTTCTTTCCTTTTCTTTCTTTTCTTTCTTTCTTTCTTCCTTTCTCTCTCTCTCTTTCTTTGGTATATATACATTTTTATTGAAGTATAGTCAGTTTACAATGTTGTGTCAATTTCTGGTGCACAGCATAATGCTTCAGTCATACATGAACACACATATATTCGTTTTCATATTCTTTTTACCATAAGTTACTACAAGGTATTGAATATAGTCCCTGTGCTATACAGTATGAACTTGCTGTTCATCTATTTTATATATAGTAGTTAGTATCTGCAAATCTTGAACTCCCAATTTATCCCTTCCCACCCCCTTCACCCCCAGTAACCATAAGCTTGTTTTCTATGTCTGTGACTGTTTCTGTTTTGTAAATAAGTTCATTTGTCTCTTTGTTTAAAGATTCCACATAAAAGCGATATCATATGGTATTTTTCTTTCTATTTCTGGCTTACTTCACTTAGAATGACCATCTCCAGTTCCACCCATGTTGCTGCAAACGGCATTATTTTATGAAGAGATTTCTCTCTTGTAAAGAATGCCTGTGAGCAATAAAACCTCTTTGTTTCTCCAGGAATGCATTTTGCCTTCACTTTGAAGAGCAGTTCAGCTGGACGCAGAACTCCTGGTAGGCAGTCTCTTCTTCCAGAACCTGCAGACACCACGCCTCTGCTTTAGCGCCGCTCTTCCTGGAGAGCAGCGAGCTGTTCACCTCACTGTGGTCCCCTGCACGTGCGTTGCTGATGCTGAGACGTTCTCTTGGTCTGAAGTTTTAACACTGTGACTATGATGTGTCTACATGTGTCTATGTAAAGGTCTCCTTGTGCTTACCCTACTTGAAGTTCACGTGACTTCCTGGATGTATGGACTGTTTCTCATCAAAGTCAGGCTGCTTTCAGATGTTACTTTCTCAAATGTTTTTCTGCCCTTTCTCTCAAGCATCTCCCTCAGGGACTCTCACTCCACTCATGTCCGTGTGCCTGATGACATCCCAGGGTCTCCCAGGGTCATTTTTCTTTGCTCTTTTTTGTTTCTGTTCTTCAGACCAGATCATCACTATTTATCTGGCCTTAAGTTTGCTGATTCCTCCTATCAGCTCCAATCTGCCATTGAACCTGCCCAGAAAAGTCTGTTAATCTCTACTTTGTTTTCTTCATTGTACTTGGAGTTGTTTCAGCTTCTCAAGTTCTTGTGTAGATGTGTAGCTCATTTTCTGCTTTCTTCTTTAAATTAATAGACTTTCTACTAAACGCTGATTTAGACGCACCATTTTTGATACGTAATATTTTATCATATAGTTTAAATAACCAGGTTTCTATTATGATTTCTTCTTTTATCCCTGGGTTATTTAAGTTCTACATGTGGGGTTTGCTAACTCTCTTTCTGTCACTAATTCCCAGCCCCACCGTGTTGTGGTCAAATGTGTTCCATATGATTCTGATCGTCTAACATTTGAGACTTGCTCTGAAACCCGGAAAACGGTCACTTTTGTAAATTCTCCACATGTGCTTGAAACAAGCATCTAGTGAGGCAACCATTCATATCCTTGTCGATTCTTTAGTCTTTTTTAGCTATGAAGTATTGACTGAAGTGTGTTAAAATGTCCCTGATCGTGGGGGATTTGTGAATTCCTTCTTACGCTCTTTTCAGTGGTTCTGAGACTTTTAGGAAGTGCATATATAGGTTCAGAATTATTACACGCTGGTGACACAGGATCTGGTGATGAGACTCTACCTAGTCTGTTTCCCTTTTATTCTCAACCTTTATGTATAAGCCAGTTTTAAATGAATCTCTTATAAACAACATAATCGGATGATTGTTTTAAATCCAGTCTGACGTAACTATCTTTCAATTAGGTCACTTGGTCTATTTACAGTTGTAATTAACTGTACATATATTTCAACTTACGCATATATTTTCGTTTTTTTCTTTTTTCTTTCTTGTCATCTTTTGAACTATTTCTCACGTTCCATTTCACCCTGTATTAGCATTGCAGGTGTGTGTTCTATTTCTGTTTTCTCCACGTTACCGTAGAAGTTCAACTTGCACACTAACTAGCAAAGTCTGAAATTAACCATCATTCTGCCTTCTGGAACGAGGCCGGGTCCGGTACAGCTGCGGCTCCGCCCACCCCGTTCCCAGCGCACGCGCTGCTGCTCCGCTCCTGGTACTCTGCCCTTGTGGCCCCCGGTGGTCTGCTTTCTACAGTCAGTGTCGGAGTAACCCACACTTCTGCTTCCCTCTCTGACCACCATTCTTACTCGCGTCTCCCTTCCGTCTGAGATTAAACTCCTCCTGCAGCACATCCTTTAGAATCTCCTGCTGAGGGGGGGTCTCTGGGTGACAGACTCAGTTTTTGCTCGTCTGAAACATCTTCATGTCGCCCGTGTTCTGAAGGACACTTGCTGGGGGAAGGGCTCACAGGTGTCTTCTCTCGGGATTGAGAAACCGCGTTGTCGCTGTCCAGGGGCCAACTCTCAGGTACACTGCTTTCCGCCTGCCTGCCTCTAGGACCTTCTCTCACACTCTGCAGATTTCACCACAACGTGTCTTAGTGTAGATGCCTCTTCATCTGTGCTGCTTACAATTAGGCAGACTTCTCATATTAAGTGTAAACAAGTTTGGGAAACTTCTCAGGCATTACTTCTCCCAATGTCGCTCTGCTCCACTCTCTCTCCTTCCAGAACTCTGACTGGTCATATGTTCAATTCCCAGGCTCCCCGCTGCGTCTCGGGCCTGCGTGCCTGCTCCTGCTTTCCATCTGTCTCCGTGCTTCATTCTGGATGATTTCTTCAGATCTGTCTACATCAATCTAATTATCTCTTCAACTGTGTATAATACGCTGTTAAAGCTTTCAAGTAAATTTATAATTGCAATCATTATACTGTTCATTTCCAGAAATGTTATTTGATCTTTTTTCTGATCTGCCCAGTCACTTCTATAATTTCTTACCTTTTACTGACATATTAATCCCTTTTTTCATTTGTTTAAACATATTAAACATACTTATTTTCTATTAACCTGATCATTCTTATATCTGAAATCTTCTACAAATCTATGTTACTTATTATTTCACTAATGATACTTTCCGTGCTTTTTGTGATTTTTAATATGTGAGCTCTGATTCTTGGAATTTTACCTGTAAGAATTCTTTAAGGACTTGGTGGAAGTCAAAGAATCCTCCAGAAAGGACGTGCATTGTTTTGTAAGTGGGGACCACCCAGATGGTTTGAACTGAGGCCTCAAAGCTGCGTGACAACCCGTCTACGGTGATTAATTCTCAGAGGACATTTTTCCTCCACTGCAGCCTAGGTTCCTCTCACAAGAGACGTCCGCCCACTGTGCGCAGTCCCTGAGGTCAAAGCAGGCAGTCCCCCCATAGTCTCCCAGGGTGGGAGCGGGTTCTCAGTTTGCTCTTGCAATGCTGGTGAACACCTCTGGGAGTCCCACAGCAGGCTACTCACTTAGGGTGGGCCCTGGGCTTTGTTTCCTGTTCCCACACCCTGTGAGGACATGGAAACTAAAGGCCATTCTGACAAATGCCCCCAAAGCAGGCGTTAGCTCAGGTCTCTGTTAACCCCTCTGGCATCTCACTTTGATTTGGCTTTTGTGCCCTGAGTATAATGCCTATTTTTCTATCTCAGAGGAGCATTTTTTAAGCGCTTTTTACATCTCACTGACATTTTGACCATTTTCGGTAAGGAGAGTTGGTCAGGGACTTATTCCACCACAGCCTTGCCTCCCAATTCTTGGCCTGCAAGGAGGGCCTATCGGAAGGCCTGCAGGAGGCAACCAAAGTTCATTAAACAGGTGATGGGACACAAGTCCAGGTCGTAAAGTCATGGTCAAACTGTGGCTACACCCGGGAAGTAGAGCCATCCTGAAAGCAGATGATGGAGGTGTTTGAGAGTTTCCTAACACACTGCACGTGAGTGTCAGAGGAAGGGAGGCAAGAGCCACTCCAAGGTCTTGACAAGCCTGAGGAACTGGAAACAACGAAGACTGGGAGGCCGGGGCAGAGCTTAGCGGGGAGGGGAGGAGCCCAGCCTGAACACACTGAGTCTGAGTGCGTGAGGCGCCCCGTGGAAACGTCAGGCAGACCCCCGGTCCAGAGCTTGGGAGAGAGGTTTGGGCTAAAGATACAAGTTGGGTGGAGCTTCAGTGTTTGACATTACTTAAACAAACCAAATAAATGTGAGATGGGAGGCAAATGCCTGCATCCCTATTCAGCATTGTAAATACAGGTAGGAAGTGCAGCACTAAAAAGTTAGAAACGTGAGCAAAGCAGGAGTTTGCACGAACAGTTACGTAACACACGGTCATCCTCCCACAACGCTCTGTCCTCATCGGCCATTTGCTAGAGTTCCTGCCGGTTCTGCAGCTGCAGAGGAATGTGAAGAATCTGGAGAAAGCCTGGGAACAAGCCAGCCGTGCAGCTGAATAAAGGGAAGGAAAATGAAACCCGGCAGAGGTTAAAGGAAATGAGATGACTCAGTCAGGGGTGATTAACAGCAACTGGTCCTGTGTTCTGGATCAAAGAAGTCCGGATACTTGAAAGCAACTTGCCACCTTCGGGTCAAACGAATTAGAAGGAAATGAGCTTTCATTGTGGCAAAAAAGATTTAGGTTACAAATTAAAAGGGACACTAACACCTATTTAACACCTACTACGTTAGGCGTTGGTCCGGGCATTATTGCATTTTAATACACATTAAGACCCTCGGGAAAAAAAAAAGACCCTTGAGGTAGAAATCCCCACTTTGCAGGTCAGAAAAGAGGGATCCTAAAAGGTAAGTTCCCAAGTAGAAAAGCTGTCATCTCAATGGGTCTAATGAGTTCAAAGTCCATGTCCTTTAAAATACATCAAATTTCCTAGTGGGACAATTGATAAACGTAGGAACCAATTATTAAAAGAAATAATGAAATCTTTTGCTTCCTAATCTTTTAAAAATTATCAGAGATTCTCATTTTCTAGTGTGTTTCATACAGCAGAGCCACCTAAAAGCACACGGGCAGAACAAGCCAGCTCTCACACGCTCTTTCAGGCCGAAGCAGTTGCGGCGTCTAGGATTCTGCAGCCGCACTGCCACCAGGCACCAGGCAGCATGTGCCGGTTCTCAGGGAACTCTCTGGGTTTCATTTTCCTCTTCTGTAATAAATTATAGCCTCATCTGCCTAAAATACACACCAAATTCTAAGACAAATTTCCATTTTCAAGGTAAACTAACTCCACACACAACTCAGGGCCACACATCCTGGGCTTTACAGCCCCTGTTTTTATTCGACTTCGACAGCAAATAACTCTAAAGATCGCAAGTAAGACGAACTTTCAAAAGATTTATTCAGTATAGGTCAACTACAGTTCAATAAAAAACTTCAAAAAACAAAAAAAACAAGAAAAGGAAGAAAACAAAGATTTACTGGGCTTTGGACTGTGCTCGCCGTGTCAGAGGAACGAAGAAACGAAGAAAGAGTAACTGTCTTCACATGCAAGAGAGCTTGACGCCACTGCGCGCGCACACACACACACACACACACACACACACACCCCCACCCTCCTCTGCACAGGACCCAAAGGCTAAGCAGGAACGGCCCACCCTGCTGGAAGGGCACCTTCTCGGTGAGGGCTGGGAACTGACTCTCCGGCTGCTCGCAACCCAGAGAGCCGCATAAAACACAACGAAGCTCACAAGGCCTGTCACTCGGCCCTGGACAAGGTCTGGAGTTCCAGGGCCAGAAAAGGCCCCAGAGCACACGCAGCCTCAGGCCGTCTCTTTCTGAGAAAGTGAACAGCTGGCAGGAGGTGCCGGACACTCACTGGCTGCGAGCGAGCCTAGCGACAGGGCCACGCCCAGGAAGGGCGGAAGTCCCCAGAACCGAGGCTCCCCCCCTGCAGGGCAGCGGGGTGGGGGGGCGGCTGGGGGCCGGGAAACGGAGCCCGACGGCCAGGACGTCCACCCCGGAGCTGCAGGACCTAGAGGAGCTCACTCCACCTCTGTGTGCTTCAGTTTCCTCATGTATAAGACATAAATCATGATGTTCACCTTGTGAGAGATGGAAAGAAACAAATCTGTGACTATGTGCAAAGCACTTATGACAGAAGCTGCGCTCAGAGCATCAGGTCTCTCTCACTGAATCGCTCTGTCCCTCTTACTGTCCCCATCCCCCTCCAATGGGCATTGCCTGCTGGCACGTGACCCGTGACAACCAGTCGGCACAGGTACCTCAAGTCCAAGGCCCACTTCTGATTCCATGGGTCCCTTGGTTCACATTCTCAAGAGAAAAAGGCTGTGGTCAAGTGTCCAGCCCTGTGGGTAGGAGTCATCCTGCACCCCAAACCCCACCCCCAGCCTGCCCTCACAACTTCAGAAGGTCTGGAGTTCGCCCTAGAGCACGCCACAGTCTATGGATCTGGCAGAAGAGACGCGACTCCTGTGTCCGAGCACAGGCTGTGCCCCTCACGGCGACAGCCATTCCAGAGGGTCAGGCTCGTGCCAGTGCAATGAGATCCAAGTGCACAGGACCAGGCACGCACTGCGGGCTGTGTTACAGAAGGGAGCCCCAGCCCCTCACAGTGCGAGCGGTGCCTCCAGACCTTCTCCCTAGAGGGGAGTGCTGTCCTTGCTGCGTGAGAGCAAGCAGACCCGCCCTCTGTTGTGGACACAGCCAACATCTCTGACTTCTATGGGTGTTCACTACACAAGCAGCCTTGAAAAGACAGCCAGAGACAAAGGAGGCCAGCCCCTCTGCTCCCCCAACAATACCTAAATAAGTGGGGGGACACACGCTTTTCATTGATCGGAAGATGCGATATTGCTAAAATGTCATTTCTCCCCAAAATGAGCTGTCAATTAAACACAATCCTAATAAAAATCCCAGCAAAATATGGGGGGGGGGGGAAGAAAGAATCCTCAAATTTATATGGAAATGCAAAGGACTTAAAAACAGTCAAAGTAACTTTGAAAAATAAAAACAAAGTTGGAGAATTTCCACCATGTGACTTTAAGATTTATTATAAAGTGTGTTGTTGGCATAATGATACAAAAATGGATCCACGGAACAGAAGTGAGTCCACAACTACACCTTCTCATATGTCACGTGATTTTCAACAAAGGTGCAAAGGCAACTCGGGGGAGAAAGGAGAGTCTTCAGGACAGATGCTGGTAGATCAACTAGGCGGCCGGATGCAAAAAAACCCAGCTTGGAGTTGTACCTCTCATTATACATAAATATTAACTCAGGCACCACAGATCTAAATGTAACATGCAAAACTATAAAACTAACAGAAGATTCTGCTATACAGCGCAGGGAGCTATGCTCAGTATCTTGTAATAACCTTTAATGAAAAAAAATATGAAAACGAAATAC
Source organism: Vicugna pacos (assembly GCF_048564905.1). Classification (NCBI taxonomy): domain Eukaryota; kingdom Metazoa; phylum Chordata; class Mammalia; order Artiodactyla; family Camelidae; genus Vicugna; species Vicugna pacos. The sequence goes on from NC_132987.1 coordinate 122,427,160, forward strand.
ATATGTATCTGCATGACTGCAACATTGTGCTGAACACCAGAAACTGACACACTGTAACTAACAGCACTTGAAAAAAAATAATAGAAGAAAACACATTTTAAAAATCTGTGTGACCCTGAGTTTGGCAAAAATTTCTATACCAAGAGCATGTTTCATAGAAGAAAAAGAAAAATTAAATAAACTTCATCAAAATTAAGAACTTCTGTTCTTAAAGATGCTCTTGAGAGAGTGAAAAGACAAGCAACTGACTGAAAGTATCTGCAAACTGCACGCCGACAAGGGCTTTGCCGGCAGGAAATACACAGAACTCTTAATATTCAACTGAAACCACCTGATTTGCTTTTAATGGGCAAAAGATATGAACAGACATTTAATCACAGAAGATATATGGGTGGGCAAATAAACACAGGAAAAGATCTTCACCATTATTAGTCGTAACATGAATGCAAATTAAGACCACAGTGATTTGTCACACCCTTCCTGGAACATCTACAATTGAGAAGAACGACCACACAGAGCACTGATGAGGATACGCAACAACAAGCACACCAACCACCTCGGGGGCGGGCGGTGCAGAGCAGCACGGCCGCTTCGCAAGACAGGGCGGCAGTTTCATACGAGCTGGCCACCCCACTCCTAGGTGTGTACCCCAGAGAAATGAAAGCATACGTCCATGCAGAACAAACAATACTGTTCACAGCAGCTTATGTATGACAGCCAAAACCCGGGGACAACCCAAACGTCCAGCAGCAGCCGAGGACATAAAGCGGCTGCAGCACATCCACATCACAGAATACTACTGAGCAATAAAGAGGAGCCAGCTGGTAACACACACAGCATGGGCGGACCTCAGCATAATCCTGCTGAGTGAAAGCAGCTAGGCAAAAAAGAACACAGAATGTCTAGTTCCATTCATATGAGCTTTTAGAAGACGAAAACCAACCTGCAGTGCGGAGAGGAGATGAGTGGTTTTCTGGGAAGAGGGGAGCAGAAGGCCGGGACGGAGGGACCCAGGGAGCACGGGCACCTTCGGAGCGACAGGTACACTCACCATCTTGACTGTGGTGATGATTTCATGGGTGTACACTTACGTCAAAACTTATCGATAGTTGCTTAAGTGTGTGCAGTTTACTGCATGTCAATTAAAAAAAAAACCTGTTACAAAAAATTAGCATTTATCACCAAATGGAACCGAAGCTCAAAAAGAGAGATTGATCTGAATAATGAAAACACAAGGGAAGTTAATTTCGTGCACACATGAATGAAATATGCCCCTACTGAAGACATAGTGCTAAAAGTGACAATGAACAGACTGGGACAAAAGTGAGGTTACACTGGTGGTGAGGAAGAGGAGGAGGAGAAACAGTAAAGACAGCTTTTATCCCAAAGAAAACAAAAGCCCCTCCTCCACTAACACACGTGACTTCAGGGCGGCACTCTCCCTCAGACACCCCTTCTTTTCCCCACACTGCCGAGCCGCAGGGTCCCCTTCACCTGGGGTTCTGAGCCGTGGGCCACACACGCAGTGCTGTGCTCACCCCAGAGAAAGGGACCGGCTAAGGCCACCCACTCGCTGTCTTACTAGATCATTTTGCTTTGCGTCGCAGAATCGTAACTAAATTGAAAGCAACACTTTAGAAGCAGAACTAGGAATGACTGAGCACGCCAGTGAGTTTTCCATCATTTGAAACCTCTTTTTTAAAATAAGTAACAGCGCCTTGGGGAGATCAATCCTAGCTTCCAACACTGCCTACTCCCTCCCGCCTCCGTGGGGCAGGGGCACAGGCCGCCCGCAGGGTGCACAGGGCACAGGGAGGCCCCTCCTTACCACTCAGCAGCCACCAGAGCAGAGGGATGAAGCCTGGGCTCTCACTGATGTACTTCAGGCCCTTCAGGTTGATGCTCACGTTGTACAGGGACATCAGCATTAACCTGAAACGTAAAAGAGAACGGTGTTGAAATGCTGGTGCCCCCACCGTTTCACTCGAAACACATCTCCTGGCTCATGTGGCCTTAGCATACGCAGGGCTGTCCTCACACGTCACATGTCCGGCTCTGTGGTCTGGAAGACAGGCACAGCAAGCAGAAGGCATGTGAGATGCTACTTGTCTCTGTGAGGCTACATGAAAACGGGACACTAGCAATAATGCCACATAACACCATGATTAAGCTCACATAATCAAGAGACACGAGTGCAAAGCAGGCACAGGAAACCTGAAAGCCACCGCACTGAGCAGTCTCTTTGGTTACCAGCCTGCGTTTATCTACCAGTGACCCTCAGCTCACCAGGACACTGCACACTGGGAGCCCAAGTCACGGCTTACAACCTAGTCCCATCTGCCATTCGCTGAGCGCCGCCCACAACGTCTGGAGGCCGGCGCGGCCACACACCCTGTCTACGCCACAGCACGAGGGAAGAAGGGCGCCACACCACAGCCCTACGTGTCCGGGGTCACGCGGGGCTTCACAGGTGGTCTTGGGACTGAGCGCGACTGCTAACGCAGAGTCGGATGAAAACTGGAAAACTACAGACTGGCTTCTGGTAACACTGCGGAGTACAGAGACCCCAAAACCTTCACACTGCACAGCAACAGAAAAAGCAACACAAATATTTTGCAAACCGTTGGAAAAAATGGATGAGCTTGCAAGAAATGAAGGGAAAACATCAGATCAGGAACTTAGTGGGAGCACAAATTTAGGAAGGTGAGCCCTAAAGATGACAGATCCCAGAGGCACAGAGTGTCAGTGCTGGCGCCTCGTGCAGAGGGACACGAAGAAAAGCCTCAGACCGACGCAAGACAGGGATTCGGAGCACAGAGCCCTGCAGAGAGCCAGGCAAGAGTAAGCTGTCAAGCGTGGTGTGAGTCCATACTTCTCGTATGGCCTGAAAATCCCAACCCCATCATTCTAATAAAGAAAGGAGGCCTGGGATAGGAGCTGCTCCAGCTGCCTGGCCAAAGTAAACGTTCTCTTAAAGGAAAGGACCCTCAAGTTGGTCTTCAAATAATTCCCACAAACACAGTGGTAACAATCGTGAGTTCAGAGTGAAAATGACAAAACGTGAAAAATAAGACCCCAGGACTCAGAGCCAGAGACACAGCACCTACAAGCCATCAGATACTGCAGTGTCCATGCAGAACAGCACGTTGATAGCATAAGTAATTCAGAAAGAAGCTGAAAACACCATCGAGGAGCTCAAAAGAGAGCTTGCAACAAAGGGAACGATAAGAACCCGACTGTAAAGCTCACGGGGAACCGACACTGAAAAAGGAGAAAGACTGAGCAGAAGAGAGGGCTGAAGAAATCGCAGCAAACGGCCAAGCTAGGGAGGAGGCAGCCCAGGAAGGCGGCGCCAGCACAAGCAATGCACTCAAAACGCGAGGCAGGTGCCGAGGAGCCGCGCGGAGCGCGAGGAGGGCCCAGAACGCGGCGCAGGCTTCGGCCGCCGACCGCCGCAGGGAGGCCGGGGCGTGGGGGCCAGGCAGGCCAGTCTCCGCAGGGACAGACGCCCGTCCTCCCCAGGAGGCGGCCCCGGGCCCGGCGCAGACACGCCGAACCGCGAGCCAGCAGGCCCAGCGAGGCTGGGGACGGCAAGGCGCTTGCTTTGGCCGCCACTTTGAGGGGTGCCAAAAAGCTTAGAAACCAAGATGTTTTTTAATATAATGTAATTTTTCGTCAAAACTACTGCAAAACTTCCGTAACAAGCAACATATCGAAACTTCAAATGAAGACAGGACCAGTGACAGAACCGCACCAAGACACCTTGGAGTCTGAGGCCAAAGGAGAGTCAGCAACAGTGATTCACTCCATCGGCAAGGGACCAACGAAGTAACTCACGGTGCCATGGAAACGTTTATTACAGTTTTCTGTTAAGGTGGCTGGTTTTGAACACTGGCACACAAGCATCCGTGTCAAGCCCTCGGGGGTACGGCTGGGGTGGACTGCTGGGTCACACGGTGACCCCACGTGCAGCCTGCAGGGGCGCCGCCTGTTCTCCACGGCACCGGTGCCACTGTATGTTCCTACCAGCAATGTACTAGGGTTCCATGTTCTCCACACTCTTGCCAAAACTTGTTATTTTTACTTAAAAGTATATATACAGGCATCAAGGGAAAAAAAGGTTGTTTCCCCACTAAAAGCAGTTTGTCAAAAGCAAGCTCCATGGCCCATGTGTCTTTCCAGACACACAGACTGGCACAGTACCTGGGCTGTGGTCACTGTCAGCACTCAGTTTAAATCTGGAGAGTGAACCGACCCCCGGGGACGGAGCGCCTCGGTGGGACAGCTCGCCACACAGTCCGTCTCTCCTGCTCCCACGGGCGTTCTCAAAGCCAAGGCAACGCTCTTGTCCAGGCAGACACCACCAGACCAGCGCCCTTGAGAGCAGTGATGCCCGGCTCTCAAGTCACGATTCTCAGCCTCCTCACAGGCCACAAAATGAGCCAAAATTACAAATCTTTTCAAGTTTTCCTGACAATCTTTACACATATCCAAAATCTATGCACTGGGAAGCCATTAAATGAATTATTAACGGATATTCAAATGTCATATTCATGACGAAAATTCAACACACTAGAATTTTCTGAGATCTCTCATCCAGGATTTCAAGCAAAGTTCCTACTTCAGCTCACCAACACAGATAGTTGGAATTCCTCAAAATTCAATGTATTTTCTATGCTGCTTTGTGGCTACCACAGCAGGGCTGAGTCACCGCAGCAGAACCACGTGGCCCTCAGGGCCTAAAACATTTCTGTCTGGCCCTTTAGAGGAAAAGTTTGCCAACCCCTGCTTTGGAGCATGAAAATAAGGTAAGCCAATTTTCTCTAGATCTTAAAAGGTGAAGTTAACATCTGGGTAATAACTGAAATATGGAGCAAACTCCAAAAAATATGTCCAGTTGAAATTCTTCCATTGACTGCCTTTTAATTTTAAGGTGGCAAAAACATAAACTGACAAACATCTCTGAAACTTCGTATTTGGTCACAATCAGCCATCCTCAAGAAGCTTAAGTGGACCAGACATAATTGCAACGACCACGGTGCCACCTGACCTGGCATTACTGCCAGGTTCCGTCTTACAGAAGACCAGAGGCTTCCTCAAGGTCACACCAGGACTCAGCAAACAATGAACTCTGGTTCTTATGAAAATGCTTCCTATCCCAACATTTCTACTCCAACCGAAAGCACTTTGTAAATAATGTATCAAATCTCCGACCGTAAGTTAGCAGAGACTGCCCATTCAGTTCACTCTCCCGGCACTTCAATGTGGAACGTAAATGTCATTTCCCAAACTACTGTAGTTCTAGGAGTCGTTTTTCCTTCCAGTGACAAAAAAGGCAAATTCTGCTTCTTACCATGATCCTAAGCAGAAGATACATAATAAATGGATTAATGGATTCCAAAAGAGCAGCTTCCCGATCTCTGCAGTCTTGAGAATCTTAAATGCACTTGACATTGATTTAAAAAAGGACTGAAAGGCAGCAGCAAACTTGAGTGCTACAAAAGCAGCCCTCCTTGAGTGAAAGGCCTCTCCTCGCCTGCAGACCCCAGGCCACGCCAGGGAGTGAACGGCTCTCCTGGTGAGAAGTCAGAGCCCTCCGGACTGCCTGGCATCCAAGGCTGAGTCACCAAAAGCAAAGGTGACGCAACTCAACTGCCTTATTCCTCATTGTAAAAGAAAGTATAACTTGTAACCTAGAAGCAGCAAGGAATCAACACACCCAGCACTTCAAAGAAACCAGCAATAAAAATAAACCAAAAGGCATGACTGTGACACCTCCCGGCCTGAAGCGAAGCCCACAGTCCATCACCCAAAACGGATGAAAACCTAAAGTAGCCCAATCAGCACCACCAAGTGATTCCAAGGAACAAGGAGCAATAAAAGTCTCCCCCGGGAGAGAAGAGCACCGGCAGGCAGCACAGCCAGACGCTCAGACCAAACGACGGCAGAGCCTGCGGCTGGAGGCCCACCGCCGTTAAAGGGGAACCGCCGTCAGCGGCTGGGCGGGCTTGCTTCAGACCCGCTGTCCCCTCCCCAGGCAAGGCAGAACCTGAAGGCTGTGGTCCGTGCCACGCGTAATCCCAATCGGACACCTCAGACTAAACGTCACACTGAAGAACAGGAAGAGAGAACGAACACGACCGCCCCCCGCCAGCTGAGAAGGAAAACCTCCCCCCCAGCCACACCCCGTGAGCCCTACCTGAGCCCGCACTGGAGGGCCGGCCCCACCTCCCCCGCTGTGTGTGCGTGCCCGCCACACACCTCCGGACACGCGCACGCAGCCCTGACCACGCCTGTCCGCATCCACATCAGCAGGGTGGCCACAGCGGCTTCCCCTCCACGGCGACACATCTGCCGTGCGGACCCGCGTGTTCTACTGCGTCCCACTGTGTCCCCACGTACCGGTCACAGTCTGCCTGTCCCTGCTCCCACTGCCCGAGGTGCACTTTCCTCATCAAACACTTAACTGTTAACCAACATCCTAGAAATCCATCAGAACGTCTTCAACGACGACTCTCCTACCACCTGGACTACTGAGGGTCTGACTGGGAACAACTCAGGAACCCAACCAAGAACAGCGACAGAACAGCAGTGGGGAAACCAGACTGACCAGGAGAGGCTCGGGGCCCTCCACGCCAGGCTGTGCCAGCACGATCCGTGGCGGCCCTCTGCACCCCAGACACGGCCCAGACCCTGCCCGCCCCCCGCACCAGACTCGGGAGTGCAGGCCTGACACCCGAGGCCGGAGGGGGCGAAGAGGACCAGGGCTGGCGAGGCTGGGGAAGCGCCTGGCCCCTCAGCCCGGGTGCTGGCTGACCACGCACAGGCTATGCACAGGCACATGGGGAGGAGGTGGACAGAACCCCTCCAAATTCTAGCAGAGCTGGCAAGTGGTCTGGTACGGACCCCGGTCCCTGCTGAAGGTTGTCACAGCACAGCTGGGAGAAAACAGGCCGAAAAGAAGCCAGGGAAGCGGGAGCACTTGGAAATGCAGAAGCAAGAGACAGCCACTGACTGAGCAAAATCCCAGGGGCCACTCATCAAAAGCACAGCAGACCCCACCCAGCAGTGGGCAGGCCGCTTGCCAAAAACCCCAAGAAGCCACACGCTCCTCCGACACGTGAGAGAAGTGAGGGCGGGTGGGCATGAGTAAGGGAGGCAGCGGGATGAGCAAGCTCACACCCACGCCCCTCGGCTCTCCTGGGGGAGCAGGAAGGACCACCACCTGCTGGGACACCCCCCCAACCCTGCAGAGGACAGAAGAACAGCACAGTGGTCAGCACCACAGAGACAGCCTGAAGTCTGCCCTGGCCCCTGTGCAGCTCCGAGCGGGGCTGATGGGGGCCCAGGACCAGGAGGGGGCAGAACAGCGGGAAACCTTCTCAAGTGTCACTGCCACAAGCAGAAGAGAAGGCACGCGGCTGGTCCAAGGTCAGAGCCTCGGCCGACGGCAGGGAGGCGCCCGTGGCTGCTGTCAGGAGGAGGAACAGAGCCCCAGCGCATCTCACGAGGGGATCCAGGTAAGCTGGATGGAGGGAAGCCATGGGGCAGATGGAGTGACTGGAGGAGAGAGAAGTAGTGAGGAGCAGGGGTCTCTGCAAGGTAAAGGGAGGAGTGAGGGGAGAAAGGAGTCAAACAAGAGGAAGGCATCTGGGGTACACGGCAGAGCTTCCATCTCAGGCTGAAGCGCGTGCACAGCGCCAACATCCAGGACGTGGCTGCAGGGTGGGTTACTCACAGGGAAGAGCACCTGACATCTCTGCAGCCGAGAAAGGCCAACGACCCTGACATTAACTGCTGCACAAGTCACCAACAAAGATGTTCAAGTCATTCGCGCCTGCAGGAGGTGGGGAGAGGACTAGTGAACAGGGGAGGGAGCACAGGTGGGTGCTGAGATCACTGGCTGCCTGAAGGTTTGGCGTGACTGTCAAGCAAGCAAGCAAATGTCTCTGCAGGCGGTTCCTCATCACCCACGGCAATGGACAGAGGCTCACTAGGACGAAAAGGCAGAGAGCTCTGCAGGCTGGGACCAGAGAGGCTAGAAGAGACGCAGCCCTCACACAAAGCCTCACCTTGGAATCTGGAGGAGGGGGATGGCTGCTCTTGTAAACACTGTGTACAGACACAGAAGCAAAGGAGATGATGGCTTAGTATCCAGAATATGCAAAGAGTGACAGCAAATCATTAAGAAAAATACAACCTAATAGAAAATGGGCAACAGACATGAACAGGTAATTCACAGTAAAACTCACAGTATGATGTGTGAAGAGTCTCAACCTTACTGGTAAGCTAAATCGAAAGACAGACAGACGTGGATAGATAATACAAGTATTCTTTATAAGAATATAATAATGAAGTGTGCATGAGGGTGCAGGAACACAGAACACTGATGTCATATGGGTGGAAGTATGTACTTCAGTGACAAATTTGCAGCATTTTATAAAACTGGAAATGTGCATGTCCTACTTCTCAAATGCTGCACTTCTGGGAAACTCCTGGAGGGGTTCTCACACGGGTCAGCAAGGAGACACTTACCAAATGTTTTCACTGCAGCGTAATACTTGTAGAGTAAAAGCTAAAAGTGACCTAAATGTCCATCAGCAGTGAGACGACAATCCAAACATGACATTTTCTTTGATGTAAGTTACTTAAGAGGAATCAAGCAGATCCACAGACAACTTGTAAGAATATACACAAGACTATGACAGTCATACGTCGTCCTGTATTAGCCATGTTGTTCATGTACATACACCTGTTAGCACAAAACACTAATGGACTGAAGAGCTTGGTTCCAGGTGAGATGGAATAAATGCACCTGCCCTCTTCCTTCCTCTGAACACAGCTATAAATCCTGAACCAAATACAGGGAGCAGCTATGTTAGAGCCCTGAGAAGCCAACATTGGCAGGTGGACTGAGAAGAAGACCAGAATTATAAGAGCCACCAAACCAGCAATGAGTTTACCACTCAGCCCCCAAGTCCAAGAGAGGCAGTGACCCACGCAGAGACGGCACCAGGAGAAGACCTCCAGCCCAAGCTCAAGGCGTAGGAGAGGGACCTCTTGGCAGGGACCTCACAGGCAGTGGGAGTCCCCAGGTAACCAACTCCGTGAGGGGGACCTTCCTCCCCGCCAGAAGGGCTGTGATCCGCCGTGCTCCCGCTTGCCCTGGACGTGGGCAGAGCCACAGACACAGGTGACACCTCAAGGCACACAAACCCCAGATTCCAGGAGAAGGACTGAAAGGGGAGCCCCGGGGAGCTCCCAAGTACCAAGATGTGTGGGGAGTTAAGAGTTCTGGAGAGGGACCCCACAAGGGCGTTTACAAGCTCCTGGCCTCAGCCCAAGCTACATCTGTGCAGACCTGATGGTAAACAGCACATCTAAGACTCTGGGGACCAAAGTGTCGACCATCACCCCAGTCTCAGTGACAGACATGAGAGGCAGACCCAATGTCACCGCAAAGGTTTTTTAAAAATGGGACTGATGTGGAAGCCACAAACAGTGCAGGCTGGTCAGAACTTGTGACTGAACCCATCCAGGCTGATCTCCTGCTGAAACAAAAACATCCACATTCCCCACAGGATTTGAACAAGACCCAGAGTCTCAAAACACAACATCCAAGTGTCCACGACGCAATCCAAGTTACCCAGCCTGTGAAGAAACAGGGAAAATCCCAACTCGTGTGGGTCAAGACAATCAAGACAAACCAAGGCCAAGACGACACAGATGTGAGACGTACCTGACAAAGACTTAAAGAAGCTGTTTCATAAAGCACTCCAAGAAGTCAAAGCAAACGCTCAACTTAAATGATGCAGGAGCAGAACCCTAAAACGGGTCACGACTTCCTGTCCTAACCCCCAGGACTGCACACATAACCCTCTGGCCGTGTTAAGCCACCCGGGCACGGCAGTGAGACCCTGCAGTGCAAGCCAGGTTACTCACCAGCTGGCTCTGAGCTAATCAAAGGGTGTTTGCTCAGTTATGCCAAATTTAAACCTGCAAGCCCGACAAGAGCAGAGTTTCCTCCGGCTGTAGCAGAAGGGGAGACCCAAGAATTTCCAGAGTCTAAGAAAGACTCAGTGAGCTGCTGTGACTTGAAGGTGGGGCGGGGTCCCTGGAGGCTGAACGTGGCCCCATCCGACAGCCAGCAAGCAAACAGGGACCTCAGTGCTACCAACGCAGCGAACGGGGTTCTTCCAGCACCTGGACACCCCCGGACGCAGATTCCAACACAGAGCCTCCTGAAGAGAGCCCCGGCTCCGGCCCTGCGAGACACGTCGGAGACCCTGATCAAGCCCGCTCAGACCTCTGGCCTACAGACCTTGCCGAGGGTGTTGTTTCAGCCACTGAGCTGTGGTAATTTGTTCCACAGCAGCAGAAAATGAGCACGGACTCTGGCGCCTGGAAGTGGGGTGCTGCCACAAGCACCTGTTTCATGACCACCGTGAAGTGCCTGGGACAGCATTTGGAACTCACCCACTGCCCTGAGGTGAGAACATTCCTTCTGTTTATATTATCTTCCTAAAATAGTACTGAAAAGACTGCATCCCTTAATTCTCCAGGAAATCTGTTTCTTCTATTTTTTAGGACGATAGCCAAATTAAGTGCATTTACTTGAAACAGAGGTCCAATCTGCAAATGCTAACTAACATGTAAATAAACATGAACTTTGAAACATTATCCACCGTACACTTTGAGTTTGGTGCACTGTCCCGGCTTCAGGTCTCCCAGAAGCTGCAGGATGGTGTCCAAGAGCACGCGGCTTGAGGTAACCAGGAACTCCCGGCCACATGCGACGGCAGCAACATCTGCAACAGGAAGAGAAAACGAAGCGTCAGAATCGCTGTCGCTTCAGCGCCTAGAAAAGCCTGTCCAAGGCAGAACGGCTGCTGCTGCTCCTCTCCTAACAGACCTAGTGAAACACAGACGGCCGACAAGGCGCTAAGCGGTGTCGTCCACAGGGTGGGCAGCCCAGACGGAGTGACTGACAGTCACAACAGCTACAGAGACAGCGAGCAACGGCCTCTGTGATCAGCAAGTGCCCAGTGGTGGAACAGAGCCCTGGGTCTAATGTGTCCGCAGCCTGAGCACAGCACAGCAAGTGGGCGCCAGGCTGCAGAAGACTGGATTAACAGCTGTGAGCAGTCAGGGTCCAAGTGGAAGGTGAGGGCTGACTGCTTTATCTGGGACCAGGACACTAAAACCCACGTTCAACCCTGGGACTAAAATCCTAATGGCTTGAACCACAATACCAAACTGAAATCATGAGGTCAAAAGAGAGTATGAAAATTGATTCTAAAAAAAAAATTTTTTTTCTGAATTGTGCATCCTATAGTGGGTCAACAGTATCACGTCTCTTCAGACCCGAGGCCCTGCAGACCAGCTGGAGACCAGACCCGGTCATTACACGGGCTTCCCAGGGAGCTGCAGCTAATGCTCCACCAACATTCCCAAGTACCTGGAAGGACACATCGGTGACCCAAAAACACTTATGTGTGTGCTGCTAAGACTCTTCTTAGCTAGCTCTAACAGTAATGCATGATTCAAAGTGACTAAAATCCCTAACACGAACGAGCCAGCCAGCGTGGGAGAGCAGCAGCAGCCTGGCTCCCCCCTGACTTCGACGGAAACGCGTCTCCGAACTCAGTTAACGTGATGTCTGATGGGGGTCCTGGCGGATGTCCTCTCTCGTTTAAGAAAGTGTTGTTCTATTTTTAGTTTACTAATAATTGTCCAGGAGGGAGGATGAATTTTATCACTTACCTGTTCTGCCTCTGATTAACTGTATCTGATGGTAGAATATAAAAGTTTTTTTAACATTTTTTATTGATTTATTGTCATTTTACAATGTTGTGTCAAATTCCAGTGTTCAGCACAATTTTTCAGTCATACTATAAAAGTTAACCTATGCAACCAGATCAACTTTCTAGACTCAGATCCTGGATATTCCTATTTATTTTTGTTTTTCTAAGCTGATGAGGATCAAAAGAGGTACATTAAAGTCTCTTAAACTTAACACTTCTTTTCCCATTTCTGCTTGTCTTCCCACCAAGTTTGCCTCATAAATCAGTGCTATTTATCTGGTATATAATTTTATGACAGCTGTAACTTTGCTGAAGACGAACCCCTTCACTGACACCTCCTTTCTTCAGTGAATCTGAACCTGATGACTGTATTTCTATCACGTAAAACTCTACCTCTACTGAAGAAATATCTGGGGGGGGGGGCAATGAAGCATTTGGCATCATAAGCTGAGAGATCATTTTAAGGTAGTTTTTGGGGGGAAAACATTTTTCATGTTAAGATACATACTGGAACCTTGCAGGAAAACTTACATTCCAGCCACATATTTTGGTAGATAGTTTCCAGAGACGACTTCCCAAGACGGTGCCTCTGCAGACCCTTGGGCTGTTCCTGCCCTAAGACTCAATGTGTAACTAGCAGAACACATCAGACCTGCTGCGTGACTTTCAAGGAAAGGTGGAGAGGAGCCTGACGGCTTCCCCCTTGGTCTCTTGCCACTTGCTCCAGGAGCCCTGGGTCGCTAGAAAAGCAATCGGACTCTCCCGAGGCTGCTGTGGTGCAGAGACCACAGGAAAAGCGCATGGTGGAGAAGCCCTAGGACCACAGAGGAGAGGATATCCACCAGCCCCTCGCTGTTCCATCCCTCAGCAATCTGGGTCACCCCAGCTGAGGCCCCAGACAGAGCAGAGCCACAGCAAATCATCCCTGCCAAGCCCTGAGCAAACTGCAGGTTTGCAAGCAAAATAAATGCCTGCTGTTTACAGATGAAGTTTGGGGCAGTTTGTTACATAGCAGTAGACAGTGGGAACATCACCAACACATCACTGAAGAAACACTACACAGCAAAGGCACATGGTATCAGAGCAGGCGCCAGCAACAAACACGACAAACTTACTGGGAGATGGAGCCCCGTACCATGTATCCAGTACTAGGACAGCAAATGCCAACCCTGCACTTCACTGACTGCCAATAACTGAAGAGCAAATTGTGAGGTGAAATAAATGTGAGTAAACTCTTACACTGATAACTCGAGTGTCTGTCAGACTGTCTGGGATGCTTACAAAAGTCAACCTTAGGACTAAAAACGACTGCTGGCTTAATTTTCTGTTAAAATGTACTTATTTTTTGTAGGCTCATTTTTCTTTGAAGTTTATAGATATTTCTAGAGGTTACCATAGTAATTATATAAGAAATGAAACTAGTGTGAATAATGTTTTCTGATAAAAAATATAAAGAATTGAAGTATAGTATGTCTGATATTTTTGCTTTAGTTTGTAATAACTTTGTCTTATTTTCAACAATAAGAAATAATAATAGGGTACTGGCATAATGACAGCCATATAGATCAATGGCAGGAATAAATACTCAAATTTATGACCAAATGATTTCCAAAAAGGTATCAAGGCAACTGAATGGAGAAAGGATAAAAGAAAAATCTTTTCAACAAATGGTGCTGGGACAACTGGATGGTTGCATGCAAAGAAATGAAACTGGACCCCTACCTCACACCGTACATAAAGATTAACTCAAAGTGAATCAAAGACCAAAATGTGTGAGTTAAAGCTATAAAACCCTTAGAAAAAAACATAGGAGTAAATTTCATGTCCTTGAAGTAGACAATGGTTTCTTAGTTTTACAACAAAACACAAGCAACTAAAGAAAAACTATACTGGATGTCATCATAATTAAAACATTTGTGCTTCAAAGGACATTATCAAGAAAGTGAAAAGACAACCACAAAATGAGAGAACTTTTTGCAATCATGTATCTGACAAGGGACTGGTATCTAGAATATACAAAAAAACCCTTACAACTCAATAATAAAGAGATAAAGGACTTAATTTTACAACGGGCAAAGAGCTTGAATAGACATTTCTCCAAAGAAAATACACAAATGGCCAAAGAGCACATGAAAAGACGCTCAATATCATTAGCCATCAGGGACATGCAAATCAAAACCATGATGAGATACCACTTCATGCCCACTATGATGGCTATAGCCAAAAAAATAACTAAAAAGCACTGGTGGGAATGTAAAATGGTGAAGTCAATGTCAGAAAATGGTCTGACAGTTCCTCAAACGGTTAAAGCCATACTGTATGACCCAGCAAGCCCACTCCGAGCTGTATCCCCAAGAGAAATGAAAGCCTGTCCGTGCAAAAAACTCGTACACAAATGTTCACAGCATCATTAATCGTAATAACCGAAAAACAGAAACAACCCAAATGTCCATCGATCGATAAATGGATAAATGTGGTAGCCATACAACAGAAAGGAATGAAGCGCTGACACCCGCTATGACATAAATGCCTTGAAAACACTATGCTACGCGAACAAAGTAAACAAACAGCCCATCACAAAGGACCACGCTCTACGGGTCCACTACACGGAGTGTCAGGCACAGGAAAAATCGGAGTCAAGAAGCAGGTTAGTGGCTGCCTGGAGCTAGGGAAACGGCAGGGCTGGGGGATGGGGAGGCTGGCAGGCTTTCTTTTGAGGAGATGAAATGCTTTAAAACTGACCATGGAAAGCGATGCACAGCATGTGTACTAACGCCATCAAATTATATACTTTAAATTGGCAAACTGTTTGGTGTATTATTGTATCTCAATAAAGCTGTTAAGAAGGAGTAACTGTAGGGACACACAGCCCCGTTCACTGGGTTACTCAGTCTCTACTGCTCATCCTGGGCCTGTGTTCTATAAACCACTTATCTGTAGCGCTAATTCGCCGTATTTTTTGAAATAAACACTAGCAAGTTTGCTCTATTAATACTATGACCCTGTTTTACTGTTTGGGTTCTTTCCTTTGCACGTGCAGTGGTACTTTCTTATCAAGTCAATCATTTAGCTGTCGGGGTGGGAGTAGGCCAAAGGCCATGGGTAATCTCAGTCTGGGAACTGCCTCTGTACACTATTTATGGAAAGCCCCCCTCAGAGCTGGAGGGAGTGCCCAGTCCCACTGGGAAGTGGCTTCTAGAATCCAGTTTCTCTCCTGGCTTCTGTGGTGAGAAGCCCGATCGGAGAGAAGCAGCCAGTGCCTGAGGGTCAGCTGGCAGGAATGAAGCAAGGCCCTCCGCCTGCTACTGTCAGTCTGCAGTGTCAGAGAGGCTCCTGGGAGCCGTTCCCACACCGCTTACAATCTGCTGGCGTGTTCGCCCGTAAACCCTGCCTCGCCAGGTTAGATAAGTTTCCACTGCAGAATGAGCACACTTTGTGAGGACAGCCAGTCATAGAAAAATCACTGGCAAAGCCTATGGTGACACAGTTTCACTTCCAGCCAAACGCACTGACCTCAGATCCACCAGGAAGGAAGCAGGAGTCCCCGCCTCCCCACGGCTCACCTGCGAGCAGAACTCCTGTTCTTGCCACTTGCTCAGAATCTCTCCCTCTACACTCAACTGCACTCTCAGGAAAGAAAGACTCCCAGCATCTTTCGTTTCTCCCAACCTGTAACTGTGGTTAACTGGATGCCGTGGATACCAGACACCAAACTGCCCTGAATTAGGAAGACCTCCACATGACTAGAAGCAACCATGCCCGGGGGCACAGAAGCCAGACCGCCTTCGGTGATCTCAAAATCTCTCTCCACAATCACCTCTGTTCTCCCAGAGTGTCACACACCACTCTGTCTCTGTGCATGGCAGGTGAAGGCCACGCTCTGGGGCACAGGTTCTCAAAGTAGCAAAGGAGGATCTTCTTGCCGCCAGCAGACATTTGGCAACATCTGGATTTGTTGTCACAGCTGGGGGTTGCCCCTGGCCTCTAGTGGGTAGAGTCCAGGCGTGTCTCTAAACCCCGACAACGCACAGAACACCCCTCCTGACAGAGAATTCTACTGCTGAGCTTGAGAAGCACTGCTCTAGGGACATGTACTCAACGACACAGCACTCATCAAAGACCCACCGCCTCACAGGGCCTGTCCCTTAACCCAGGAGGCAAGGCTCACT
This sequence comes from Vicugna pacos, assembly GCF_048564905.1. Taxonomy (NCBI): domain Eukaryota; kingdom Metazoa; phylum Chordata; class Mammalia; order Artiodactyla; family Camelidae; genus Vicugna; species Vicugna pacos. The sequence continues at coordinate 122,443,133 of NC_132987.1, forward strand.
GCCTCCTTGTTTCAGAGCAACTGCCACTCAGCTAAATTCAATGGTTTTCAGGCCTTGTGCCAGGATCACCTAGAAGCCTGGTGGCACCACGCGCGGTACCATCCCAACTGCTAACCAAAAATACCCAGCACTTTCCCTCAAATCAATTATGAAATAGTACTACTTTCTCCTTCTGACGTAACAGTACGTCAGCAAAACACCCTCAGCCCAGCACCTGTTAGACTTGTCTGATGACAGAGAGCCTCGGTTATCTCTACAGTGCAAGTGTCCATGATGGGAGACAGCTTGCAGAGGACACGCCCCTTCCCAAGCCACCTTAGCGCTGTCCGCTGAGGGGTCTGATCCGTAAGGGAAAAGGGGCAACACTAGCTGGTCATGACCTCGACCAGGTCATGTCCTCCTAGGGCCTAGCTTATACTTGTCCCACATCTGTCCCTGAGTCCTAAATACTTCCATTCGGCTGTTGTCCTGAAAGCTGATTCGATGAATGATTCAGAGACAGAACCAAGATGAAATCACAGTGGTCAGTGCTCACACTGAAAATCAGCTCCCGCCCAGCCAGCCTCACCTTCCAGGAGGTCCGACCACAGTGCAAGGGTCCACACAGTCCCTGATGATCTCTCCTGGAGCTCAAACAACCAGCCACCTCCAGCGACCACAGAGATCCCCACACACAGAAAAGCTGGACCGTTCTGCAGCCCTGGGGAAAAGCAACTGCCAGAAGGTGAAGGTGGGCCACACAGAAAAGGGTCTAGTGGTTCCTCAAAGATTAAACACAGAGCTTCCCCGTGACCCAGCACTTCCACTGCCAAGCACACCCAGGGGCTGAGCACTCATGTTCACACGGAAACCTGCACACGAATGTTCACAGCAGCACTACCCCTAACAGCCAGAGAGCGGAAACACCCAAATGCCCAACCGCTGACTCTTCACTCCAGGCTTGGACTAGGTGACAGAAGCCTGGCTAAATGTCACGGCACAGATCTGGCAACTTACTCTCCCACACACAGACCCACCCACGTCCAGGGCTGGGACAGACGTTAACCATCATCTGGGGCCTAAGACTCTTTCCTCAGAAGTCTTTTCCTGAGGGTCACAGACTCAAGAACACAGGGCTGGTCAGTGGTGGAAGCAGAAGTGGACACTGGCCTCCATTCTCACATAGCCACCGCTCCCCATGTCAGGGAGCGTGCATGGAGGAGGGGGACGGGGAGCAGGAGAGAGCAGGGCGGGGAGCAGTGACACAAGGCCACTGACACGGAGCTGCTCTGCTATCAGCTCTGTGGGACTATCTCGTCCAAGAAAGATAAGCTGGATCCAGTCCTGCCGTGAATTATCAACAATCAGTCGTGTTGATTCTATGATCATCATCTAATATTGTTTGAATGAATGAACTCAGAATTAATGGGCAAGGAATGTAATTATGATTTTCAAATCACCAAAAAGCAGAAAAAGTAGTTAGAAAAATAGGTTTTCCACTCGCAAGCTAGGCAAGTTAATCTTCACAGGGCTGTGATAACAATTTGCCATCTTCTTTTAAGTTCCTTTTCGTCCACGTATAACAGTCACTGAAAACAATCGCACCTCTACGTCAAACAGTACCTTGCCCACATAACGTGCTGCCACCCCCCACAACTCAGTAACAGTCACAGCAGCGTGCCATGCGGCTACAGCAGGTATCACTACTCCACTCCGCAGATGAGGGAAGTCAAGTCCAGAGACTTTACATCCTGGGAAGTGGACTCTCTGGGCCTAAAAATCCAGACCTTTCATACCATATTAACCTATGATTAAGAACAGTGACTATGGGTGAGTAAGAAATTTAACAACATCAATGTTTAAACAAATCCTTGACACCCAGGTTTTGCTTAGGATACAGGAAATGGAGCGAGCTATACCTCTATTCTTTAAAAGGGACAGGGTAGATGATCTGAAAAAACACAACTCATCTTGAACACATCAGAGAGCTGAGGCTGAAGACTGACCAACTGACACGAAAAATAAGGAAAGGAGGTGCCACGAGCAGAGGTGTGAGGCAAGCACCTGCTGGCCGGGGGCAGACGCTGGGTGCCACACAGGCCAGCAAGAAAGATTCAGTCAAAAGGTACAACAAACCATCAGACGGGCGACTGCCTGGGCAGAGAGCGGGCAGAGGGGCTGACTGCAAAGGGAAGACAGTGGGAGAAGGGGAGAGGTGGGAGACATGATGGAGCCGCTCCACACCTTAACTGTGTGGTTACGTGACGATATGCATTTGACAAAACCTGCAGAACTGCAAAAAGGTGAGGGAAAAATTGTGATGGGTTAATTTATTGTGTGTAAATTTTTTTAAAAGAATCCTGTTTTAGAAGCAGAGGACCTGACAGCAACCGCGGTCTCTGTGGTAATGCCACCTCCCTGTGGACTGGAGTCTTGGCATCCGGACATGTGAGTCCCAGAGGCCTCTGGGGAGCAGCGCTTTAATAAACCACCACTGCGGGGTGCGATCGTCCCAGCGAATGCATCACGTGTAAGGGGGAAGTACAAGTGCCCACTTTCCGAGTCTTCAGGGGGTTCCCACGCGAGCCCCTCCGGGCGGGGAGAAAAAAGCCAAGCTGCGCTCGTACACTGGGCAGCAGGCTGGCCTTACCCGCTGGCCGCTGCCCCACCACTGCCCACCAGCTGGCCATGCAAGCAGCCCATACCCCCAACCCAGCAGAATGAAAAATCACACACATCACAGACCTTTGAGGTCACCTGCAAATAGTAGAAAATTGAATCATCAAATTTGCAAATACCTTCTACTGAAAAAAAAAAGGCCTTAAAGCAATTTTAAAAGGTAGAGCAATGGAAGCCTCCACCACTGAAGGTGCCACAGCGGAAGTACGGAAGGCCCTCCTGCAGAAGATCGACGTGCCAGCCAGGCTAAGCCAGGACCAGCCCAGGCACCACCTGGGTCTCAGCTTCTGCCCCAGAAGAACAGCGCCGATTTTTAAGGGATTAAGAAGAAACGGTCTACACGGGATCCACTTCATTAGGGTTTCAGCAGATGAAGGGCAACGCCACGAGGAAAAATAAAATTTCCTCTCTCCTTCATGGCAGAGTCAGCCCAAGAGCAGCACAGGACACAGCAGAGATGAAAGAGCTACGTAAAAACGACAGGCAGCCGCACGGAACAGCTTCACTGACTTCAGCACAGCGAGCCCGACGCCCCCCGCGCACGCCGCCTCCGGCTACGCTGGGACGGCAGCGTCACGTACTTAGCCACTTGCCTTTACCCTTTCAGCAGTTTTGCCAGAGAATTCTGTCTAACTATAACTATAATTTTGGGGGGAACTTCACGAAAGAGACAATTCAGGGTTTTGGAATTCTTTAATTACAGTACCAAAACAGCAGCAAGAGCTTCACTTCGGCTCAGCGTAAGGCTGTCACTTCAGCTAGACGGTACATGGGGATGGCTCCCGGTGACAAGTGGCTGAGCTTACAGCTCTGTCCTGACGCCGTCACGCAGGCGGAACAGAACACGCAGACTCACCCACTGTTTCCCAGGAGGAGTCCTTCTCACTCACCGACACTGATCAGAATCCCCGGGGTGCTGCCCCACAACACACACTCCCGGTACCTCTCCCAGACCCGCTGAGTCAGACTCGCCAGGGCAGGAGCCGGCTTGACAGCGTTCCTGAGAGGAGCTCATGCGCACACACCCCCGACTGTGACCGCTGGTCTGCAGCACACTTCCGAAAGTCGCTACATTTGAAAAGAACTACTCACTTGTTACGATTCCAGCCAAAGCAAAAACAAACTGATTTTCGTCAGAATCCAGCTCCTTGACATCACCATCCAGTGACTTCACAAAACTCTCCATTGTTTGACCAGTGATGTTGAAAAACTTCAAAGCTTTATCCTGAAAGTTTAGAAATGAAAGTATTACACCCTTTCACAGATGCCAGTGGGAAAACACTTTCAAAGCACAGGACACAGGAGACAGACTTCAGTTCTAACCAAAGAAGCAATATTTTAAAATCCATTCCTTCATTGAAAGTTCCCATTGAAAAGATCAGAAGAAAGAAGTTTGGCGCATGTAGAAAAAGCACCCTGCAGACTGACAGAAAGAGTAAAATAAAAATACTTACAGGAAACAGCTCACATTTACACAATGACAGAAGTGCTGAGATGCATTCACCCAGATACACTAGACATACACTAGAAAAATATGTTCTCTGCTCTAGGCATGAACCCAGAGGTGTTCACACCTTTGGCAGAACTGTTTCTGAAACGAAGTCTTAACTGAAACCTCGATATGTAAAAGACTGTGAGCAGCCGCATCGGGCGGGTCAAGTGTTCATCCCTCGGCAAGAAGTATCTCCAAGTATGCAGAACCTTGAAAGCGCTTCCTTGGGGGGCTGGGTTCTAAGGAACAGTTTGAAAACCAATGCATTTGCAAATGGCACAATGGAACTTCATGGACTGACATAAATGTTCTAAGACTGGACTGTGATACAAATATTCTAAGACACAACTCTACAAGTTAGCTAAAAACCACTAAATTGTATAGTTATAAATGAATGAATTTTATGGTATGTTAGTTATACCTCAATAAAGGTCAATAAACTTTAAAACATATCTAGCGTCTCCACCATTTTTACTTCTGCGAGTGACAAGTAACGCACCACTGGCCTCCGGCCAACCACCTTACTCCCGGTCAGGCCCCCTGTCCTCCCAGAGTCAAAGCACCTTTCTTTTGGGTTCCTGTCGTCCTCTCGGCTGCAGAGGCCACTCAGCCACCATTCTGGCCTCAACCACACAGCTCTCCCACTTCCCGGCCCCCAGCGCCTGGGGTGCTGCCCGGTCCCCTGGGCTGGCCTCCCGAGTAGTCCTCCTGTCCCATCCCCACACCCACAGTGCCCACTCCTCACTTCCTGTCAGGTTAATCTCCCCACATTCTTCTCTTGTCCTGTCACTCTTTGACTCAAAACCCTTAAGGAATCCAGTCCTACCACCCGCTGGATAAAACCATCAACCTAGCATTAAGGGCTTCCAAAACTACACTGCACCCTACCTTTTAAGCCTCATCTCCCTACGACTTTACCACACTAACCCTGCACTCTTTGTCAAATGGCCCATGAACTGTCCCTAGAATAAACTCCAGACTTCTCACTCCACGACTTTGACTGCGCGGTTTCTCTCCTCCTGAGTGATCTTCCTCATTTTCTCCACTGCTGCCTATTCAAGTTCATCAAGGTTCATTTCAAATCTCTCTTCGTCAGTGAAGCTCCCTGACGTGTGTGTGCACGCATGCTATCAACATGTGTATGTTAAATAACACGTAACATTCAGTCAATTCAATACCACACTATCTATGGAATATGTATGTTTATGTATTAAATGCACCTAAATGTCAAGAAATAATACTGAAGTAGAGCTATCTGCACAAGTGCTACACTGATGCTGAGAGAGAATCTGGGATCTTACTGCATTCGGTTTACACATCCCCCAGAGCAGCAGGGCACAACCCTGCACGGCTGCTATTCCACAACGATTCCGTGAGCACAAGCGGCAGCTGCAGCCGCGCGGTTACACGAGCACGGACCTATGACAGCCAGGCGGCGGGGCGCCTTACCCCCCCCAGGATGGCCTTGACCACCTCCTCGCTGCTGGACACGCCCCACAAGATGGTGCAGGCAGCCGCTCCCATCTCCGTGCAATACTCTGCCTGCTGCAGGAGCTGCTGCCTGGCTTCGTTCAGCTGCTGTCGAAGAGCCAGTTTCTCCTGAAAGCGAAACAAAATAAAATCAGAAAAATAAATAGCATTCAACCTCGAAATATCTCTACTGTGTTTCCTCTTTCCAAGATATTTTTAAAGAAAAGGAATACACACAGAATATAGAAAACGGTTGGTAAGTGAATACTAGCCCTTAGAGAGGCAAATTCCTTAATTTTTAAAAACTTCAGAGGCAAAAAGAACACTCATAGAAATGAACATAGTACTGCACTGGAGTTTATAAATACTGCCAAAGACTTGAATTCAACTTCTTTCAAGTAAGACGAACAATGAGGCACCTCAGATCCCAATGGCTACACCCAGGACCAGCACCAGCTAGCACACCTGAAGGAAGTGATACCTACCAGAGCAACAGTTCTAATAAAGGAGCCTGCAGCCGCCAAGCGGCACTGCACTGTGAAAGCGCCACATGACAGCCAAGCCCAGGCAGGAAGACGGGAGCAGAGGCGGGGAGGGGGGAGAAGGAAGGGCCCCCCAGGCGTGCCCTGACGCAGCGAGCTAAGCACCAGCGTAACAAGAACACGGAGGCCAGATAAGACTTCTCAACCTCCCACCAGCAGCTTCTAAGAAGCAAGTCTCAGCCAGGGCGCCTGGCAAGGGAGCTGTCCTCCTGACGTCACCCTGACCAAGGGTCAGCTTCACGTGGGCCTCAGGTGACACGAGGCTTCTTACCCCTCCAAGCATCACCACCACCAGTTTCTCTCTTCCTTGCAACCTGAAGTTCCCTTAAAACATGAGAGCATTTCCTTACTTAACAACAGGTAAACTTAAAAACAGAAAAACCCAAACTCATTTATACAGGAGTATAATTAGCTTAAGGGCCCACAGGGAGAGCCTATGCAATGTTTCAGGTGTCCTTTCACAGAGGTGAGCGCAGGACAATTACAGCAGAGGAGCTTTTCGCCGAGGGCTGGAAACGCAGCAGCGGACCACAGATCAAACTTTGCTGACTCCATGGCTCGGCCCAGGGTGGCCCATTCACACCCACCTGGGGACAGTGCATTTGGTACACAGAGCTTCATACACATTCATACATAGAGTCACATTTATTTTAGGAGAAAAATGTCACTGAGCCTATGACACATGCTAAAACTGCTTTATGTGATTTATAAACTCTGGGTTTTAATATCTGACTTCATCAGAATAGCAGCCTGGTTCCAAGACTCACTCTTCAGTCACTCAGGCAGTGGTGACATACGCAAAACTGTATCAGAGCATTTCCTTTCAGAATTCCAGCTTTTCTCAGAACTGAAGCGGGCTGTATTCCAATTAGTCTGTTTATGGCGGTTTTTCCACTAGATCACAGGACTGTTGAGAATGACCATCAGAACTGCCTTCTATGGTCATATTTGGCGGTTTCAGACAAACATGGCCTGACACAGGGCTGCACAAACAGCACAATAATATCAAGAGAAACTTAAAAAAAATTCCATAATATCAAAATTAAGAAAATACCTTGGAATAAATTTAAGAAAATTAGTTTAAGAAAATAATAAATAAAAATAATGCTTTACAGTAAAAACTATAAGCATTATTAAGAAAAAGATCCAAATACATGGAAAGATAACACCATGTTCAGGGACTGAAAGACTCAGTACTGGTAAGATGGCAACTCTCCCCAAATGGATCTATGGATTCAATACCATCTCTATCAAAATTTCAGCAGGTTTTTTGCACAAAAGTGATCATCTGATTCTAAAATTCACATGGAAATGAAAAAAAAAAAAAGCCTGAAAAAGAAAAACAATGTTAGAGGACTAAGGCCATCTATTTTCAAAAAGAACTTGTAATAAAGCTACAGGAATCAAACCAGTGCGGTACTGGCATGAGGATGGACACAGAGATCAATGAAACACCGACATTTATGGCAATCAATTTGAACAAAGTTGCCAAGGCAATCCAATGGAAAAAGTAATCTGTTCCACAAAAGATGCTAAAACAAAAACAAAAACAAAAACAAAAACAAAAACAAAAACAAAAACACGCTAAAATAACTAGATACTCAAATGTGGAAAAAAATCAACTCAAAAATCAATCACAGACCTACATGTAAAGTTTCTAGAAGAAAATCTCTGTCATCTTGGGTCAGGCAAATATTTATCAGATAGACAGCACAGCAAAACCACAACCCACTACAAAATTGTAAATTGAACATCAAAATTTAAAACTTTCTTTCTTCAAAAGACACCAATCAGAAAGTGGAAAGCCATGGACTAAAAGAAAATATTTCTATATCTCAAAAAGGACTTGCCTGCAGAATATATAAGGAACTCTTACAACTCAAAAAGAAAACAATCCAATTAAAAAGAGGCAAAAGAGCTAAATAAACACGTAACCAAAGAAAATACATGAATGGATAATAAACACATGAAAAGATGTTCAACAAAATTAGTGGTGAGGAAAATGCAAATTAAAACCACAAGGTACCACTGTAGCCACTATAATCTAAAAGACCAACAACATCAAGTGCTCACAAGAATACGGAGAAAGCAGAACCATCACACACCGCTGGGTGGAGTGCAGAATGTACACTCACTGTGGCACACAGCTAGTAGCTTCTCAGAAAGTTAACCATATACTTACCATACGACCCAGCAATTCTACTCCTAGGTATCTCCCCCAAGAAAAATTAAAAAACATGTCCACACAAAGACTTGTACACAAATGTTCATAGCAGCATTTTTCATAATGGTCAAAAACTGGAAATAACCTAAATGTTCATCAGCTGGTAAACGGATAATGAAATGTGGTTTATCCATCCAATGGAGTATTACCCAGCAATGAAAAGGAACAGACAACCGATGTACGCTAACATGAACGAGCTTCCAAAACACTACACCAGACACAGAAGACTACACAGTGTACAGTTCCGTTTGTACAAAATATTCAAAAAAGGCAAATCTATAGAGACAGGAAGCAGATCAGTGGTTGCCTAAGGGCTGGGCAAGAGAACACGGACTAGCCGAAAACAGATACGTGATGGAAACGTTCTAAAAGTCGGCCAAGGAGGAAGGTACAGCCCAGTAGTAGGGCACATGCTTAGCATGCATGAGGTCCTGGGTTCAATCCCCAGTGCCTCCATTAAAATAAATAAATAAACCTACCTACCTGCCCCACAAAACAAGCAAACAAACAAAACCTACGAAGCAAACAAAAAAAATCAGACAAAATCCAGCACTGACTCATGATAAAAATTCTCAACAAACTAGAAACAGAGAACTTTCTCAATCTGATGAAAAGCATCTACAAAAACCTACAGCTAAAATCGTGTTTATGTTTATAGTGCGGGAGGCGCATAAGGGGCAGAGAGCGTACGGGAAACCCCTGTACTTGCCACTCAGTTTTGCTATAAACTTAAAACTTCTCTAAACAGCGCAGCCTGTCTTTTTTTAAATCAAACCTAATGGCTGAAGACTGAGATGAAGACCAAGGCAAGAATGTCTGCTCTCACCACTCTTATTTAACATAGTGCTGGAAGTTCCAAGCTGTGATAAGGCAAGAGAAAGAAAGAACAGCTACGCAGAGCATAAGGAAGAACAGAAGTGACCCTATATGCAGATGACATGATTGTCTATATTAAAAAACCTCGAGGAATTTACAAAAAAAACTAGAACTCATAAGTGAGTTCAGCCAGGTCACAAGACAGAAGACCAACACGAAGAGCAATCTCATTTCACTAAAACCAGAAAAGTGGAAACCGAAATTAAAAACACGACACGGTTTACAATTGCTCCAAAGAAAATTAAACACTTGGGTAAAAACCTAACAAAACCTGTATGGAATCTGCATGCTGAAAATTACAAAGTGCTTATGAAAGAAATTAAAAACCTACATAAACGAAAAGACATACTCTATAGGGATTGAAAGACTCAACATAAGAAAGTACCAAATCTCCCCAAATGATCTCTAGATAGTGTAACACAATTCCTATCAAAATTCCAGCAAGACTCTTTGTAGACACAGTTGAGATTATAATTTTTTATGGAAAAGGAACATGCTCAGACAACCTTGAAAGAGAAGAATTAAATGGGAAGAATGACTCTGCCCGATGTGAAGGCTCTCAGCATGGCCACGGCCATCAGCACAGAGAGGTCCTGGTGGAAGAGCAGGCCCACGGCCCAGGACAGGCTCAGGTGAATACACCCACCTGACTGCTGCAAAGGAGCACAAGCGACTAAACACGTGAAAGCGGCTTTTCAGCCAATGGCGCTGCAGCAACTGGACAACCACTGGCCCCCGAACAAAGAACCTCAACATCAGTTCCCACCTTACACAAAAATTCACTCAGAATGGAACACAAACGTGAAATGCGAATCTATAAAGCTGTCAGGACAAAAAGCGGAGAGAAACATCAGGACCGAGGGAGAGGGGAAAAGTCCTGACATGACGCACAGTACAGTCCGTGGAAGCAAGATCAACAAAGTGGACTCCATTCAAATTTAAAACTTCTGCTCCGAAAAACCCTGGGAAGAAGATGAAGACAAGCTGCAGACCGGGAGAAAACAGGCGCAATCGTATGCGCAGCAAAGGCCTTTAACCTGAAATCTATCAAGAACTCTTTAAATTCGACAGTAAAAAAAAATCCAATTAGAAAATGCGCAAGAGACACAGACAGGTATTTCACAGGAGAGAACACACGGACGGACGCAAAACAAGCTCCCAGAATGCCCTTAGCCCACAGAGAGATGCAAACTAAAACCACAGCACATCCTTCAGGACAGCTGAACCAAACAGCAGTGACAACAGCAGATGCTAACCGGGATGCGGAGGAAGCGACCTCTCACCGGTGCTGGTGAGAGCGTGAAAGGCTCCAGCCGCTCTGAAAAACAACTTGGTAATTCCTTGTAAAACTGAACATGCACCTACCACACAACCCAGCAGTGGCACTCTTGGGCATTTATCCCAGAGAAATGAGAAAACACATTCACATAACAACCTATGCACAGATGCTCATGACACCTCTATTCACAGCAGCAAACAAAAATGGAAACAACCCAAATGTCCTTCAGTGGAAGAACTGGTGAACAAACTGCGATAGTCCCATGCCATGGAATACTACGCAACGGTAAAATGGAACAAACTATTCATACACGCAACAACTTGGTGGGATCTGAGTGCAAAAAGCCAGTATCAAAAGGTTCTACACTGAATTACTTCACTTTATGATATTCTTGAAATAACAAATTAGAGACACTAACGCGTGGGGAGCAGCAGTTGCCGGGAGGCAGGCGTGGGGAAGTGGGCGAGCCGGGCTGCACCGGGGCACTGGCGGGGGCTTTGGGGAATGGAACAGCTCTGTATCTCGAGCGTGCAAGTGACTTCATGAATCTATACACGTGACAGAACCGCAAAGAGCTCTGCGCATACGCGTAAATGAGCACGTGCAAAACTGGCGAAATGCAAACAAGTCTAGGGAAGCTGGTGACGCCTTAGCAAGCCCTGCGGGCTGTGCCAGTGTCGGCTTCCTGGTTTACCGGGTTCTGTGGCTGTGAACGCGACCACCACTGGGGGAAACTGGGTAACGGGCACTAAGCTTCCCTGGACTTTTTGCAGTTTTCTGTGACTCTACAGTTATTTCAAAAAACAAATCTTAAAAAACAAACTGGATTGGGGGGATAGTTGTACAACTGCATAACTCTACTAAAAATGATCGAACTATACTTTTACAATAGACGAATTTTATTGTATACAAAATATACCTCAATAAAGCTGTTTTTTAAAGAAGAAACAATAATCAAACCCTAATGTATTACCTAAAATGAATATTCATCATGACAGAGTATCAAGCACAGACTTTTCAAGATTCCTTCAAAATCCTTCTGGAGTTCATTTCTGATTTTAACTGAACTATACTACCAGTAAATTTTTCTTTTAAAAGTTTCCTGAAATATAATAAACAGGAAGTTGTTGCAAAGATTCTATATTATCACAAAAGTAGCAACTCCTTCCTAACAAATTCAAAAAAAACTTTAACAATAACAGTAGCAGTCCATATTTAAGCTAGATTATTGACTATGAAAGATGTTGTCCCAAGGAAACAACAGACGATGAAGGCACAGGCGAGCCCCAGAAACGCAGCTCCTCAGAGAGCACGGGGTGACGCTGCGCACCGTCTGTGACAAGTCCGCACATGGGAAAGCCCGGTCCGGCACTAAAAAAGCCTGCCAGCAGAGGCTCTGTGGAAAGCCTCACCCAACCTCACAGTAACGGTACAGCTCTCAAAAGAAATTCAGACATCCCCCAACAGTTCCACTGGCCCACTCTTCTCTCAAGTTCAAAGGTGCTACAGCCAGGATTCTCCGCCTCAAGCCCTTGGGTCACATCAAGGCCCAGAGAGCCTCTTCCATGGATGGCATTCCATCACCACCAGGAGCCAGCTCAACAGAGGCACGACCCGAGCTTCCCTTGTCTCACTGACCAGTCCCTGGGGGACAGGCACTGCTTCTCGGACAGCATGCTTCTTCATGACTTTGAGTCCACACTCTTTTCTGATTTTTCCTCACATGCTGGACTCAGTGCCTTCTGCCTTCTCCCTAACGACTTGTACACAAACTGAAGTACTTAATAGCAATACTCAAGCTTGGGATCCAGTCTCTGGATTCTTTTCTGGCTCCTCAATTCTAAAATAAGCTTCCAGAGTCCAGCATCACGATCTGTGGACCTGGGCAGAGGCCACAGAGCAGGCTACAGAGAAGGCCACTGCCAGCTGTCCACAGCAGGAAGAGACAGGGCCTCGTCACAGCCAACTCGTAGGGGCGCCCACCTGTATTAAGTTGGTGGGACTATTAAACAGGAAACTTAACTGGAAATAGGAAATAGTTTAACCTAAAATATTCCCTAAAATATTAACCTAACCTAAAATATAACCTAAAATATTAAAATAAATACTTAAATGCATGTCGCGTGTCTGGGCAGAACACGCTGGTGACCTGGCACCGCTCTCCCACAGCCATTTTCTTCCTTCTGGCACTTTACCAGAATGGCTTATTTTTAAGCACTACATCTAAAATGCCAACAAAACATGCATTTTCCTACGCTTATCAATTTAAAAATAGGAAATCTAAGATTCTGTCCAATTTAAGCTTCAACCTTAATGAGGATGTCTCCATTCTAAGGACGTACTAACCTCATGGAGCGCATTGTTAACACTTATCAATTCCTTCAGACCACGAGACTTTTAAGTCCAGACAAATTAAGCATGCGTCCCTCTTAGTTTGTCATGATCTAAATAGAATACGGCAGAGCTAAAATTTCAGCTTTCGATATGTGACATTCAACCTAACTCAGTTTTGAGACTAACACTCTTTCCCTAATCTTTTCTACTTGCTCAACATTAAAATTTATTTTAAAAAAAATCCACCAGTTTTGGAAACCCTCCACTGCAGCCACAAACATTCAGAGCTCCTTCACGTGAGGAGGGGGTATGAAACAAAGCTTAGAACACAGGCAGTGGGACCCTGGAGCAGCTACCTAACACTCCTGCAGGCGACCAGAACCGGCTGGCGTGGCTGTGCTGGGAGAGGCCCGGAGACGCAGGCCAGCAGCTGGCCACTGCAGCACCCAGCACGCCGCACACAGGAGCCGCGGTTACTCATGCTACTATTTCACTGTTCAGAAATGAAAATACATTCATACGCCAATTTTTACCAGAAGTGGCAGAACGGTTCTGAGAGAGCTGTTCTGAGAGAGTAAGGGAAGAGGAGCTAATGCTCTTCTAAGAGAAGAGGAAATACTTTATTCCATACAAAAAAATGTGTAATTTTAAAGAAATATTATTAGTCTCCCCAAATATTAAAATAAAATATAATTGGTTATTTCTAAAACATCAGTACATGATCTCCTAAGTTAATTACAAATATTCCTATTTAATATATCTCTCTGATTATAAATCATTATGTGCATTATTTTTCCAAGATTCTTATTATATTATGAATTTTAACATATGAATGGTCTTTCAAACATAAATATTAACGGTAACGATTTAAAATAATCTCCACATTAAATGGTTGCAAAATCCCAACGATCAACTGTTTTCCAACCCACAGAGATACGTGCACTTAAAAACGCTGATTCTGGAGGCCAAGGGCTAGACTGGCCAGCAGCACCCCGTGGACACGGCCACACGCTGGCCTTCCAGCAGCCACCAGCGAGCTTCGTACCTTCTTCTCCCTCAGGCTGTCCGCCTGCACAGACTCCAGGCGGGCTTTGAAGTGCTCACGGTCCATCCTCAGTTGCTCTAATTCTTGCTCTTTCCTTTCCAGGTCTACAAGAAAGAGACATAAAAATACTCAGTATTTCAGATCACAGCTCTCCCCTAATATCCATGTTGCTTCATCTTCTCTTAGAAAAACCTTCTTTCTGAGGTAGAATTATTTGCATAACCAGTCCTTGAATAACCAATATTCTACAAGTCCTGCTTTTTAAGTTTTTGTTAGTTTTTAGCTCATAGCAGTGAGCACTTTTTTGTTTTCTGTTTTACACTTTTAAGACTTCATTTTACTGCCAGACTTGCACACTAAGGTTTTAAGAAAGTATGTTATTTCAAGGGCTGAAGGCAGGGCTGAGAGCCCGACTGTCTCATGGCACAGATCTGTACCTGCTCCATTAAAGCAGGAGGCAGCTCACTGAGGGGCCGGGGCCAGCCGGGGCTGAGCCACAAAGCTAGGCTCGCCACCTGGCAGACTGACTCGGTGGAACAGCTGCAGGAGTCAGTGGGGGAGTGAAAGCAAAGGGGATGGAGACACGGAAAGGCCACAGGGAAAGGCGGGGACTACTGAACGTGCCCTCTCCACCTCATGCGCGTAGGCGATGATTCCAACAGCCCACGAAAATCCCAGAAGACACTACTGTTAATCTGAAATCAAAAGTATTATCCACTTTAAATTAAAAATACCATGCTACAGAAATACTGACATTCAAAAAGCAAAGGAACAAAGTTTTAAGTGCCTTGGTTTTGAGGATATCATCAGTTTTTATGCAAACAGAATTTAACAAGACCTGGGGGGCAGTGTGCTCAGAGCTACTGCTGTAACTGCTTAAGTAAAGTAGCAATGCTTGAGGACAATGATTCCCAGCTCTACCGGACATCAGAATCCCCTGAAGACTTGTTATAACACAGCCTGCGCAGCCCCATCCTCACACTTTCTGATCCAGAAGGCCTGAGGTGGGCTTGAGAATCTGCATTTCTAACAAGTTCGCAGGTGAGGCTGATACTGCTGGCCTGGGAACAGACGCTGAGGACCGCTGCTTCAGGACGACAGCCCAGCCCAGCGTCTCATCACTAACAAAATGCAATCAACACACAACTGGCGACAGCAAACAGGGGAACCCAGTGCTAGGAATGAGAAAAAGCGTAAAAATGGAGGGGGGTGAAAGGCAGGCTGCCGTGAGCGCCTCAAAGGGCAGAGGCTGGAAAACAGGACAGCACTCCGCCCTGAAGGAGAAGGCTCACAGACACTTCCTCCAGTGCAGCGCAGACACGAGAGGAGGGGCGCGGCTTTACGACCTGGGGGTCTGGGCCTCAAGGAAACTCAGCTGGGGTGGGGGTGGGTGTTAGTGCCACGAACAATGAACAATGAATGCAGGGAGCCTACGTTTTCTAGGTACCCTTTGCCCTAGAAGGAAGATCAGAACCTAAAGCCATACATGCAGTTAAGACCTTGAAATGGCTGGCAAAGCTTCCTTTAAAATGTGTTTCTTTGACACTACGCTGAAGTGACACAAGACCATTTCTTCTCCCTGAAGTCAGGTCTCTGTGCTTTTATGATGTATTACGCCACTGCATGACTTTCACCAGGATTCTTGACTTTGTCCCACTAATCCTGGCCACCCGCGAAATCAACTATACAAATCAAGCGCATGCTTTGAAAACTAAGTATCTGCCTTTTGTAACAACGTTAAATGAAAACACATGTAATTACAAGTGAAATATGAACTGCAAACGGTCGCAGGCAAAAAGAAAAATTGTTTTAAAGCTAAGGTAAGATCATTGACGGCATAAAACTGTTTCTTTGCAGTTAACTTTTCATTTTTTCTTCTATTATTAAACTGTATGGTGCTCAAACGTGGTACAAGCCTTAGGGATAAAAATATGAAGGAATTAATTAAGACCACCCAAAAAACTCTTTCATTATGCTAATTTCATAATCTCTCTCTCTACATAGCTGCTTATGACCTTATTATAAGTTATCATAACAAAGGGACAGGGTTAAACAGTCTCACCCTGCCCCACCACCCACCCCAGCTCTCCAGAAGGCAAGTGCCTTTGTGCTGTCCGAGGTCACCGCCGTGTGGCCAGATGGGAGCACTGCTGCCGCCTCCAGACAAAACTCCCTCCTTGCATTTTTGACTTGGCCAGGGCTTACCTGCTACCTAAACTACATGAGGGCAAGGATCGTCATGGGTCCTGATGCATCTCAAATGCCTAGAACAGTACATGGCACCTACTAGGCACTCAATAAATATTTGCCATGTAAATGAATTTCATTTCTTTATTCCTTCCACTAATCCTTGGATAGAGGGAAAAACACGACTGTTTTGATTATATGTCTCTTCTATAACAAGGATATGTAGCTTTTGCAATTTTTTAAAAATCAGGGACAGAATGATTTTTTACGGACAGTGAATGATACATCATATATGAGTAAGACGTTATCTTACCCAGCCTCAGTACTAGAACAGGAAGGGGCTGGCACCCAGCCTGGACTGTATTTCAACTCCTAAGTTTAAGCACTCAAAAACAAAGGAG
Organism: Vicugna pacos; assembly: GCF_048564905.1. Lineage (NCBI taxonomy): Eukaryota > Metazoa > Chordata > Mammalia > Artiodactyla > Camelidae > Vicugna > Vicugna pacos. The sequence continues at coordinate 122,459,641 of NC_132987.1, forward strand.
AAATCTGTTACCTGTTAACTGAATGAAAGGGTGGCCTAAACAGACTACCAACACACAGGAACAATCTAAATCACAGGCCACCTCAACATCTCTGTATCTTCTGAAATTTACTTTTCTGATGGTATTAATTACATGACAGTGGCTATCAGCTCATTCACAGGCAGGATACAGAGAGCCAGAGATGAGAAGCAGGGCTACCGAAACCCAGTGAAAGAAATTTACACTATAAAAAAAAAGGAATCAATGTCTCCTGCCCTTTCTTTATCACCTGGCATGTTTATAATGTTATTATTTATATTAATACATTATCAGATAATTCATGTTAATATGAAAATGTTAATTAAAATAGCTCAGTAAGGAGTCTCAAATCCAAAATAAAGGCTTTTTAAGCAATCAACTTCTGGCTTCTTATCACTAACAAGCTTAGAAAAGAATTTAGAATTACGTACTGATGGATTCCTTCTTTACTTTGAGCTGCGATTTGAAGGGTGTATTAGTTTCCCAGATCAGACATAACAAAGTACCACAAACTGGGTGACTTAGAGCAGAAACGCGTTCTCTCACAGTTCTGGAGGCTACAGTTGGAAATCGAGGTGCCGGCAGGGCCTCGCTCCCTCTGAAATCTGTGACCCTTTCCTGCCTCGTTCCCCCTCGGGTAGCCCCAGGCGCTCCTGGGTTTGCGGCAGTGTGCTCCCACCCCGCCTCTGCCTGTTGGGCTTCCCCCATCTCTCCATGTTACCTTCCCTTTGTGGGTGTCCGTCTGTGTGTCCAAATTCCCTCCTTTTATAAGGACACCAGTCATACTGGGTTAGGGCCCACCCCAAAGACCTGATCCTAATTTAACCAGCCTTCAAAAAAGTAAGTTAAAAAAGTGAAAGGATGAGAATATTCCAGGACTCATTTAAAAAAAAAAAAAAACCTCTCAGTTAAAGAGCTTAAATGCATTTCCAGGCAAACAACACTAATTAGCTGTCAAAATTTTAAAACAAACCTAAGGGATGTGGAGGAGATTTGAAACCAGAATATGGAAATAGCGTTTTTTTCCTGCACTGCCAAAAATCTGCTGCTTTTTCTAACGTAAAGGCCACTGGAACACTCTTACAAGAGAAACAAAACGTGTGACTAATAGGAATCTGTCCTCCCCTGGCGCTGCCAATGTACCTGCACCACCTTTTCCCATCTCCACGGTGGCGCGCAGCCTGCTTGTGAACTGCCAGGGAAAGGATCCCATCTTACCCTTGTTATATGCCCACATTACCCAGCGGACCTTGGCAAATGCGTCATACTGAGAATACCTGCCTGCCTGATTTATCAACTGAATTCTACCACAAAACACTAAGATCAATCTTGCTGAACCCAAATGAACCAGAGTCAGGGACCTGTGCTTTTCATCTACTGACATACAAACAGAATGCTGGCTGGGCAGGAGCGGTACATTCAAGTAATGGATGTCTTGACTACCTTTCTCCTTCTGTCCCTAGACCCCCGTGTCTGTCTCCCCCTTCCCAGGCCCTGCCTTCTGGACAGTCCCCACATGCCCTTCAGATCTGCTCTCACCCTGCTCTGCCCCAGGAGGCTCAGTCAGCACCCACAGCAACCGGGCTTCCCTCCTGTGGCTTCCTGTTGGATCTGCACAGTGACGGCCCCCACAGGAAACGAGGACAGGAGGCAGATGGGACTTCTACCTGCCCCCTGAGTCACCCGCACCAGGTTCAAGCAGCAGTGACCTTCTCCTCCCAGCTGAGGCCCTGGTCCTACCAGCACACGGCCCCCTGCTGGTCCGGAAGCTCCCTGGGAGACCACAGGGCCCCACTCTTACGGTCCCCTAAACCCTGGCCCACGCCTGTCTGTCATCCCTTCACCACTCTCAGTCTCCCCTTCCGTCGCCTTCCAGGACTTGGATTGACACACTCTGATATTATCGAATTTGGGCCACAATACATAAACTTCAGGTCAAATTAAATAATCTCTTCTTGGCACCCATTCTTCAATGATTATCCCATCCTTCATCAATTATCTCTCCGGTTCATGTTTCTACCGGCCAGAATAATTCCTCGCTAAGCTGAAACAGAGGTCTACTCTCTTCTCATTAATATCAAACTGCTGGGAAATTAATCTCAAAACCCCTACAACTGCTTCAGAAATCATGCAGTGCAGTGCTTCTCAAACCCCACTGCTAAGAACCCAAGGCCTCAGGGATGCTCATGGTTCTGTAAACCTTTAATTAGTATTTCCATTTTACAGTAAGTTTTTAATCATTTTATTTGGAAGTAATTTCAAGCTTACAAAATGTCGTATAAATAAAAATACTACAAAGAATACCCACACACCGTTTACCCTGACTTACCTACCGTCAACACTTCTCCACATTTGCTCATCACTTGCACACACACGATACATTTTTTTCAGCCAGTTTAGGGTAAGTTACATATATTGTGGCCCTCTATTTCTAAATACGTCAGTGAATATTTTCTAAGAATAGGGATAATGTCTTAGGTACCCAGTATACAGTTGTCAACTCCAGGAAAATTAATACTAATACATTTATCTAACCTACCACGAACATTAGAAATTTTGTCAAATGACCTAAAATTGCCTTTTGCAGCATTCTCTCCCCCCAAGGTACAGCACCCAGTCTAAGGTCAGGTATTGGCATTTAACTGTCATGTAGCTTTACTCCCCTTTAATTTGGAACATCTCCATAACCTGTCTTTTCTGTATGACCTCAAACAATATATTTTTAACAACTTAAAAATCATAATACCACATGCAGAAGAACTTCCACTTCCAGCTAGCACGGTGGTACAGCAGATCAGTCTTCCCTAGAGAATAACCAAAAAGTGGAATTTGAACAAACCAAAAAAACTGTTTCAAGGTAACAGAGTTACCAAGTCACGCAGGCCTTGGGAGCCAAGACCCAGAGAAGAAGGAAACGCATTTAAGTGAGTGAGCTCCACTTTCTCCCCTACTCTTCCCCAAAGCATCTGCATATTCAAGTTTTTCAGTCTTTATCCTAAGAGCAAGGAGAAGCCACTGGAAGCTGACTTAAGCAGACTGGCTTGCTAAAAATTCTTCAAGCTGTGGTATACAGAAAGGACTGGCGAGGGGCAATGAGTGGACACTCTGAGGAAGCAGAGATTCAGACAAAATGGCAGGGCCTGGACACAGGTGAAGGCAGTGGCAACGGAGGCGGGCTGACAAATTCTGATGCAGCCATGAAGGGAAGGGCACAGGACTTACTGGCAGAGGGGCTGGGGGTGGAAGGGAAGTGAATAGTGAGAGGAGGGGTGAGCAACAAGGAGGATCCCAGGTCTCTGTCTGGATGGGGGTGCCCTGGGGAGGCTGAGAAAGCCCAGTGTCCAGTGGAGTGGGGAAGGGAAACTTGCTAGGCTGGGATACAAGACACATAAAGCTGGCCACCAAGTTAATGGGAAACAGTATTTCTCCCAAGGACATATTGCAAGAGTGAAGTGTCATAATGACCTCTTCTTTCAGTAACTGCTGATTTCTTGCTCAGAGAAAGTCCATTCTATAAAATCCTAGACTTCCAGAAATTTTGCTGTTTGGAATTGTATCAGTAAGAAGGAGGAAGCATCCGCTGTCCCCTGCAGGGTGGAAGGCACTGTGACACAGAGCAGCAGCCTTGATACCCAGCTAGCTGCAGAGCTTCAAATAGAGGATTTCTAAACACCACGTTCTACCAGCTATCTAAATTTTGTGATTTTCAAGGAAACAGGGCCTGGGTCCACTGCAGTGAGACCTGATGCTGACCCCTTCACACACAGCCCTACCTTGCTTGGAGCCCATGAAAACACAGCTTCATCTGTATTTCATCTAAACTGCACCCTGCTCCAAATCCTAGAGCAACTAGCCCTCTCCTCTGTTGGCAAGACGCTCACTTCCTCTGGTGTGTGGTCTCCCTTATTTCATGAGCCAGTAATCTGACCTTGTCAGACTACAGGTCCTTCCTGATGGTTGCAGGCCAATCAGGATAAGACAAACATTTAGAATTTGTAATGAATGTAAAACATGCAAGAGGAAATGCCAAGGAGGAGTCAGATACAGCGCCCTGAGCCTGGAGGAGAGGTCAGGAAGGATAAATCCAGGAACCACCAGCATCAAGATGGCAACGAAAGCTATGTGTGTGCACAGACTGCCCACAGAGAGGCCATGGAGCGAGGACAGAAGGGGGCCTAGGCCTGAGCCTCAAGCAACTCCACCAGCTGAAAGGCTGCTGCAAAGAAAAATGAATCAGCTAAGCAGACTGAGAAGAAACAGCCAGAGAGGTCAGGAGGAAAAGAGGTGACGACATGGCTGGGGAAGGCCAAGGACTGGGGAGCAAGATCTCCTGAAGTTTAACTTTGATCAAGTCGCTATGGATGTGTTTGTAGGCCTCCCTTTTATAAGCACTAGTATGATTTTGGCAGAGGACTAATCTCCAAAAACTGACTCATGCCAAGCAACCCATGAGCCTTTGATGTGCTTTTCAGAATGCCAAGTCAGTGTGCAACAAGAAACATAAACTACCCAGCAGGCTGCCATCCTCAGCTGCTGGTCGGCGCTTTCCTTCCCTGAAGATAAATGCACAGAGGATGACTAACTGCTCTCAGAAAGTTGCTGACGGAGCACGAGGTCAGAACCAGGGAGATCAGGAAGCCAGTGACCTGGAGCTTATCTGGCAGGGTCCCCACAGGAAACAAAGCAAACTAGATGTTCACTTTACAAGAAGGGCCACTTACAGAAGAGACAGCGCGGGGTAAGAACCCCCAGAAGGGATGGAAAGGCACCCAGGACTAGCAGCGGCCCTCTAGCTGGAAGAATGAGGGAAGAAAGAGGTCACTGGAGCCCAGTGAGAGCTGGGACTGCGGAGAAGGCCCTGAGCAGGAGGCACAGCTGTGCAGAGAGCAGGAGGAACCATCCCAACCATTTTCTGCCCACTGATGCCTTCCACTGACGAGCCCTACCAGCAGCCAGCAAGGAAGCAAGAGGCATCGGTCCGCAGTAGTCCACCTCCCCGCCACCACGGGGCAGAGGAGGGTGGATCTGAGGATTCCAAAGAGAGAATAAACAGGCAGGGCACATGGTAGCCATGAGCATTCCCCCTTCTAACTGGATATGGCTGCCGCCTTGACCGCATACATCTCCTCAAACCAGAAACTCAAGATACGTCCTTGTCTAGTGCTAAAGACGTGAACCGGCCCCCCAAGATAAGAGGCTACGCAGTGACGGCTAGCGGTCAAAAGTAACGTGGGAAGGGAGCCTTAACCACTGCAGGCTGTGTAACTGTAACGCACCCTCCATCAGACAAGTGCTGCGTCAACCCCGAAACCACTCCAAGAGCTTCTGCAGGCTCCTAGACTGACACCTGACACCATGGCCAAGCTCAGATCTCAGCATCCACACGGACAAGCCCTAGTGAGCCCAAAATCAAACCAGCGCTAGAAACTGGTCCGCTCCTCAGCCCAGAGAAACACCGGAGTCCATGCAAGGCTGCCTCGTGGCAAGACCCCTGACTTACACAGACAAGGGCTTAATTCTTAGAATAGAGATTTTAAGCTATAAATTTCCTGCCGAGGAAGAAAGGAGGAGAAAGGAAAGCTGGTTAACAGATACTCAGAAAGCTGGCAACCCTTCCGCCGACACAAACTTACACATCCAAGTTACTCATCTGTGGGCATCTCCTTTACTTATATCTTATCTGACTCTCCCAAACGTAATTACAAAGACTGTAATGGTATCTTAAAGTTTACTTATAATCACCTCATGGTTATTTACATAAAGTAAATCTGCTCAAACAGATTGCTGTCACCATCAATGACTGCTAAAGATGAAGTAAGACTCACTTTTTTCTACAATCTTTAATTTCTGGAAGCTTTCCAGTACTTCCCCGTTTAGTATTCTGGGTAAGAAGTCCCGGATTTGCATCACTTCAGTTGTCAGACGTTCCAGGTCGTTCTTTCTGACTTTAACAAATTCTTCTTTAGTTCCCATGTGCTAAAAGGACAAGCAGATCTTAAGATTATTAAGATTCTCTTCAGATGACTGAAATTAGCAGCCCAAGTCAGCTGGCTTCCTTGTCTTTAAGGCCTCTTTTTTTGTGTGTGCTCATTAATTGTCTCTAAAACATGTGCCCTCTGCTATGCATATTATATCCTGAGAGCTGAAGCTCCAGCCTTCAAATTGCGAGCCAATTCTCTCTAAGTGCAAACAAGGCCCTATTCCTAAAAGCCAAAGAAAATGCCAGCAATATTTTCTTAACATTCCAGAGCCAAGCTAATCAGGAGGAAAAGGAATTTTACTGGATTCCCAGTGGGAGCGCCAGCCCTTTGCGGGCCATCTGACTTCGTATTCCCCACGACCCTCAAGGCTGTCCGGGTCAGGAACCAGGGCACAGCAGGGCGAGGAGACTCACAGTAACACCAGTACCAGGGGACACACCAGGATCTGAACCCGGGTGTGGCTCCCAAGTCCAGCTCCTGCTCCGGCATCCCGTGCAGCGGCTGTAGCAGCCGGGCACCGCGATGCCGAACCAGCGTTAGGGCCTCGACGGCGGTCCGGGCCCAGGGTGGCACAGGAGCTCGCCCACCGCCCCACCGCGCGGCCTCCTGGACCCGCACCCGCGGTTTCTGAGGCGAGGGTCGCCACCCCCCACTGCCGGCCCGGGCCACGCTGTCCACGGACGGGGCCCAAGGCCTTCTCGAGCACGCTGGGCGAGGCCCAGGCGGGCTGCGGTGCGGCACGGCACGGCACAGGCGAGTGGACGGCGACAGCTCGGACCCACGGGCGGCGACCCCGGCCCCAGCACTGACCCGGCAGGCCTCCTCAGAGGCGCCCGCCTCGCCCATGGCCGTCGCGGCCTCGGCTCCGTGCGCCTGCGCGGCGGCGCGCCCTCTGACCCCTCACACCAGAAAGCGCGGGAAGTGTCCACGCCGGGGCTCAGGTACAGAGAGCCGCGAGGCTCAGACCGCGTAGCGTTTTTGCAGCATTCTTGGCCCGAAGGACAAGGGGTGGGCCTGCGGGATCCCGCGTTGGCTCTTCTGGCTTAGCCCGGGTTGTAAACCTGTTAACTGCAAAGTAGAAGGACAGTGAGACCCACGTTTGAATGTCTGGTAGAATAAATCGAATCGGCCCTTTCCGGTTTGGCGAGGTATGTTAGATGAAGGGGCGACACATTCTAGTGAACGGACAGCGGGGGGGCCCGCTCCCGCGCTCAGCTCCAAGCTCCATCAGCAAAGGTCGAAGCTTTCTGACAACAGTCTGCTCCGGAGGTCTGCCTGCAGTGGGAGCCTTAGTCCAGCCCGCTGGTAAGGAACTGAGATGACCGCCATGAGCTCGGAGACACCACCTGGTCCATTCACTTGCCCCAATACGCCCAATGAGTTCGCAAACTACGGTGCAGCCTGTGGGTTCAAATGTACGGGTTACCGTACACGTAAGACTTCGTCTGTCTGAAACCGGCCGCAAGCTGCCCCTGCCCGAGTCTCCGGAGCACACGCCCCAAATCCTCGCCCCTGCCCCGGCCCAGGACCCAGACCTGGGCCCTCGATGGTGCTGCCCGAGGCATCCCGCCAAAAACCCCAGGCCGGCCCGTCTTCCCAGCTTCCACCCGGCGCAGGCGGCCTCAGGAGCTCAACACGATGGAAGACAGCTCCGCGTATTTGGCGGAACAGCCGCCGATCAGAGGGGAATTTTGTGGAGTGGGCGTAAAGATTCTAGACCACTTAAAACTGGCTGCCCGCCTCTTCTTGGCCAACACTCAACGCTGGCTAACCTCGCTGTCAACGGCCCCGAGCTTTGGCGCCCGAGAGACAGCGCAGGCGGGGAGGCGCGACGCCCACCCCGGCTGGGCTGCTCCGCCGACTGCCGGGGGGGGGGGGGGGGCGCGCTCGCTCCCAGAACGCCCTGCGAGCGGCGGCACCTTTGTGACGCCATCAGCTGGCGCGCCGCCGCCTTCTGCGCAGTCGCGGCCCGGGCTGTACAGCGGCGGGCGCTCGGCGGCGGCGGCGGCGGCGGCGGCGGCGGCGGCTGGCTGCGGCCGGGGATGCTCCAACAGGCGCGATGGCCCCCGCCATGCAGCCGGCCGAGATCCAGTTCGCTCAGCGGCTGGCGTCCCACGAGAAGGGCATCCGGGACCGGGCGGTGAAGAAGCTGCGCCAGTACATCAGCGTGAAGACGCAAAGGGAGACAGGTGGGCGCCTGGCGGTCCGCCGCGCACGTGGCGGCCGGGCCCGGGGGGCCCAGGGTGGGCGGGGACGCGGGGTGGGGGGTGGGGAGCTGGGCAGAGGGTGTGGGGAGAGGGCCAGCCCAAGGGACCCGCGGGCGGGGCGGGGAGAGCGTGGGGCACTGACTCGCGCCCCTGTCGTGTGCTTCTGCGTGTCCGCTTCCTGCTGCGTCTCGTCCGGTTCTTCGGTTGAGAGACAGCCGCCGGCAGTGTTAGGTGGCGTGCTGAAAGTCGCGGTGAGTAGGGAAGCGGAGAATAGAGCCAGTGTGTCGTACCCCTAGCCTGCACGTGGGATCCCTGGGCTTAGCCTGGCTGATTCTGGTGCTCTCTTCACTGAGTCACTCCTTCCTCTGACCAACACTTTAAGGTGCATGGGTTACAAGAGAGAAGATAGAATCGCTACTCTCGAGGAACTTGTCTCAGTAAATCTAGGGAGGAATATGAAAAGGAAATGAAAACCGAGGAAAGAAGGAGCGGCTCCACATAGGCTGTTCCAGGGAGGCCTCTCCAGGGCGGCATTCGGCAGATCTGAACCCAGGCGGCGGGAAGAGCTGGAAGATCAGTAAGGGAGAGGGCGACGATGTTGGGCGTGAAGTTGGAAAAGTAGGCAGTAGCCAGGTCGCACAAGGCTTTGTAGTATGGGTTCTGACTGCATTGGGGTGCTGTTGAAGGATTCCATTTACCTGATTCAAAATACAGTCTGTAAACCCTGGAGGGTATGAACTCCAGTGTGAGATGGAGTTTTTTATTGCACTAAGATAAAGTCTGATTTATTTCCCACTAGTACTAATACCTGGAGTCTACTTGAAAGAATTGATGTTTCCCCCTGTACTGACGCTCTTAGTTTTATTTTGAAGAGAAATCACAAAAGACTACACAGCAAGAAGAAAGTACAACTTCGTGGGAAGTCTGCTAGGAGGAGTGAAGCCAAACTTCCTGACTTCAATTCTATTAGGCGTCGCCCTGACAGGTTTAATTTACTCTCATCCCCTATATGCTAGAGGTTCCTAAACCTGACTTTCTAAGCCATACCTTTACTACTTTCAGCTTAGATAATGCCCTCCTCACCTGGCATCTCCACCTGGATGTCCTCAGACTCCATGCCCAAAATGACTCATTTTCTTCCCCCCACAACCTCGTGTCCTGGTGCTGCTCTGCTGCCTGTGCTCATTCATTTGGGCACTAGGTCCCATCACCCCGCAGACTCTAGCTGGACACATGATGTTGTCCTGGACTCCTCCTCCTCATCCTCTCCCCCAGTCCTGCATCCAGTATCCTTTGGTTCTACCTGTTTCTTTCCCTGAGTTACTCTGCCCTCACCGGAGGCACCCTTCATCTGCTCTAGATTTCTGTACCTGCTTACTTCCTAACTGATCTCAGCTCCCTTTGTGCCCCCTTGAACCTGTGCTCCATGAATAAGTCTGGGCTCATCTTCTTGAAGCAGTTCCATCAGGTCACCGTCTTCCTGGAATTCCAGGTCTGTAGATCGTGATCTGTCCCCCCTGCCTTTCTCTCTCCATCTCAGCCCCGGTATGACAGCTCCACACTGGTTCCTGCTGTACAGTGCGCCAGCTCTCACCTCTCTGCCTTCACTCCCCCTGTTTACTGAGAAGATTCCCAGCTGGATCCAATCCCAGTATTCACTTCAGCATCACTTGCTCCCAAATGCCTTCCCTCCTGTCTCACCCCATTCCTCTAGGATTCTGAAATACCCAGTGTGTCTCTGTTGTGGCCCTTAGCTACACTGCTTCTTAGTTATCAGCTAATGTATCGTTCTTCACCCAAAACAATGTAAGCTTCCATCTGCTCTCTTAGCTGGAAACGGGAGCACATCCAGACGGACGAGGCCAGCCTGTGTACGCCGAGAAAGAAAAAACATCAGACGCACTACGCACGGGGCTCAGCCGGCCAGACAGAGCCTGCTGTGCGGGGCCCTTGGGGGAAGAGGCGCAGGGCGTCAAGTGCTGAGGGGCACAGGGGCAGGAGGCCCATGGGGTTGCACCAGGGCCCAGGGTGCTGGCTGCTTCACGCCACCACATCTAAGCCACTTGTCTTGTACATCTTGTTCCCCATCACGTCCACCTTGCAGGGAGTGCAGGGGCGTTCAGAAAAGCAAGTGTAGAGTGTCATGGACGGCGCTGATGGCTACCACAGACAGGACTTCTACCCCGCCGTGCTCGTCAGAACAGAAACACAGATTGGGGAGTAACTTGCCTGACCGTGGCATCTCATTAACAGGCTCAGATGTCTGTGTGACTTGTCTCAGGCACAGTAAAGGCAGGCTGAAATTGTACTCACTATCCGATAGCAATGTAGATAGTGTTGTGATTTTAAAAGCAAGTTGAAAACTTTGTAGAACTAAAAACAACTAAATGTTGCTCTGCTGCTTTGAGTGTTTGTGTTGATCCTTCACCTTTGTAGAATAAAACCGTGGTTTTACTCGGAAGGGCCCACTTGTCCCTGTTCATTCACTCGTGTGCTGAGCACACACGCAGAGCACCTACTATGTGCTGGGATTTTGCACGCCACTCTTGGGATTGGGAACAGAGCAGTGAGCAAAACAGACAAAAATCTCTGCCTGTTTTGTCCATTCTGCAACCTTAAACATTTAACATCTGCTAAAATTGGGGTAAATTTTTAAATCATCCTTGTGACTTTCGTTTGCACTCTTGCTTTCTTCTGGTGGCACGTGAAATAAGCAGTCAGATAGCTGATGGTGTCGTAGGTTCAGTGACGCGAGGGAGGAAGCGAGTTTCTTCATACGGACAGGGTTTGGGGTCTCGACCCAGTAGTTGGAATAACTGGGAGCTGTGGCCGTTTCGTCACAGGTGTGGGTTTGGGTCTAACATTTTACGTCCCACCTAAAACGGCTCCTGGGCTGTTTTGTGATGAGAGAGGCCATTGGACTTTCTCATCTCATGGTTTGTTAGTATTTACTGTTTCCACGTCTCACCTTCATGGTAACCTCATTCGTTTTGAAATAACTGAATCTATATTGCTGTAGAAACTTGGTCGTGTTGAGTTTAAGAAACTCAACCTCAAGAAGAAAAGATAAAAGGCAGTCATGGAACAGGACTGCCTCGGCTCTAGAGGTCTTCACCTTCAGGGTTCGGAAAGAAACCAGAAAATGTTAGTTTTCTAACATTTCTAAAGCATTTCTCTGCTTTGCTTTAGACGCTTCAAAGATGGGTACCTAGATTTTACCAGCTAAATTCGTGGGTGAAAACAAGTGGTTTTTATGCATATATTGAAAATAGCTGTTTTTAAAGAGAAAAGAGCTTCCCTGAGCTTGGGGAGGGAACAGGAGGTGATCGCACGATAGCCGCCAGCTGAGCAGCGCTTTGCGCTTATAAAGCGCGTCTCACCCCTGCTCTTACTTTGGACCTTAACTGTGGACCCTGCGTGCGTCACAGGTGAGGAGACTGAGGCTCAAGGGGTAGTTGGCGGACCTCTAGTAGTGCACAGCTGGTGACAGCAGACTGGGGCCTAACCAGCACTTTGTTTCCACTCTGCTTTTTTGTTTCGCGTAGGGTGAAACCGTCAGAAAGTATTTCCGTGTCCAGCTCCCTTCTGGCCCGCTGTCCAGGATCTGCTCTCACCCTGTTACTTTGTCCAAATCGACTTGTTTTCTCTTGCAAAGGCCCCTGCAGCGCGTCACACCATGCCCTTGCCCGTGACAGGCGTGGGTTCTCGTGAGGCACCTGGGTAGCTAACGTTATCGCTTGACGTGCTGCTGCACTTAGAGGAACATCTGGAGATGAATATTCACTGTGCTCTTTTTAAGTGAAAAGGTCAGAATACAGAATATGTCAGAATGCAGTATACTGAGGCTGTGCACACACCGCTGCGCGTTTCTGTGTCACGTGTTAGTGTTGTGGACGTGCGCTGGAAAGGTGCACACCAGGTGGGAGCAGTGGTTCTGGTGGGGGGACTGGGGTTTGGGGTGGTGAATGAGGCGCTCTCCGTTGTACCCTCTGATACAGTATGTGAATTGCATGGTTTTTATTACATCTTTATTTTCTTTTTTTTTTACTGAAGTATAGTTCACAGTGTTCTGTTGGTTTCTGGCACGCAGCAGCACGTTTCAGTCATACGTATACATATATATATTCCTTTACAGATTCTTTTTCATTGCAGGTTACTGCAAGATACTGAATATAGGTCCTTGTGCTACACGGTGGAAACTTGTCATTTATCTCTTTTATGTGTACTAGTTAGTATCTGCAAATCTCCAACTCCCAACTTAACCCCTTCCCACCCCCTTTCCCCTCTGGTAACCATGAGTTTATTTTCTGTGTCTGTGAGTCTCTGTTTTGTAAATAAGTTCATTTGTGTCTTTTTTTAGATGTCATATATAAGGGATATATGGTATTTTTCTTTCTCTTTCTGGCTTACTTCACTTAGAATGATGATCTCTAGGTCCATCCATGTTGCTGCAAATGGCATTATTTCATTCCTTTTTATGGCTGAGTAGTATTCCATTATATAAATATACTATGCCTTCTTTATCCAGTCATCTGTTGATGGACATTTAGGTTGTTTATTGACCATTGTAAGTAGTGCTGCTATGAACACTGAGGTTAGTGTATCTTTTTTGAATTAAGAGTTCCCTCCAGATATATGCCCAGGAGTGGGATTGCTGGCTCACAGGGTAAGTCTGTTTTTAGTTTTTTGAGGAATCTCCGTACTATTTTCCACAGTGGCTGCACCAAACTACATCCCCACCAGCAGTGTGGAAGGGCTCCCTGTCCTCCACACCCTCTCCAGCGTTTCTTGTCTGTGGACTCTTTAATGGCGGCCATTGTGACAGATGTGATGCCTCTCTGTAGTTTTGATTTGCACTTCTCTGATAATTAGCGACATTGAGCGTTTTTTCACATGCCTATTGGTCATTCATATGTCTTCACTGGAGAATTGCTTGTTTAGGTCTTCTGCCCATTTTTGGATTGGGATTGGATTGTTTTTTTCTTATTAAATTGTATGAGCTGTTCATATGTTCTGGAAATTAAGCCCTTGTTAGTCTCATCTTTTGCAAATATTTTCTCCCATTCTGTAGGTTGTCTTTGTTTTGCTTCTGGTTTCCTTTGCTGTGCAAAAGCTTGTAAGTTTAACTAAGTCCCATTTGTTAATTTTTGCTTCATTTCTGTTACCTGGGTAGACTACCCTAGGAGAACATTGCGAAGATTTATGTCAGAGAATGTTTTGCCTATGTTTTCTTCTTAGAGGTTTATAGTGTCTTGTCTTACGTTTCAGTCTTTAAGCCATAAAAATCTATTCTTATTGGTTGGGACTCTTTTGCAGTTGGAACTTGACAGAACATTCAAGCCACACTAGTTTTCAGGGAAAAAAAAACAAATGCAGGAGCTCCACCAATGGCACCGGACCCTAGCTTTTCTCCATAGCACACTCTGCTCCCCCAGATTGGTTCCGTTTGCAGTCAGGCTGCCCAGCACTTAACAGGGTGACTGAGCACAGATGCAGGCTGTGTCTTCTCTCAAAGTCTCCTTGGAGAGATCTTGGGTCCTTCCTAAGGCCTGAGGGGGAGGATCTGACCTGCAGTGGGGTGACCCATGCTGCTCTGGTGTGAGCGCAGCTGGCTGCTTCCCTCCATGTAAGTGAGCCCTCCCAGCCCACTGCCTCCCTCCCAGGCCTGGCCTTGAAGGTGGCAGCCGTGGAGGGGACAGCAGTGTAGCTGCTTGGCAAACACGGAATGCCCAGGACCGGGTCTCCTGCAGGAACTAGTGTCTTTTAAATCCTGTTTGCTTCCAAGTTCATCAGTGTTCGTGCTTTTCCAGTTTCATTATAAAAAATTTTCTGAACAATAAAAAGAAGAAAGCAACCCATGATAAAATTTTCGTAGTCTCATGCAGTCCTTTTTTCTTTTGTGTTAAGGAATATTTCAAATATACAAAGAGTGCACTCACACATCAGTTGGCCCCTTTCTGCTTCTCCCAGATTTTTGGGAAGCAAATCCGTGGCATCTCATGTCATCTCCCGAGGCCTCAGGATGTACCCCGAAAAGATACAGGCTATAACCACAGGACTGTTGTCACATCTTTTAAATTTTTTTCCAATCTATTGAGATTTCCCCATCATCTCATAAATTATTCATGAAATCAGAATCAGGTGAGACCTACCCATTACATTTGGTTGGTATGACTGCTAAGACTCTTAAATTCTGACAGTTCTCACCCAGCTTCTTTTTATCTGCAAGGTGTCTGTCCTGTAGTTTCCCACGTTGGGGGTTTTGCTTACGGCGTCCACGGCCTCATTTGACATGTTCTTCTGTCCCGTGTGCTCCCTGCAGACTGATGTTAGAAGTTGAATTTGCAGCAGTGTCACTTAGCTTGTCTGTTTCTGTAGGAATAATCAGCAGGTGGTGTCGTGTTCCTCCTGTCCCATCACTTGTGGCATGTAATGCGTAGTTGTTTCCTGTGCGAGTTAACATGGATCAGTGGGTTTGGTGTTGTGAGCCTGATGTATCCATTTCAAAGTTCCTCCATGTTTTTTCATCTGATGTTTTAGCAGACATTGACCATCCTTGCCCAGATCCATGAATTCATTAGTCTTAACAGGGCTGAATATGAACCCAGGTCACCATGACCAAGTTACCACCCTTGCAACGGCAGTTGGCTCGGCTCTGGTGGAACCGATGACTCACAGCATAGTTGTGTGTCTGCGGGAAGATCCCAATGTGGCTTCTTTGTAACAACTGGGGAGGGAATCCAGTGGGAGTATTGTTTGCCCAACCCCTAAAGGAAATGCACTTTAATAAACTGATTACACTGTAGTTTATGGTGTGTTGGTTTTAAGTGAGAGACTATCACAAAGAATCAAAACGCACCATAATGACACCGTTGGCAGAAGGGTCTTTAGTAACTTGGAAGTCAGTATAAAGCTCTAAAGCTTATGGCAAATGCACTAAGTAAACTTCATTCTGTCAAAAGGGGTCCATTTGTCACTTTTTAATTTAATTATCTTTTGGACTATTGAAATCACATTGTCTCCAAATACTGGCTTGTTTACACTCACCTCAGTTATCCTTGGCTGACCAGAAGACTCTTCCTAGTACCTTCTAGGTGAAACCTTCATGAAGACCATTTGTATCTTCCGTCAGGCCTTGAGGATTCTGTTTGTTCTCCATAGGCTTGGAAACTCCAAGAGTGTGCACTTACCTGATTTTGTGATTCCTTATGTTACTCCGCAATTGTTGCAGGACACCTGGGGTCGACCCAGGAGGCAGGAGTCTGTGTGCAGCTTGTGGTTAGGTGGTAAAGGGCTCGAATAGTGAGTGGGAGTAAGACTGACCAAAGTGATGCCACTTAAAACAAGACTGTGCTTTGCCCGGTAGATGAAAACCGTGACCGGCAGAGAGAGAGGTCAGGGTACAGCCAAGTTTGACCTCACAGCAGGATCCTTAAAAGGGTCATCTTTGCAAAAAAAAAAAAAAAAGATCCCAAAGCTTTCCACTTCCCCTGGGGCCAGTTGTGTGGGACCTGAGCAAGTCCTTCGTCTTTCGTGGATTTGCAGTTTTACTTTGCAAGACCAATAGAGATGTTGGTGTGCAGGGTGAGGCACTAGTTTTGAGTAGGGAGGGGAACTTGTTTTATAAGTGACCGCTCTGTCGGTTAACGTTTTTGTCGTGGTGGCATTTGCTTCCATGCATTACGCTGATGAGGACATCGCCACCACCACCCCCGCCCCACAGCTGATAAACCGCTTACCTTATACGTGTTTACTTGGCGACAACAAAACGAATGCTTCGAATTAAAAAAAAAAAGACATTTGTGAAGGAAAATGTATGTGGTGTCCCTTTCGCTGCTTGTGTGGCAGTTCTAAGCTTAGGAAACGTGGAGACTAAAATGCGGTCTTTGTGCTGTTTTGCTTTCTAGGGGGTTTCAGCCAAGAAGAACTTCTGAAAATATGGAAAGGGCTCTTCTACTGCATGTGGGTGCAGGACGAACCCCTTCTGCAGGTAACACCATCTCCCTTTGTCACTTTACTGGATTGGGGGCACAACTGGATGAACAAGACTTGCCCGTGTTATGCTGTATCCCTCCCTGATGCACGTAAACAAATTGAAAGTCGTTGCTTCAAGGATTCACTTTCTTACCCTCATCCAAATGGAAAGGCGCACAGCGTGCCCAGTGCTGTGCGTGATTGTCTTTTCAAAGAGTGAAAAAGGCTCGTAAATCACATGTATTATTTCTCTGTCACAGTTTCATAGTTTCCATGGTACATTTTACGTGACTTATTTTAATGTTTCTGTTTCATCTTTTATTATCTGTGGTCAAAAATAGCTTATCTCTAGTCTAAGATCCTGTGCACTCCCCGGGCTCCAGGCCCCCTCTTCTGCGGGTGCCCGGGAAGCTGGGCAGCCACCTTGCTGGGGTCTACACTCTGCAGGGTGAGCAGTGGCCCCAGATCTGATGGCCTCACCCTTCAGGTCGGTGGAAGCTTGGCACAGGCGTACGTGAGCCCCACCACCAACACTAGTTAGGATAATGTTTTAGACTCTTTACAGAGCTTTGTTCTGGTGTGTAGAAGCCAGCCTGCCTTTGCAGGAGTACGGGGTAAGCCTGTTTTACTTATCTGGGTTCTGATGTGCAACTTTACCCCTTCCCCCTAAGCCATGTAATAGCTTGCTTTGATTAACTCCACTGAACATGTTTTGAGTAGGACAGCAGAGCAAAATATTTTTAAATTACATTCAAAGTAACAACCAACAGCTTTAGTGGAGGAAGAAAACAGATGCACAGGAACACTTTCAAGTCTGGGAGTTCATGTAAGACGGGTGAGAAAGACTGAGTCTAGGCAAAGGCCAAGTCCTTACGTGAGTCACCAGCAGAGTTCTTCTGCTGACCCTCCCCAAGGCAGGTTTCTTCACAGACCCGCAGCTCGGAGTTCTCCCTGCAGGCGAGCCGGTGCATCTCAGCAGGCCGGGCTCTTTGCGTGCGAGTAGGGCGCCCTTAACCTTTGCGTCCTGCCGCCCTGCCTTTGCAGTGTGTCTCTGAGCCAGCCGAGGACAGGACGTCCTGGTCCACACCCAGAGCCTTAACGCTGTGGCAGTCCCCACTGTCTGCCTGCTGGTGACTCCCCCTCGCTGGCATCTGTGTTCCCATTATTTGGGGGATTCGGATGGAATCTCAATTTGTTAGAATATATTCTGAAAGCCAGGAAGTGTTGACAGCTAATGTATTTCTTCTGTAGGTCGTTTGAACTCATAACTAGAGATACTTATGTAAACATGTCGCTTGAGCAAGTCTCAAACGCATTTTAACTTGACACGATAGTCCAGTGAAATTGAGAATTTCACACTTGATAAAATCCAGATACTCAAGTACACACTTCTTAGAGGAAGTGACATTGAAAACTGATGGTGCAGGACCCCCACGCCCACCCCCCGGCCCGTGGGGAGAGGCGCAGGCCGTGATGCTGTTTCCCCCTGCTGGTACCACATAATAACCCCCGTGTTTCTCCCCAACCCCGCCTTTGCAGGAGGAGCTAGCGAACACTATTTCCCAGCTCATCCATGTTGTTAACAACTCAGAGGCCCGTAAGTCCTGGTGTTCTCCTGGCTTTCACAACCTCCCTGCTCGTCAGATTTGGTAACTTGCCTGAGAGCTTTAGTCAGTATGGCTGCTTCTCCTTCCTTCAGAGCTTCCGTTCCCAGTGGGCTAGCGTCACGTGAGCCTGGGCTGCTGGTGTGTGATGTCGGGCGGCAGACCCGTCCTTTGGGGAAAACTGTTACCTGTAGGTGCTGCCTCTGTAAGAGGTGAATGGGGGGGTGTCTGGTGGAATGTCACACGTGACATCTTCAAAGAAACATTTTGAGAATTAGCAGTTCTCCAGAGTTCCCAGATTCTGAGTTAACATGACCTTCTTGGAGGCTGTGTGCGAATACGCCAGTGTTTGCAGCAACCTCTGGGTGCCAGGCTACCCTTCTGAGGACCAGAGCTGTCTGAGGGCATCACTGGTAGTAAACTGTAAAGCAACCCCCGTTTACCGGAAAGAATAAGCAGAGGGAGAGGTTGGTTGTTTCCAACTCCTTCAGGCTTCGATTATTCACAGACGAAGAAAAAGCGTTTATTTTGCTTAGCGCTTCTCAGAACAAAACCATCCCAGTGGCCTTATTAACCCTCAGTGGTTCTCCAGATTTTAGCAGGGTCCCCGCTGACTAGTAAGGGACAAAATTCTACACGTGGAATATACGATAGCTTTTCTATATCAAGGAAGAGTTATGCAAAAAGAAATTGAGCAGAAAAACAAACTTTTTGGATGAAAAAGTGCTAACTTCATGGCTCAGAAGAGAAAAACAGACTGTTTTGTTAGCGCTCCCCCAGGTGACACTGAGCGTGGATCGCCCAGGTGTTCATCGGGGTTAGTGGCCTTGGGTTGACTGTTAGGAGAGACGGGTGGACGGGGCGAGCAGCTGTGGCTCAGGGAATCTTGATTTTAATAGAAACATGACTTTGCAACAGATGAAGCAGAAGGCTCCGGGGAGCGTTCTAGGCGAGCAATAGAACATGACCAGCCTCCCTGTCGTGATAATGTGCTTTTATTTAAGTGGAACAGAAATTACTGAGCATACTTAATTATTGACCAAGAACTCTCGAGAACAGTAAATAAATAATCCTGGTTTGTTCCTCTTCCTGCCTTTCTTGCTATGTGGTGACGTGTTAACCTGAACCCCAGCATTCAGAGCCCTTTGTTCACTGCAGAGCACCTGTTCATTCAGACCTTTTGGCAAACCATGAACCGAGAGTGGAAGGGCATTGACCAGCTGCGCCTGGACAAGTTCTACATGGTGAGCCCCGGGGGCCTGCCCCCAGCGCGCCTCAGAGCTCGGGGCGGGAAAGAGTGTTGAGCGTCTTAAAAACAATGGAAAGTCTTATTTTTGAAGCAAAGCAAGTTCCAGGCTTGCTGTGACACCCATTATGTGATCATCAGATCGCATTTGAGTATGTGCTCAAAGGTATACGAGTTTCGGCCTCCTTGGTTAACATTTTTTGATCTAGAAGTTAAATGTGATTATTGTGGAAATTTTTTCATGTTTGGGATCCAGGCTCTGTGAGCTTCCCTGGTCTGCCCACTCTGCTGAGCTGAGCCGTGTTTCTCACTTTCCCCTGCGTAACAAATGCTGTCTGTCTCTAGCTGATCCGTCTGGTTCTGAGGCAGTCCTTTGAAGTTCTGAAGCGAAACGGCTGGGAAGAAAGGTTGGTGAACTATTTGGGTTAGGTGTCGGCGGCCCTAAAACCTTTAAGGTGATAGTGTGTTTTCCAAGTCTTTCAGTTAATCAGCAAGTTTGAATTGCCTGATCTGTGCTTTCCACTCTGGGTATTGAGGGCAGAGCATCCTTCCACGTAAAGAACTTAGAATCCAGCAGTCGGCATTTTATACTGGTTTCAGGGATTGCCTTTCTCCTTGTCGAACTGTTCCAGCCTCGCCATTCCTGTTAAGGAGTCTGAATGTTGCTGTTTTCTGTGGGGGGTGCTGTAGTGACTGGCACCATGTGTGTTGTTTCCTTTAGCCGAATCAAGCTTTTTCTGGATGTCTTGATGAAGGAGATACTGCGTCCCGAGAGTCAGTCTCCTAACGGAGTGAAGTTCCACTTCATTGACATTTACCTGGATGAACTATCCAAAGTGGGAGGGAAGGAGGTAAGAAGTGGTCAGACGCCCTGCGTAGAGAATTCGATAATGTGAGAAAACGCTTGTGATACTGAGTTTGTAAAAAGCAGAAGGAAAAAAGGCAGTAGGCAAAGCTGGGAAAGGTGTGACTTTTTTTAAAGCACGTGTTCCTGTGTGAACAGACGAAGGCTGGAAAGGAAACACGCATTTTTTAGCCTGCAGGCGGTTATCTGAGTTTGGGATTGGGAGCAATGTTTACTTTTTTCTTTCATAAGTTTTTTTTTTTTGACTGAAGGATAGTAGTTACAATGAGTCTTACAGGTGCTCTGCAATGAACGTGTATGTTTTTAATTTAAGTGCAATGTCATTCTTTTAATTCCTTCCTCTTAGTTTCTGTAGCATCCATATAGATCTGCCCCGCAGAGGAGGGCCATGTGTTGGGACATGGAGCAGAGCGGTGTGGGCTGGGCTGCGCAGTGTCGTCTGGCCCCTACGCTGAGTGGCTGGAGGACCTTTAGCTCCAGGCCTGGCCCCAGGCACCTGGGGACCTCAGGCAGTGTGCATTTTGGGTGCAGTGCAGTGGTGTTGGTCTGATTACCTTTTGTGAAAACTGCAGGTGGTTCCCTTTTCAAGGGCACATCAGAAAGGAGAAGCTGCTCTCTTCCCCCCCCCCCCATTTTTTTCCTGTTTCTAAATTACAGCTCTTGGCAGATCAAAATCTCAAGTTTATCGATCCATTCTGCAGAATCGCCGCCAAGACTAAGGAGTAAGTGATGCAAGTGTTTGTTTTTACTGCTTCGTTTGGCACTTAATTGGGTGAGATTACAGGCAGGACATGATGCACGGTACCTAGTATTACCCAAAGCTAAGAACAGCTCTTTTTTTTAATGGAGGTACTGGAAGTTGAACCCAGGACCTCATGCATGCTAAGCACGCACTCTACCACTGAGCTGTCCCCACACCCCAAAAAAACAACTGAATTCCTAATTCCCATCAGCAAGGCATTTGAAGAGCCAAGAGTTTGACTGCCCTAGCGGGTTGGCCCCAGTCATTCCAGGAGCCACCACCCCACCCCCACGCCCAGAGCTCGGTCTGCCATCCCTCCCTCCGCTGCGTCACAGGTGCTCAGCTGGCTCCTCGTGGCTGCAGTCGGTTGGTGGGGAGTACGCTGACGGTCACCGCAGCATCGGGTGGGCTGAGACTGGCCGTGCAGGGCGCCCCCCCAGCTTCTCACCCTCCAGTCCTGTGGGGGCCGGAGCCCAGGCCGTCTGTCTGATCGCGCGCTCGCTGTGCTCCCGCCCCCAGCCGCGCGCTGGCGCAGACCATAGCCCGGGCTGTTCTCCGCGTCATCGTAGAGCAGTCTCCTCCTGTGCCTGGAGAGGCAGTGGAGGGCCAGAAACCTAAAGGCAGTGACGGTGGCCTCTCTGAGGAAGAGATACCCGAAAACGAGGCGACGTGGAGAAAGCCCATCAATAAAAAGAGAACAGGTGAGAGGAGTTCCTCGCGTGGTCTTTTTTAGGTGAAGTTCTTGTCAAACCGACCCTTTTTAAGGCATGTGTTGGGGTCTCACTGGCCACGCCCTGGAATCCATCAGAGGTGGCTCTGCCTGGGCCCCACCCGAGAGAGGAAGCAGGGGAGTGGTTGCTCAAGGCCTGGTCCCACCGGAGCCCGCACACGTTTCTGTGTCTCCCAGTGTCGCAGCACTTTCTTTGAGGGTTTTACTTCCGTTGTCGTTGCTCTGGGTTTTTTGTGGTTTCTCTGTTTCAGCTTTGCTGGTGCAATGTGGACTCGTGTCTGTAAGAGGGCCCGTGCCGGAGAGCTGATTTACAGTTCCGGTGGGGAGCGCGCACGTGCTTCCGGAGCGCTCCTTTCTGATCCCCGAGTTCCTGGGGCTCTTTTTCTTCCCTGTGGGTGTGTGACTCCCGCTGCGGACAGACGTTGTTCTCAGCACCCTTTCACACCCACGGGGATTGTGTGGGGCTTGCATTAGTTTTCACAAAGTAACAGCCAGAGGAAATTTAATTTTTAAAAAATTTTTAAAGCAGGACACAAAACTCTGTAGAAGGTGCCTGATTTGTTTTAAACATGTATGTTCAGACATGGTGTGTATGTGTCTGGAAGGATGTGTACCAAGATGGTGATGGTGAGCCCCGCGTGGCAAAACTGTGGTGGTTTCTATTATCTTTGTACTTTTGTCTGCTTTTCTAAGTTTTCAACAATGATCATATATTTCTAGTCAGGAAAAAACAAACCTTTAAAAAAGAAAAGAACAAATGTTCTAATTTTAAATTCAACGTGGGGGCAGAATTAACTAACCGGCCCTGAGCAGATTCTGCGTTGTCTGTGTCTAAGCTGGAGGCATCCCCACTTTCCACGGGCGCCTTCCGGAGACCCTCTCCTGGTGTCCTCTGCCAGATGCTCGCAGGGGGCCCTCTGTCTCCTCCACACCCTGCCCCGAGGCCACACTGCTGAGGGGCTGATAGATTCCAGAAACAGTACACCTTGGAGAAGCTGAGAGATTTCATTAGTGGCTGTGTTTTAATGTTTGAATTATTTTCATGTTAAAATCAGCTTGTTGTGTTTCCCGAGGCGGCCACACGGTGTCAGTGCACTGCTGCACAGTGCTCACCGCGGCCCAGACCCGCTGAAACCACTGGCCGAGCCCCTAACCCGGGAGTTCCCCCGACCACCTCTGCTGCACTCCACGGCAGGGGTTTGGTCTGGGGTAATCAAGAGGCAACATGTGCAATTTCTCTCAGGTTTTTTTTTTTTTAATGTCTAGAGGCTGAAAAACCAAAACATCTTTGGGAAATTCTAAATGTATTTGCAGGGTTTTCTCTGTAAAGGGATGTTCTTTTTTTCCCTGAGACACTTAATTGGACGGTGGCTTGTTTGAGAGTAGCCATTGCTGTGTATTTGAAGAATTGTGTCTGTGGCTGTTTTGATAGCCCCGGGCAAATATCACCCCAAAAAAGAGGGAGCCAGCGATGAGGGTGCCGCGGCCGGCGGAGGAAGCGGGGAGGACGGCGGGCTGCCCCTCCAGGTTGGTGGCTCTTGTTACCTTTCATAGATGCGGGTTTGCTGTGGGGCCGCCTGGCTACTTGGGAACTGGGGGCAGAGCTAAGTAAGGCCCAGGCCTAATGTGTAAGGTTCTTTTTAAATCCCTTTGGTCACTGATGTCACTTCCTATAATGCGCTTATTGGAGACAAATTTAAATAGAATGAAGCTTTGAAAGGTATCAGTCCTCACTGGCGTGAGCTGCTAAGATCTGCCCTGTCCCTCCAGCGAAGCCGGCTCGCTGGTGGTTTTCAAAAAAAGAAGGTTACTGTGTTACCAGGTGCAAACTGACAGAAAAGCACACCCAGGTACAGTTTATGTGGTGCGTTTCCGCAGCTCTCTCTTGGGGAAGAATAAGTAGAGCAAATAGAGACTAGCTTCTCCCAAGAATAAATAGAAGGACTTGTCCAAAGCTATCGCTCAGGCCTTGGGCTGGCAAGCCTCGGCGCGTGCGGGCTAGACCAGCCTGTTGCTGAGGGCGTCCAGGACCCCGTGCTGCAGGGCGTCTGTCGCCAGGGGGTGTGAAGTCCCAGGTCCGGCAGCGGCGCTGTACTGGGGCCGACCTTTGGTTTCTCTCCTCGCACAGTTTGACTACAAGGCCGTTGCTGAGCGACTCCTGGAAATCACCGCCAGGAAGCACATCCCTCCCTTCAACAGGAAGCGCCTCTGCAGACTCATCAGGAAGTAAGTGCGGGGAGGAGGCTGCACCCGGTCGTGGTCCGCGTTCAGGGCCAGCCTCCTGCTTCCCTCAGCGTGAGACGAGCTGTCGCCGTGCGGACCTTTCTTCTTGGTCTTTCAATGTTTTCGCTCGCAGTCTCGGGATACACGCACGCAACCTGAAAGAGTCCGTGCGAACGGCCTCTCGAGGCCCTGCCCCTCGAGTTCCGCTCTGCAGGTGCCGCTCAAGTTGCGGCTCCGCTGTCCGTGAGGCGGGGGAAGGGCGTCTGTGGGCAACGTCTCAAGTCCACAGACCGAGGCGCTGCGGCGTGGCCGTGCTGCTCGGTGCTGTCTCTTGGCGCGGGGTTGACATAGACAGCCCTTCGGTCCTACCCCCCGTCCCCAGTGTGTCCACCCCGAGTGTGGGCCTTCACGCCATCCCGACCGACGGGCAGTTCACCGCAGAGCCCTGGGCTCGCTGTGCCCGGTGACACGTAGCAGCTCAGTTTGACCACAGTCTGAGCAGGCACCATCCTGAGCACTTGACATGAATTATTTCATGTCTGTAATTTCTCCGTTTTACAAATGGGTCACGTGGGGCACAGGGAATGTAACGGGCCGCCTGGGGTTGCGGCTTCCGGACACGGAGCAGCACTCAGGCCCATGTGCTCCCCCGTCCTGCCCTGCGGGCCCCGCGCCTCCCCACGCAGACCGCCTGCACACCCCTTGTTCCGACACCCCACAGTGTATGGCGCAGGACACTCTGGGCTTGTCTCCGCTTGGCGAACAGAGACCTGAATATAAGTGGAGGCCTGAGCTCTTTCAGTCTAAGGAATAAAAAGAAATTTCGGCTTCTTCGGTTGTATTCGGGTGCGCCGAGACAGCCCTACGTCACCATGTCGTCAGGGGTGCTGTGCCACTTGAGGGTGGGTTTGTCCTTCATTCGTGGCCTTCGCATCACACCACCTCTTCAGCCTGCTCTTCGAGAAGAAAAGGAACGTAAACTAACAAACTCCCAACATCAGCTTGCATTTTAAAAGTTCAGTGCCCGTGTTTGTAGGAGACAAAGACGTGGTTTCTTTAGGACACCTTTGTTCTCTTTTTCAGATTCCAAGATCTGTCTGAAGGTGAGGAAAATCAGGACTGTAACTGGTGATGTTATGTGAGCATGGACCCCCCTGAGGGCATTTATGCCAAATATTGATGAACAGGATTGGAAGACGTTCGTTGAAAGCATTAGAAATAGTGAAAGGCCGTCAGTCCCACCACCGGCTGCTCAGCTGAGCGGGAGCGTCGCAAGAACATGGGGTCCCACCTTCTCCAGGCCACCCGCCCCCGCCCTGCCCCCAGGACCAAGGCTGAGCCAGATGGGGCCTCTCCCCGCCAGTGCCAGGACGGGGATAAACCCCGGGGACAGGGAGTTGACAGGAGGATTCCTTCCACCCTGGGAAGGATCCGTTGTGATCCTTCACGAAGAAGGAGGGTTGATCTCTCAGAGTCCCTTTCACTTGCCGTTGGGATCAGTTGTCCCCTTGGGGAGCTGCTGCCCATAAGCTCTGTTACATGTGACCGAGTAGGTGAGTCCACTGCTCCCCCACCCTCCCTTGTGCTCCTGGGGTGCTTGAAATGGGGGAGAGCACCCAGACCTCACTGGACGGTGGGAGTAGCGTGGCCGAGCCCCCGGGGTGAGCTGTAGAGGTGCCACCCGAGGTCTGCATGTCTGTCCCCGCCTTGGACGAGGACGCCACTGGCCTTTAGGTCCATAGTTCCCGTGTCAGCAGCCTTCAGGGTTGGGTTGGAGAAGCCATGAGGCCCAGCAATGTGGCGGAAGTCAGCGCTAAAACCTGCCTGCATGCAGGGGGCGGGCTTGTGGTCCCAGACACAGCTGTGAAGGGCCTGAGAGCTGACCACATGCTTTGGTGTCCAGCAGGCAGTATCTCTCAACTCAGTTTTGCTGAGGACACATCTGCTGACGAAGATGACCAGGCCCTCAGTCAAGGAAGGCGTAAGAAAAAAGGAAAGAAACCTGTGGAGAAAGAGGACGTGGAAGGAGAGGGAGGTGAGCCTCCGTGTCCGTGCAGGGAGCCAGGCAGGGGGCGGGCGTCCCTTCTCATCTTCCTGGATCGTCAAGGAGCAGAAGCCTCCACTCTGAGCCGCTGAGACATGATGAGGCTTGCCAGGGGTTGGCTACTTTCTGTAGACCTACATTCCAGCCTTCCTAACCTAAAAACATTTTTCCACTCCTGGTGGCATCTTTGGGGACAGTGGGTGAGGACGTGCAGGGTGCTGGAATAACATTGCCCAGCAGGACATTCATTTTATTACTGCCCTGGATCTGAGCCTGGAAATTACTAGGAGTCTGAAGACTATTTCAGGTCCTTTTATATCAAAATAGGCTTTAGGAAGGTTTCCAGTCACAGTGGGGGGACCAGATGAGGGAGCCTGTAGGGTTCCAGTGCACGGAGGAGGGTCAGAGCCCCCCGGCAGGAGACAGAGGCTGTGTCTGCCCTCACACTGCCCCAGAGTCCCCGGCCAGGCCAGGCCAGCTGCCTTGGCGCCGGGGCGCGTGTTGATGGGTTTACATGTTTTCCTAGGAGCCAGGTTCTTTCCTGCTGAGGAAGAGGAGAGTGAAGGTGGGATTCCGAAGAGAAAGAGGAAAAAGAAGAAGAAGAACCACCTACGGCCTGAACACTTAGGGGCCGGTGGTGAGGCCTTGTGCCCAGAGCAGAATGGGAGTGGTGAGCCAGGGGCCCGGCCGGGAAGCGCCCAGAAGATGAGCCTGGCAGAGCTGGGGGCAGTAGCCGCACCTGGCGCCCAGGAGCGCAGCAGCTCAGAGCAGCCCTCCGTACCCAGCAGGAGGAAACGACCGAGGAAGAGGAGGCTGGGGGTCCAGGTGGAGAGCGCCAGGTCGGCAGCATCTCCTGAGGAGGGCTTGCCTCCAGGCGGTCCTGTTCAGGGACCAGACCCCCGAGCCTCCCTGGCCGGTGGCGCCCCAGTCCTGAAGAGGAAGCGGACGCTCGGGGCTCCCCTGGTCAACGGCAGTGCCCCCACCACGCTAGCCTGGCCCCTGCCCCGGAGGGAGGGACCTCCAGCCAGCCCAGCAGATGGAGAGGACTGCCCTGCCGCCCCACCCCGGGGTGGGAAACCGAAGAAAAAGAAGGGGGTGCCTAGCAGACTTGAATGCTGCAACCCGTCCACACAGAAAACCACCATCCTGAAAAAGAGGAAGAAGATGAAAGAGATGTCGAACTTGGAGCACAGAGGAGCCAGGCTCATCCAGGCTCTGGTGAGGCAGCCAGGCCGGGGCAGGGGTGCAGGGCCCTGGACGGGGCGGGCCGGGGCACAGTCAGACCCCTGGGCCGGGGAGCCGTCAGTGCTCGTAACACCCTGCACCAGCGGTTACACAGTGGCCCATCTCAGCAGCTTGCTCCCCTCTGCCTCCCCCTCCCCTTTTCCTCCTCTCCTCTCCCCACCTCCCCTCCCCTCCCCCACACCGGGCTACTCACGCTGCAGAAGGAAGGAAGGAAGGGCCAGCATCAAGCTGGGAGAAGTGTCCCCATGGCCACACAGCCAGATGTGTGTCTCCATCAAACGCTGGTCTTGTCTTTCCTCTCCGACTCATCGCCATCCTGGGCCCCCCTGGCAGAAGCAGCAGCCCCAGATTCTCTTACCTCACTTACCTTTTTAACAAAAAGTTTTTTTCCGCTTGGATCTCTAGAGCCAGATGTAAACCAGGAACTGGACCCTGAATCTGCATTTCTGAGTGTCCCCCCTGGACAGGCAGTGCGTTTGTGCGGGTGGAGGGCAGACACAGTTTCCCTGGCCCTCCATGGCTGATTCTGCCCCTCCTGGCAGAGTTGAGTAGGGGGTCTGCAGAGCTGGGCGGCTGCTCCCTGGCCCCCCCACGGCACGGCCCTGACCCTGCCCATGCGTCTGCGTCCCCTGCTTGGCAGTGGTTGTGGTGCGGAGGCCTTTGTTTACAGAGCTCGTGGGGACCTGGTGAAACGCTGGTCCAGGCCTCACGGTGCAGGAGCCCCGGGTGGGGAGGCGAGTCATTGATGGTCAGTAGAAGGTCCGTCTGGGGACGCAAGTGTGCGTGGGGGCTCAGGGAGCCTCGTCTGCGGCCCTCCCTGCCCTCCGCGTGCCCTGCGTCACCATCCTCGGCTCTGCAGCCTCTGCCCTTCGATCACTGTTCACTCGACACTTTCTTCAGCAAGAGCATGGAGACGTTTCCTCCTCCATGTCTCGTTTCTCAAGCCTCCTGGGGAGGATTGGAGAGGCTGCTAAGTGGGTCACAGGGTTGAGGGAGGTTTTCCTTGCGAAGGGGCGGCAGAGCTTTCCGTGTCTGTGGCACCATGGGGCCTGCAGGGGCCGCCACTTCATGGGGCTCCCAGGACCCTGAGGCCCCAGGACTGGCACGAGGTCTGCTGTGGGTGGTGGTCTGCTGTAAAAGCCCCAGCGAGCGTCCTTCGTCCGCCCATCACGGGCCTGCAGAACTGACAGCATCATGCTGGCTCTTCTGCCAGGCTTTCCGTGGACAGTGTTGTCTTTGATCAGAAATGAGAAAGTGAGTCATTACTGAATAGGAGGCCTTTGAAAGGCGGAAATTTTCAGAACATGGGTGTAAGTCCGCAGATGAGTGAAAATGGGTTCTTGTGGCTGAGCAGCTGGGAGACTTCCAGCCCTCGGCAGGGTGCCAGTGTGCAGGATGGGGTTTGTGCACAAGGTCTGCACACGGTGTGCACCCACCTGGTACAAGAGAAGGGGGAGGGGTCTGAGATGCTCCAAGTCCTGTCTCCCGCCCCTGTGCTGTCAGCTTCTGTGTACAAGTGACCCCGCCCTCGCCCCTCCTCCCAGGGGAGCAGCGGGGCGCTCAGCCCTTTGAAGAAGAAGCTGAGAACAGAGAAGGACTTCGTGAAGTTCGACGCCTCCTTCTGCCCAAAGCCCCTGTTCTTCAGGAAGGCCAAGGGCAGCACTGCCACCACCTCGCCGGGCGCCCCCCTGCAGGTACCCACCCAGCCACCAGGTGTCCCTCTGCTTGCCGTCCCCCTACAGCTGCCCCACGCCCAGATGGTGGGCTCTGCTGCCCTCCTGACCCACCCCACCTGCAGCCAGCTTTTCAGCTCTGCTACTGTCCACGGCATGCGGGTCCCTGTTCCAGGAGCGGGGTCAGCTCTGAGGTACGGTCCGTACACCATTCTGCGTCAGGAGGACAGGGGTGCCGCGTCCTCGAATTCACGAGGCGAGCAGTCAGAGAGCCAGGTGCAGTGGTGGGAGAGGGCTGTCACCGTGCCCGGGGGATCATGCAGGGTCCAGGAAGGGAGGTGGTGGGAGGTGGTGCAGGTGGAGGCCGGGCCGCGGGATGTACATCCCGTTTGCCTCTGGGAGACCGAGGTCCTGGTGGAGCCGCATGGGGCAGATGCCTGCTTTGGTGGCGGGCATGCCTGGGCTGGCCCTGCAGGGACACCCACAGCAAGTGGACGTGTAAGTGGCACTGACCTGAAGATATTTAGGGAGATTTGTTAAATGACTCAGGGCTTGCACAGGTCAGATTCCTCTCATGAACTATTGCCGTTAAAGCAAAAAGCAATACCAGGTAGAACTCTGGGATTCCCGCAGAAACTTGAGATTCGAAGAAGGAATTTGATAAAGTGCTTCATCGTGCAGAGTGGGTCCACTTCCAGGAATCTGCCAACTGGGGAACAGTTACTTGATTTTTGATGAGTTGGAATATGCAAGTCAGTTTGGAGTCCTTGTGCACAAAAAGTTGGAAGTGCCTGTCCACTGCCCGCAGGAGGGAGTCGGGCTCCGGTACCAGGTTCTGGTCCGCTGCGCTCCCCAGGTGGGAGCCCCCCGTGCTCCGGCGGTGGGCTTTGTCCTGTTCCAGGCCCCAGCAGTTTGCTCTGCTTTCGCCCCGGGCGAGGCAGCTTCCTGCCAGGCCTGGCGGAGCTGCTACACAGGCTGGCGGCACCAGGCGTCCTTGGGGACACCTCGGCTGTCACTTTAGTCCTTCTGTTGTTCCTCTTCTGCAGGCGAGCAGGACACCGTCCAGCTCCAAGAAGGTGACCTTCGGGTTGAGCAGGAACACGACTGCGGGTGAGTGCAGGTCTGCTCCTCGAGGCAGTGGGGTCCGCTCAGCGGAAGAGGGCCTGGGCTGTCTGGCGGGGGGCGGGGGTGCAGCGGGCAGGAGGCGGTGTTCTGGAAGGAGGGCTTTGGTAGAGGACGCCAAGAGACGCTGCCTTCCAGGTTGCCGGCCCGGATTCCAAAGCCGTGTTGGCCTGGGACTAAGGGTCGGTCAGCTGCAGCCGCCTCCGCTGAGATTCGCAGCCTCCCCGGCCAAGACAAGGGAAAGGGGGACGCTCTTTTTCTTTTTGTTTTTTTTCTCCCCCTTGATGGGGGCACCGGGGATGGAACCCGGGACCTCATGCACGCCGAGCACTGGCTCTGCCGCTGAGCTGTGCCCCCCACCTAGGACACTCTACCTTACTGCTTTTGGTACTGTTGCGGTTCACTTGTTTTGTTTTGTTTTTTGAAAGGAAACCAGCCTTTCTAGAAGTACGTAATGAGTTAGGACTGGCTCATTTTAGGGACCGAAAGGAAACTGTGTGTTTGTGCCTGTGTGCGTGCGGTGGGGCAGGGCCCGCTGGGAGGACCTGAGAAGCTCCTGTCTCTGGAGCTGGAGAGAATGGGAGGAACAGATCTGCCAGGAAGGAAAGGCTCCTCCTGCGGCTGCTCAAGCCTAGGCTTCATCCGAGACCCAGACACGGGTTCACTGGGCGTGTTTCATCCCTGCCCCCGCCCCTAAGAGTGCCTCCTCCAACCGGCCCGCTGGTATCGGGGGGAGGAGCCTCGCCCGGGAGTTCCGCTTTCTCCCAGAGCTCTCAGGCGCGCTCTGCGGGGCCTGGGGCGGGGCCGCCCTGCTGGCGGGGGCGTCCTGGCCGCCGGCGCCCGCGGGGGCGGGGGTGGCGGCGGGAAGGACGGGCACCGCGCCCTGTTGACGTGTGCCTTGCTCTCCCCCGGGCCAGAATTCAGGAAGACAGACGAGAGTATCCTGGTCAGCCCCGCAGGCCCCTCCCGGGTGGCCTTCGACCCCCAGCAGAGGCCCCTCCACGGGGTCCTGAAGGCC
This sequence comes from Vicugna pacos, assembly GCF_048564905.1. Classification (NCBI taxonomy): domain Eukaryota; kingdom Metazoa; phylum Chordata; class Mammalia; order Artiodactyla; family Camelidae; genus Vicugna; species Vicugna pacos. The sequence goes on from NC_132987.1 coordinate 122,490,333, forward strand.
CCCGCGAGCTCGCCAGCCAGCGCCCCGCTGGGGACCAAGAAGCCCCTGGCTGCCACGCCCAGGAGAGGGCCGGCGGCTGAGGACTTCTTCTGACCGCAGCAGAGCCCTTTCAAAGACTGCTTTCGCACAGGGTGTTCTAGACATCACGACGTTTAAAAGATGGGGCCTTTTCATTGCTTTGTAAATTCCCGTGAACTGTCCACGGGGCTCTGAGTGCGAGCTCCGGCACTTCTGTGGCCCCGGCCCTTCCAGCAGGGGCTGCGGGCAGTGGGCGAAGCCTTTGCTGCCCACATTGTCCGTGCCGGAGCCCCCGGGGGTCCAGGCAGGGGGTCCCTTCGGTGCCCCCGCTGGTGTGGTGGCTGGGCGCTCAGCTGGGGTCTGAGACCGTTGGCTGCCAGCGTCCGGGCATCCCCGCCAGCCGCCGGCGTGAGCAGCGCTGCCGGGCCTGGGCCCGGGCTAGTTTTCTGGGGGGTTTTAGTCTAATGGTCTTTCTCCTTTTAAAAGGTGCGCAGGGCCTCGTTCCCACGCCCGTGGGTATTTGGCATCTTGCAACAAGATGAGTCTGGTCACCACATCAGCAGTGCCACACTTTCTCTGAGTGCACTCACTCAGTAGGGGTGACCCTGTGAGGGGGCAGGAGAGAGGCACCTCTGCCCTCGGGGCGCCTCCTCCCTCCACCTCGGCCCGGTCTCCTGCCCCGGCCTCCTCCCTCGGGCCAGCCCAGGGCGTACTCATCGGTGACAGCCGGCACCCCCTCACTCTCAGCCTGGCCGGCACGCCTGCTTCCAGGCCCTTGTGCTCGGTTACTCTTCGTAAAAAGTGTCTGAGCCCCAACCGGAGTGGCTGGCGGCCCCCGGAGCAGCTTTCCCACCCCTGATCTGGACTCTGGCTGGGGAGGCGGGGCAGTGCTGCCTGACACCTGCGTGCCCGCCGGAAGCGGGAGACAGCAGCGGCCGCTGAGCTCTGTCTGCGCTTATTTATTTGTTCATAGCTACCGTTTTTTCGAACATTGACACTTGTACTTACAGATTTTTATAAAGTTATAATTTTAGTTAATTAGTAGAATTGGGGGTGGGAAAGGCCCAGACCTGAGTTGGAGGAGCGGAGGCGCGGCGTGGAGCCGTGGTGCGCAAGGAGCCACAGCCCCAGCCCCGCCCCGCCCCCCGGGCGCACTGCCTCGCTGCCTCCGTCTTGAGTTTAGGGGCTGACAGGTTGCAGCCTGAGACGGGGCAGGGGCGGCATCTTCGGGGGAGGACGTGGCTTCTCTTGGCTCAGGGGATCCCGGGGAATCTCGGGCCTCCAGGAAGTGACAGCTGCCTCCTTCCACCCACCTCCCCACGCAGGAACCCTGCTTTCTCGCCAAAACGCCGGGCCAGTCGCCTTCGCTTCCCCAGTAAAGGACCCCGGCATTGCCTCGGTCATTCTAGCCACGACTGGGGGAGATGGGGAGGCCCACTGGAGTCGCAGGGTTGCGTTGACTTGGCTTTGGTTTCCTTCGTCACGTGACCAGGGTGGCGCCCTCCCTCTGCAAAGACTTGCTGACCGCTTTGTGGGTCAGGTGGGCTGGCCTTCCAGGGGCCCTGGTGGGAAGGAGGACGGGTGAACTTTGCTCTTTGCCTGCTCTATAATTAAGTTTTGTCATAATTAGGCCATGAGAAAAGAGCCAACACTGTGCTGTTAGCCGCCGTGCCTGAGCGGCCCTGTGCGCACGCCGGCCTTGCTGTGGTGGTTGCGTGGTTTCCAGCGTGCTGCGTTTGATGTAATACCTTAAATCACATCAAAACCGACACTGACGGTGTGAAAAGATGAGATTTGGAGAGTCATATATTTTTAACTTTCTGTTTAAAGAAGAAAGTGTCGTTGTCCTTGGTCCAATTATTTTTCTAATAATTTTTATTTCAGCTTTAAAGAGGGTCCTCTAGCCAAACGGGCCACGTAATCCAGTGATGTTAACTTGTCCTAGCAGGACACCCAAAGGCAAAAGCGGCGCACCTGTTCTCCAGGTTCGTGCAGGAGCGCCTTCGCTCTGGCTGAGGCGCCAGGGCCTCGGCGTGGCAGTGTGCCTTGGACTCCATCTGTCCTCTAAATCTGTCCTAACTTACCCCATTTTGGGGGTGAGAACAGTAGGTTTACTGTGGTTCGTTTTTAATGCGTACATTTTGGCAACAAGAGAAGGAAAAGCAAAAACAATTTTTTAAAATTCTTACTCCGTGTACTCATCAGAGTGTCACATGAGCAGAATGTATTTAGATGACCGATTTTTCTATTTGATGCATGTTATTTTCCTAAATGAAATCGCCAGAGGGACTTGGCAGTTTCCCAAAAAAGGAAATAATTTAAATATTTAAATTAATGCTGGTGATCTCACAGTATTTTGTAAGATGCCCATCTCCCCCGTGCCCCATAGGACTGATCGGTTTTGTACAATTTGTACCACACTTTACAAATGTACTGTCCTTTCTAACTTCTACTGTACCGTGAGCACAGAGTACAAAAAAGGTGGGGGCAGTCCCAGTGTTGGAGAGAAGATGAAATCGAATCCGTCGTTTGACTTGCGTGTGTGTGTGTTCTCTGAATTTTCCTGACTCTGACAAGGGCTGTCTGTCCACAATCAACTCATGTTCATGTCTGCAGGGTTCGTCAGCATGTGTCAAAGCCAAGTCCAGTAATAAATCCATAGTTGCCCTCAGATCTCTGTTTGATTCTGACCGTCGGGATGCGCATAACCTGCCTCTCTGGGAACTGCTATGAAGCAGCAGGTGAGGGTGTCGGGTCGGTGGTTAGTGTTTGAGAGCCGGAGTCTGGGGCACCTGCCCTGTTGTGCGGCCACTGCCAGAGCCGGTGACGGGGCTGCTGGGCACATCTTCCTCTGCGGCTGCTCACGGATGCTCCCGCTTCTCCATGTCTTTGAGGATGGGCGGGGACCCCGGGCTCCACCTGAGAGAAGTGTTCCCCACTGGCGACCCCCTCCTGCTGGTGATGTCACAGTATTTTGTAAGATGACCATCTCCCCCTGTGCCCCATCAGACTGATCGGTTTTATACAGTTTGTACCACACTTTACAAATGTACTGTCCTTTCTAACTTTTACTGCACCGTGAGCACAGAGTATTAAAAAGGTGGGGGCAAATGGACCCCCTCCTGTTACCCAGCCTGGCCTGCCCGGCCGGCGGTGGGGCAGGCAGAACACAGCCTTTGTGCCCTTCGCTTTGATGTTCCCTGAGCAAACCCCGATGTGCTTTGGATCCCACACAGGGTCACTTAACTCATAAAGTAATACCTAGAATCCCGGAAGGCGCCCCCTGCACGTGTCCTGCCCTCACCCCAGTCCCAGCTGCAGGACCCCGAGGCTTTGGTCACATGACACTGCCTTTGCTCACCCCTCCCTGCAGCGAGGGGCACGCTTCCAGGTCAGTCTCTTGCTGTTCTAGGCAGAGCTCAGGTGTCAGCTGAGGTGTCCAGTCTGCAGCTCCCTGAGGTGCATGCAGATTCCCAGCAGGGTCTGTTCTCAGGGACACCCAGGCCCCGCTGTTCACCTTTGCCGGGTTCTTGTTCCCCATTCCTTCCCCCGATGTGGGGCATGAGGCCTCGTCCTGCTCCCCTGCCCCAAGACACTGCAGGCATCGGGAGCAGAACTGTTCTGAAGGTTTAGGGTTAGGGGCGGGGCTAGGTCACCCCCAACAACCTGAAGTCACGCTGGAAACACGTCATTTTTCGGAGTGGGGTTTCTGGGGATGTCACACCATTTCCATGCCTCTGGCTCTGAGCCTGGGGTGGACCGGTGCCCATGCTCCCACCCACGGTCTCGTGGATACAGTTCAGCTCCACCCAGCAGCCCCTCCCCGCGTGCTCAGCAAGGGGGGCCCCCCCTTCCTACACTGCAGACAACAGCCTCCCCTGTGGCTGGAGCCACCCTCCTTAGAAGGCACCACAGAACACTGACAATGTATCCTCTCTCTCCATCACTCAGTCTGCAAGTGCTGAGCGCCTGCCGTGTGCGGGCCCTGTTCTGTGCTCCCTGCCGCGGCCGCAACAGCGCAGACAAAAGCAGTACCCCAACGAAGCTGGCCCACTGGGGACAGCAGGTGACCCTGCAAGCTATGTCAGCTGGGGACAAGAGCCCCAAATGGGAGAAAACAAAGTGGGGAGAAGGCCAGGAGTGCATCAGGGCCAAGTACTGTCTTGTGAGTGATAAGCCCCCACCCGCAGGTCTGGCCAGTTTTGTAAGATCGGTGTCAGACTTCACAAACGTATTGCCCTTCTCAGTTTCTAATGAACTTAAAGCACAAAGAAACATAAAGACAATCACAAACGTATTGCCCTTCTCAGTTTCTCATGAACTTAAAGCACAAAGAAACATAAAGACAATCTGGAAGCAGTTGCTAGTTTTATAAAGTGTTGGGAAGAATATTAAATTGAAACTTAATTTTTATGTTTTGTCTTTTTTACCTGACTGCGGAGCAAGGACTATTTACAAGAAGGTAACATTTGAACAGAGATCAAAAGACTGAAAAATGAGCCATGGACATATATAGAGCAAGTATCGAAAGCAGAAGACACAGCACGTACAAAGGCCCTGGGGCAGGGGCGTGTGCAGTGAGTTCAAAGAGCAGCGAGGAGAGGTGGGGCCTGGAGAATGGCCACATGACGGGCTCAGGGAAACCTCTCCCAGGAGAGGCCTGGTGTGCTGCTCAAAACTGGCAGACAGTCATCCAGAGTCCCAAAAGACAGCACAGGGCTCAGCTCAAATTGAGAAGCATTTATTCAGTAACATCTGCAGAAGCCGAGAACAGAGGAGGCCGTGTCGGTCAAACGAGGGGCTGCACCCAGAGCCCCGCCTTGCAGAGCCGGCTTCAGTGGGTTGGCACTGGGGCCCCCTCCCCCGGCCTCCCTGGGGTGCAAGAGCCTTTCCACATGGCCTTGTAGACCCAGCAGCTGATGAGTAACTTCACCGCTTCAACAGCTGCCCTGGAACACAGAGAGGGCCGGAGGCGGGTGAGGGCTGCCTAGGCGCCGTGAGGGCGCGCCTTCTGAAATGCAGACAGAGGGGGACCCTGCCACTTGGAGCAAAAGCCTGTGTCTCTGCAGCCCCAGGGAGATGTGGGGGCTTCTCCCAGGGGGACCCCCTCCTGCCAGGCTCTGCTTTACAGAAGCCACTGCATCTAGTCCTTACTGCTTCCTGGAGGGTGAGTTCCAGGATGAGTCCACGGTCACAGACGGGAAAGGAGGCTTGGAGATGTCGGGCTCTGGCCTAGACCTCACAGCTCGCACGTGGCTGATCCCAGCTCCCCCATCTGCGGAGCCCAGGTACCCCCCACCCCAACGCCGCCAGGCCCTGGCCCCGCCATGTAGTTAAGGGTTAGGGCCCCCAGACCCCCAGGCTTCAGACACAAACAGTGGGAGATGCGCTGGTGCAGAGACCAGCATTAGCCTGGGTCCCTGGACGTAGAAGCTTCCTCAGTCAATATTTGCTGAACTGAATCAACCCAGTTGCAAACCTACAAGAGCAAAGGGGTTCCTTCGCTCTGCATCCACCAGGTTCAGGCTGGAGGAATCCTGCCAGGGCCCTCAGCTTCAGCACTCCCCGTGGCCTTGAAGTTTCTGAGCTACGTGTGAGCAGAGCAAACAGCCCCGCCGATTCTGGAGACACGCCGTGCAGAGCGAGCTGACACCGACGCCGGCCAAGGGTTGGCTTAGATTCCTCTCAGCTGAACCCTCTCAGGGAAAATGATGGACGGCATGGTGTTCTATCGCAGACACTCGGGCCTGCCCCAACAGGGCGCCGTCCCCCAGAAGTGCCCCTCCTCCAGCACAAATCATCGTCTGCCTTTGCCTCCAAGCTGCAGATCTACTTGGGACCTCAGGGGTCCGTAAACTCTGGAATTAGCGCACGGGCAGCAGACACGTATGTGGCTGGATTGCCTAAGAAGTCGCCAAAACTCTGGGATAAACTGTTATTTCACCAACCCTCCCCCAACTAAATCTCACTTTTCTATAAATGAAACTTAAGCCAAGTCCAAGTTTTGTTTAAAAGCACAGCACGAACGCAGGACTGCGGCGGGGCTGGCGCTGCTTCCTGAGCCTGCAGCGCCTCCCGGAACCAAGTCTGACGCCGGCCTGAGCGTCCTGCGGTGATGCCGCTGGGGGACTGGGAGCTGGAGACGCCCAGCCCCCCACCCCGTGCCACCTGCCCACGTGGCGCAGCTGCGGGCGGACCTACAGCCCCCACCCCGCGAACGCTCAGTAAGGAAGGAGCCCGCAGAGGCTGGCGAAGGCGGAGGCCAGCCCATGCCTCCTTTCTGAGGAAAGCCAGGACCTGGGTGTCAGGCAGACCTGGTCTTCAGTTCATTTACAAAACAGACTGGCCTTTGGACCAGGCACCGTCACCCCCAGCCTGGCAAGGAGAAGGCCCAAGGCCACTCGCTGTGGGGCTTGTGAAATAAAATTCAGAGTTTATGGCAAGACAAGAAAAATGTAAACATGAAGCATTCTCTGCCCTTCGGCCTCCTCTCTCCGCTCACTGTGCACCGTGTGTCTGCGTTAATGCGCCCACCACACAGCCCCACCTTCGGCAGAAACTCCGGCTCGCCCTCACCAGCAGGGCAGCTCCTGAACATTCCTTCCTGGTCTTGCTAGGAGCCACGGTGACTCTTAGATCTGGGCTGTGCGTAAACTGTCAAGAGGACGTCATTTGATGTGTGGCCCTTTGTCTCATAAACTTCTACAAATATGCCTTTATTTGGCAGGGGAGTAATTGGGCTTTTTATTTACGTTTTTAATGGAGGTACCGGGGGTTGAACCCAGGACCCCGTGCATGCTAAGCACACGCTCTGCCACTGAGCTCCACACCCGCCGTGCCTTTATTTCTAAGGGTGGAACAGTTCTGAGTTTTCTGAGATGCTGTTCTCAGGTTATAATCCTCAGATTTAGCTTGAATGAAGTTTTCCATTTCTTTTTTAGATTGATGGATTTATTTTTCATTGACAGGCTTGAGGGGAAGTGACAGGCGAGGGGCTTCCAGAGTGGGGTCCCCTTCAGGGCCAGTGGGTTCATACACCACTGCGCCCTCTGACCTTTCTCTGGGAACATCCACCCAAAGAGGTGCCCCACGTGGGCAGGGGGCCAGCGAGGGTGGGTCTGGGTCCCCCGGGAGGCCCTTGTTCTGGTCCTAACGGTGGGGGCTCTTGGCGGCTCTGGAACCACCCCAGAGGAGGCAGCTGTCCCCCCTTGTGGGCTATGACACTACGTTTCCCTTTGGAGACGCAGATCACACTGAGCTCTTAAGCCAATGAGACAGGGGCCGGGCCACCTGCATTTTGACTCAGTCCAGCCTCGTGTTTGTCAGACGCCTGAACCCCTGCAATTCCTGCCGGCATGAGTCACAGCCTGCTGACTAAGGCTGTAGCCTGTCAGTCTTTAAATCCTATAATTACTTCTCGACCGAGGTTTTTAACAACAAACTCGACAATATACTCAAGTGGCAGCTCCGCCGGGGTGTGAGTCCCATTTCACAGGCACTTCCTCCCGAGCGCCACAGCTGCTCCCACTGCGCCCACGTCCTGGCCTGAGGGTCACACTGACCGTGATGACTCTGAAAAGGCAGCAGTTTCCACGCCCAGAATTTCCCCCAATAACTGACTTTCTGGTAGTAAGAGGAGATGTCACCGCCCTCTCCTCCCCAGGAGCCATTCTGGCAACGCTATTTATTTTTAACACAGCTGAGCCGGTCACTTTATTCTTTTTTTTTTAAGTCAGGTATAATTGATTTACAATGTGTTAATTTCTGGCGTGCAGCATAGTGATTCAGTTATATATGTGTATATTCCTTTTCATATTCTTTTTTTAAGTTTTATATTTTCTTTTAACATTTTTTATTGATTTATAATCATTTTACAATGTTGTGCCAAATTCCAGTGTAGAGCACAATTTTTCAGTTATACATGAACATATATATATTCATTGTCACATTTTTTCCTCTGTGGGCTACCATAAGATCTTGTATTTCCCTGTGCTATACAGTATAATCTTGTTTATCTGCTCTACAATTCTGAATCCTTTTCATCTTCTCTTTCATCATAGGCCACTACAAGGTATTGAGTATAGTTCCCTGTGCTGCACAGTAGGACCTTGCTGTTTATCTATTTTATATATAGTAGTTAGTATATGCAAATCTCGAACTCCCAATTTATCCTTTCCCACCCCCTTTCCCCACTGGTAAATACATTTGTTCTTCATGTCTGTGAGTCTGTTTCTGGTTTGTAAATTAGTTCCTTTGTGTCCTTCTTTTTAGATCGGCAACTTTATCTTAAATGATGGATGCATGAATATGTGCTGAAGTCTGCCAATAAAAATGCTGCAAAGGTGAGCATGAGGCTGGAGGGGACGCAGGCATATTTTGCCACAATCTGGTCCCAAGGTGCTGGACAGAGTCCCCCTTCTTTGCCTTCAGAACCATGAGCCTCCCTACCCTCCCCTGCCCCATTCTAACCACACAGCTCACCATCTCTTCCACAAGCACACAGTGCTCTTTACCCTCTGGTTCGTGGGGATCCCTTGGCTGGAAGGCCTTCCCACCCTTCCCAGCCAGTTCTGAATCCCAGGAGCCCGTAGGAGCTGCTCAGTGAGTTTGGGAATGCACTGAGCCCTCAGTGGGCCCCTCCTGGCTGACTGTGGACCCTGCCCGGGCTTTGGAGTTGGTGAACTGTTGGAATAGGTGCTGAGTCCATGGTGCTACCCTGGGAGAGCATCCAGCCCTCACATCATTCCATGTCGTCCCCCCTATTCCTAACCCCATGTTGGGCATTGAACTGTGGCCCCAAAATGCAGCAGTAGCCCAAACCCCCAGTACCTGTGCTTGTGACCTTATTTGGAAACAGGTCTTTGCAGACAGTCAAGCTAAGACGAGGTCATCAGGGTGGGCCCTCATCCTAATTAGACTGCGTTCTTATGAGAAGGGAAGATTCAGACAGAGGCGCACAGGGGGACACCACATGAAGACGAAGGCAGAGATCGGGGCCATGCTTCTCGAGGCTGAGGAGCCCCAGAGATGGCCAGCACGTCGCCAGAAACTACAGAGAGCCTGGAGCGGAGTCTCCCTCCAAGTCCAAGAAGGAACCGACCCTGCCCACGCCTCGGTCTCGACTTCCAGCCCCCAGAGTTGAGAGGGAACACCTCTGTGTTGTTTGAGCCACTCGGTTGCAGTACTCTGTCACAGCAGCCCTCAAAGCCCCATCTTCACAAATGAGCGCCGAGTCACAGAAAGGTGGCATAAGGCAGGAAGCAGCGGGGCTGGTCTTGAACCCCAGAGGTGACAGAACCGGCAGGCCGCATTCCCTCAACAAATACGCGCTGAAATGTGTCAAAGCGAACGGGACGGCTTCGGGGGTGGGGTCACAGTCAGCAGACGAGCTTCTTAGGGTCCTGTGTCTGGCGGGGAGGATGTGATCCCTGAACAAAATACTTCCTCCTGTCTGACCCAAGGTCCCTCTGCAGCAAAACCTGAACACCTCCTCCCTGAAATGAACCTGCTACGCTCCCCTGCTTTGTAACATAAAGGAGAAACACATTTATAACTAGAACAACTGCTTTCGACATGTGAATGCCTGGGTGAGGACTGTGCTTGGGCTGACGTGCTGAGCATCACAATGAACAATGACAGAAGCCAGAGATGCAGGCGGAGACGCACTGAATGGACCACTGAGATCCCATCAGGGGTTGCCATTGGAAACCCGGGTTTATGAAATGATGAGCAGAGCTAGGTGGAGATCAGAACAAAGCAAAGTGCAATCTTCTGTCAATTTGTGTGGCGTGTGCACTCCTAGAGAATTATATTAATGCCACACAAAAATATCTGTGTGTGTTGGTCAGTTTGGGCAGCCAGAACAGAACACCGCACTTGGACTATTTAAACCACAGGTGTTCATTTCTCACAGTTCTGGAGTCTGGATGTCTGGGATGTGGGTTCTCGGTGAGGCCCTCTCCCTGGTTCATGGGTGACCGTCTTCTCACTGTGTCCTCACCTGTGGAGGGAGAGGGGGAGCCCTCCAGCATTCCCCTTATGGGGCCACTAATCCCATCGGAACAGGGCCCCACCCTTACGACCTCATTTAACCTTAATTACTTCCTTGGTCCAATACACTGGGGGTTCAGGACCTCAGCAGATGGATCTGGGGGGACACAGTCCAGTCCACAGCAG